>NC_064598.1:19821666-20152500 GCF_943734845.2 Anopheles funestus
GTGCTTACTCAAGTAGACTGATCGGTTTAGTTCTTTCTTTTTTTCATCTTCGCTTGTTCGCTTTGTTGGGTACGGAACCAGCATCACTTGAATTGGGTAAATATTTGTATAAATCGTCGCACTCGGCTAATAGAGTGGTAATGAATATTAAAGAGATACTTAAAAATCGTTGGTCGTGATGTGCGGCATCATCTTCATTCTGTGTACCGCGTATCCATCAGAATCCATTATCCTTTTGTTTTTTTTTTGCCAAGCACATGTTATGCTCGTGACCGATAGAATGTCAATTTATTTTCCCTTTTAAGCGGGTAGAATTGAGTCGGATTTTGTTTTATGCTCGTGTGTGGGCTTACGGCTTCGATCGATGGGAAAACGTAGGAAACTAAGCAATTTCTATGGTCAACAAATGCTCAACAGGAGGTGCTTTTTTGTGTGAACCTCAATACCTCGTCCGCTAATCGAAGTTGGTGTTGGGGGATATCGATGGTGTAAATGAGGATGAAGGAAGGAGTTTGGAATTCTACTGCGGGGTAAATACAGGGTTTTCGAGTTCCAATGGTAAAGTCTAGGTCATTTCTAGCATTCTTTTCAAGTTGCAGTAGGTTATAGCAAGAGAGAGTTAGACTCTTTCTCAATTTCTGTTTAGTTTAAAGCTTTTTCAATCCACAGTAGCTGCAAAGCGTTTCACAGAAATTACAACCATAAAAGTGACAGAAAGATCCAGATCAACCTGCACACATTCGAGTTCAACTTGTAATAATCCTGAAATATCTTAAGCTTTGACAGATGTACTCGAAAATCCCTGTAAATCAATTCCTAAGGCAAACTGGATAGCAAATGTTCAAAAGGCGGAAAAATAAACACAAACGTTCAGCCTATTTCTATCCATTTTTTCCGGAGAGTATGTTTTGGGGTATTTCCTTAACCCACTGCAAAACATTGAGTTCACTGAAGCCAACAAACCTGGCAAGTAGCAACTAGTGATGGGGCATACGATTGAATTCACGGCTCGCACTCTGACATAGTAACATATTCAAGTATTTGTCTGACGGGTGACTGAGGTTTTGATGAGAACTGATCTCCTGACTCAGAACTTTAGATGTCGAATTCAGACCCATTAGGCCAGGGCCAAACTACGGCTCCTCACGAGAGATCCCGAGATTGGCCCTCAGTTGTGGCTATTCCACTCAAAGCGGCCCGCCATCTAAAAAGTTTGGAGGCCCCTGAATTAGACCATTAGACATCTTCAACAGTATGATGTTAATACTGTAGTATAAGCTAATTGAAATAATCTATAAAGTGGGACTAACTAACCAAACAAACACAAATATCACAAACTTTTATTTTGATATACATCTGGTCTTGCGCCGAGACCCATCTTTGGGTGTCTCGATTTTAAAAAAATAGAATAGTTATCCTTCAACTCATCAGTTCACAGGATCTAGGTTTAAATGTGTTTTTCACTGTCATTAAATAAATCTGCTATCCGACTACGATTCGGACTCGTTGCACCCACAGGTCGGAGTTACTTATGCTTTTCTACTTGTACCTACGAGTCGACTCGAACCTGTTGCGGATGGCTCCGATCCGGTAGGTTCGGATCATCTCGCACATCACTAGCGGTAACGCTTTTTTTCAAACCATACCAGGAAGTTCCGGAAGTACGGCAAGGATCCAAATAAAAATCCTAACCCGTTCATGTCTGTATCTGATTTTCTCGCAATAAACATCCACCGGAAGTTTGCTCCCAATTGTCACCAGCGTTTTGTTTGGCCGTTTCCGCCTCGCTGCACAAACACATAAACGAAGTCATCGCCTCAACGGCAGTCAATTGCCGTACGTATCAAAAGACACGGATGAAATTCGAACGGGAGCATAGTATTCGCTTCAGAAGCGCTTCAGAAGCTTGATATCGATCGACTGGTGTGACATTATTCGCACATTTTCTTTGCCTTAGGGTACGCTATCAGTTGCACGGTTAGCTTGGTGAATTGGGTATTTTTTTGTTGTGTGTGTAAAAAACACATCCTTACCCATCCTTGTTTCCCAACAGCCGGAATTCTTGCGAACGTGTTGCTGCTGGTGCGAAAAATATTGACAAGCCAAAGTGGAACTTCAATGACGAATACTTGTCGTACAGGACGAAGCCGACGATGGCAATGGAAAAGGGGGGAAAAGTTATTGAACGAAAAATAGAATCAGTACATCAGCTCAATGATTTGGGGGAAGGACTGAAAATGCGATCCTTTACCGGCTTTTGAGTACCGACTGCTGAATGGTGCGCGAATGTGGAAAAAGTCATGAAAAACACCGATTCGCTTTGTGAGGTGGCACATGAGCGTGTTCTCTGCTGAATCTATTCAAGAATATGCATATTTTAAAAAGGTGCCATGTGAGCTCAGAAATGTGAATGTGAAAAAATACTTCCCATTTTCCCTTCTTCAGCCTTTGACTTACACGACTGAAACCGAAGGGGGGGGGGGGGGGGGGGGATGTGGTGCGTTGTGACATTCTAATAGAATATTTATTCTCCCTCTTGTGACATTGTTTTTCATACTGTGCAAATGGTACTTTACTGGTCTCTGGTGTGTGACGTTTTTTTTTCTTCCCCGAGACACCGGGTAGAGGGTGGAATCGTTTTCCACTTTTGGTGTATCATTTTCACAATCGAGAGGCAGGGTTACAATCAAGTGCGCTGATGTGTTCGTGTTACATTGATTTTACATACCGTTTTGCTGTGTTTGCTCATGGAAGGACGCAACATATGTTTGGGGCTATGGTTCGGTTGATGTTCGTTAATGTCGAGGTGTAGATTGTGCTCTACTCAGACTCGTATCTTTATTTGACACCTCGAGACACGGTGATGCGCGATTAAGTGATTATAATTAGTGATATCGAACTCAAGAGAGCTATCAAAACGGTTGCTGACGGTTATTTCGAGTGATGTGTGTAGGGTGTTAAGAAAAAAAATGTATAATTAAATTTGTTTAATAACCCCTCCATGGTTCAACAGCTCCTAAATGTATCTCTGGAGTGTCTTTTAAAATATAAATGTATTTAAAATACATATTTTTTCTCCTTTTTGCTTTTACAAAGCATCACACTTACTCACTATCAAGTACATATAATTATGTGGTATAGTCGTATGTAGCTGCACTATAGCGTTACTGTTATACTGCTGGTATAACTGTTACCGAACCAGCAGCGTTATAGTGGCAGCAGCAGTGTTGACAGGTGCGCGCCTTCAACGGAAGCGGCATCGTGGAGACTCGCTCTTCTTCCTCAATACGCCAACGAGACAGGACGTACTTTATAACTTGCGAAAGATTAGTTAGGTTAAAGTTAGGTTAAAATTAGGCTAAAATTAGGTTAAAGTTAGATTAATTTAGAAATAATAAAAAATGTTATAAAATTATAACATAATTGGCGCTGTAGCAGTCCAGAGTGCATAAACAGTGGAAAGTGTCGATAGAATTATCGATATTAAAGTGGTACCCGCATTTAGCGTCAGCAGCTAAAGGATTTCATCCGCTGTTCGATTTGAGGGCCCCCCGGCACGCATACCTGGAACCGGATCGTCGGATTTTTAGCCAAAGCACGTGAGTACACATAATTTTTTAATTAGTGAAAGTGTATTCCGTTATTCCTCAGCACTACCAGATAGGCTAGGAATAACGATAGTGTTTTGTGTCCACGTGTGTGTACGATAGATTTTATAATTTATCATCGTACGCAATCTGTTGCGATACTACCAGATAGGTCACACAGATCATCAGAGAATAACCCGTTATTCTTTGTAAGCGCACGCATTAAGCGCGTTAGAGTGGTGCAGTGTAGTGTAATAGTGTTAGTGTCAAAGCACATGGTACAGCTCGCTACTGCAACCTAACAAATTATTGTGTTATTCGTTAGGAGTACTACCAGATAGGGCCTACGAGGAAGTAAAGCAAATTTTTTTTTGGCAAAGAATTTTTTTTCGTTTTTATTTGATGCCAAAAAAGAAATCTTTTGACGCTCTTAAAAGAACAAGACACGCGCTTAGCTCACGTGTAGTGAATACTAACACAAATAGCAGTTCAGAAGAAGAGTCGAGTGACGAAAGTGCAGAACTTTCTCACATCCCAATTGAAACGAGTGTTCCTTCCATAGAAAAGCTTGTTTTAGAAGATCAAGGTACAAAAATGGAACCAGATCAGATGATGCAACTAACCTCACAAATGAGTGCAATTGCCGCTACGCTAGACGCAATGCGTACGCAACAAATAAACCACCAACGCATGTTGGATTCTTTATGCGAAACCCGACCAAGCACGAGTTACAGTGCACCACAAGAAAATGCACAAGCTGCATTTAGCATGGAAAATTTTTTCAAAATACCGGATCCGATTAAAGCGATTCCGAAATACGACGGTAATAAAAAGCAACTTTCTGCTTGGATTAGTACAGTAGAAAATACATTAGAAATTTTCAAAGGGATAGTTTCAGAACAACAATACAAAATTTTTGTAACTGCCGTAATTAATAAAATAGAAGGCAAAGCGAGGGATATAATTTGTTTAGCCGGTAATCCTCAAAGCTTCGAGGAAGTTAAACAGACATTAACAAGTGCTTTAGGTGACCGTAAAGAACTTACTTACTACAAAAGTATTCTTTGGCAAACAAAAATGACAGAACACATGTCCATACACAAATACTATAATTCCATTAAAGAGACAGTGCAGAATATTAAAACGCAAGCGAAGCTAAAGCAAAAATACGTCAATAATTGGGAAGCCATCAGCGCTTTTATTGATGAGGATGGTTTAGCGGCATTTTTAGCAGGCCTTAAAGAACCATACTTTGGTTATGCCCACGCTGCATGTCCCGAAGACTTGGAAGCAGCATACGCATTCGTGTGTAAATTCAAGTGCTCCGAAAGTACAGTTTCAAATAATACTCGTTTTACAAAAACTTTTGATCCAAAAGAAAAGTACTCGAAAAAACCCGAAAGTAGTAAAAGTGTGCAACAAAAACAGTTTAGCGAGACAACGACATTCAAAGGAAAATCTTCTTATCCGCAACCCATGGAAGTTGATTCAACTAAAAGTAAATTAACTTTAAATCACAGAGAATTTCACTCTAATGAATTGACAGAAAAAGACAAATCAGAATCGGAAGATGATTTGAACATCGATCTAAATTTTTGTTGGGCCAGCAAAGCCAACAAAATAACCTGAATTATTTACCCTACCTTACAAGGGAAAATTTTATTACAAAACAAGTAATTCGATTGCTAATTGATACAGGAGCAAACAAAAATATTATTCGTCCTGGCATATTAACTAACATGATTCCCACAGAAGAAACAGTAATTAATAATATTTACGGGAAACATGTCATAAACAAAAAATGTAGAGCTAACCTTATTGGAAATTATGTTCCCGCTCAAACGTATTTTGAATTAAATTTTCATCCATTTTTCGATGGTATTATTGGTTCCCAATTCCTTGCGCAAACGAATGCAATAATAAATTACAAAGCTGAACAAATTGAATTTGGTAAACAAAGCATTAGTTACGACAAATATTATCCGAGCACAAAACTTTATTCTTATTGCATAGAAGTTAAAACTCTAAATAATGGAGATTGGTTAGTCCCCACATTTCAAAAATTCGAAAATTCAACAATAATAGAACCCGGTCTTTACAACTCCAGCAATGGAAAAACTACAGTAAAAATTCTTTCGACAAAAAACCAAATTCCTAAGTTTTCTAAAGTTCTAAATTTAACCGTGAATAACTTCGAAACTATAACACCGATTCCTTTTCCAACAAATTCAAATATTACAGAAGAAATTTTGAACGGTATTATCAGAACAAGTCATCTGTCAAATTTCGAAAAAAAATGCTTGTTTAAAACAATAATAGACAACCAAAACGTTCTTTTGAAACCAGGTGAAAAATTAACAGCCACTTCTGGAATCAAACATAAAATTAACACTACTGATAATTCTCCGGTATACACTAAAAATTATCTCTACCCGCACACTTACAAAAAAGATATAGAATCTCAAATAAGCGATATGCTCGATTCTGGCATTATTCAGCCATCCACTAGTCCTTATTCCTCACCCATTTGGGTTGTGCAAAAAAAACTGGATGCATCTGGAAAAAAGAAAGTACGAGTAGTAATAGATTACAGAAAGCTGAATGAAAAAACGATTAACGATAAATTTCCAATGCCAGAAATCGAAGACATTCTTGATAGTTTAGGTAAATCTCAATACTTCACCACGCTAGATTTAAAGTCTGGATTCCACCAGATAGAGATGCATCCAGATCACCGTGAAAAAACTGCATTTTCTACAAGCTATGGCCATTTCGAGTTCACTAGAATGCCATTTGGGCTAAAAAATGCACCGGCCTCATTTCAACGTGCAATGAATAACATCTTAGCGGAACTCATTGGTAGAATTTGTTACGTTTACTTGGACGATATCGTCATAGTCGGAAACAGTTTAGAATCACACTTAGAAAATGTCTCGAAAGTGCTTGAACGTTTAGCACAATTCAATCTAAAAATTCAGTTAGACAAGTGCGAATTTTTGAGAAGAGAAACCGAATTCCTCGGTCATATAATTTCCCCTGAAGGCATAAAAGCAAATCCCGACAAAGTACAGAAAATATTAAATTGGCCACTACCTACAAACGAAAAACAAATACGACAATTTCTCGGATTGTCCGGATATTATCGCCGCTTTATCAAAGATTATTCAAAAATAACAAAGCCTTTAACTAAATGTTTAAAAAAGGATCAGATTATAAATTACAAAGACCCAGACTACATAGAATCATTTGAAAAATTAAAGAAAACAATAGCATCCGATCAGATACTTGCATACCCGGATTTTGAATTACCTTTCATACTCACTACTGACGCAAGTAATTTTGCCGTAGGTGCAGTACTCTCTCAAGTTCAAAATAAAATCGAAAGGCCAATCGCGTTCGCCAGTCGAACACTGAATAAGGCAGAAAGTAATTACTCTACTATAGAAAAGGAGGCGCTCGCTATAATATGGGCAATACGCAAATACAAACCTTATCTTTTTGGAAATCAATTCAAACTCTACACCGATCATAAACCGCTCACTTTTATTAAAACTTGTTTGAAAAATAATAGAATTCTGAATTGGAGGCTCGAATTAGAAAATTATCAATATTCTGTAGAGTATAAACAAGGGAAAGCGAACGTAGTAGCAGACGCTCTTAGCAGAAAAACTGAACTTCCTAATGAAATTAACCTGCAAACTGTAAATATGACCGAAACTATACACTCAGCAGATACGTCAGACGATTTTTTTATTAAGTCAAGCGAAAGACCATTAAATTATTACCGTAATCAAATAGTTTTTGAAATATTCAGTGAAAATCAGGAATCTATAGAAACACCGTTCCCAAATTTTAGAAGAATTATTGTAAAAAGAAGAAAATACGACGAAAGTACCATAACCAGCATTCTGCGGAAGTACCACAATGGAAAACAAACGGCAATATTAGCTCCGGAATGTCTCATACAAATAATTCAACAATCTTTCAAGAATCATTTTAGCTGCTGTGGTTATATGATTATGACGCACTCACAAGTCCAAGATGTTACGTCAGTTGAAGAACAAAACCGACTAATCGCAAAGGAACACGAAAGGGCTCACCGAGGCATAAACGAAGTCGAAAGCCAAATGAAGAGATCATTTTTCTTCCCGAAGATGCATGAGCGAATCAAATCTGCAGTCAACACGTGCACCGTATGCAATGTACACAAATACGAACGGAAGCCGTATAACATCAAGATATCACCGAGACCGACAACCGAAAAGCCTATGGAACGTGTACACATGGATATTTTCTCCATCAACTCGAAAAGTTTCCTTTCGATAGTAGACGCGTTTTCGAAATTTGCGCAAATGATACCCATCGAAACAAAAAACTTGATAGACGTTAAAAGTGCGCTAGCTAAGTATTTTGGTAGCTTTGGAACCCCGATGCAAATAGTAACGGATCACGAAACGACGTTCAGATCCATTCAGCTGAAAACATTCTTGAGCAACTTAGGCGTTTCACTAACATACGCATCATCCTCAGAGAGCAATGGACAAGTAGAAAAAACGCACGCGACGATAATCGAAATGTACAACACGAATAAGCACAAGTTTGTAGACTTGAATACCGCAGACATTATCGCCATATCGATTTCTTTGTACAACACAACAGTTCATTCAGCAACAGGCTACACACCAAACGAAATATTGTTCAATCAATTGAATAACACAAACCCGATTGTAATACAAGAACAAGCACAAAAACTATTCACCAATGTAAAAACGAAAATAGAACTATCAAGGCAAAAACAAATGAAAGGAAACACAAGCAGAGAAGAACCACCATTGATTCAAGAAGGTCAGGATGTTTATGTAAAACCAAACATCAGAAAAAAATTAGATGCCAGAGCAAAAATAACTACAGCACAAAATGTGAAAGACAGAACGTTTGAAAATTCTAAAAACGTAAAGAGACATAAAAATAAGATCAATAGAACTAGAGCCACTTAGGTATACGTCCGAGGACGTCCGTCTTACTCCCCCGGGAGGAATTATGTGGTATAGTCGTATGTAGCTGCACTATAGCGTTACTGTTATACTGCTGGTATAACTGTTACCGAACCAGCAGCGTTATAGTGGCAGCAGCAGTGTTGACAGGTGCGCGCCTTCAACGGAAGCGGCATCGTGGAGACTCGCTCTTCTTCCTCAATACGCCAACGAGACAGGACGTACTTTATAACTTGCGAAAGATTAGTTAGGTTAAAGTTAGGTTAAAATTAGGCTAAAATTAGGTTAAAGTTAGATTAATTTAGAAATAATAAAAAATGTTATAAAATTATAACATAATTATATATTTAGCCAACACTTCAGGAACTTCAATGTCTGGAAACGAAGTTTGACTGATGGAGGATGAAAGCGCTTCCTTCACACTAAAGCTTATTCCCTTCGCTATCAAAAGAAACCCCCCCGGCATCGATTACCACTCCCTCCCCCATGCACAAGTCCCCGTGACATTGCACGAACAAGAAAAGTGCGCAAGCAGCAATTGATTGGTGCCATTCTTCGGTTCCGATCGACAACGAATCGAGTAACACCTGCGACCTGCAGAAACGACTGCAGAATTCTGCGATTGAAGAAAACAGCTCAATGCTACGACCCCGACGATGGCAACGACTTTAGCGCCATATGCAAAGCCTCACACCACAAAAAAGGGGAGGAATATGAGCCAGCGAGTCTGTAAGGTAGGGCTTTAAAAGGAAGGGAAGTAAAGGTAAATCCTTTTACCAAATCACTCACTCACCCGGTTTTGTACCACACGGTTCCCGAAGTACATCCAAGTGAGGCACTTGTATTTCGCCAACCCATTTCCCATTATGTTGATTTCATTTCTTTGAGATTGGCTTTCTAGCCGACCCGGACAGGAAGACGCAGGATAAAGGATCCCGAGGAAAACAACAGCTTTTACACCATTGTTTTAGCATTTAGTACCAACACACAAACCGGAATTGGAAAGGTGGAATTCTGGTCGGGAGTCCGTGCGTACAGTCGGCAAGATTGCGAGAGGCAAAATTGTAATTGCAAATCAATTCTAATGTCATTCAGACGGTTACTTCGTTCGCTTCCATTTGGCGATGGTGCAGCTGCTGTTTCGGGCGACGAAACAAATAGAGTTTTGGCTCGGTTCAACGCAAGCTGGGGACCTTAGGACCTTGATAGTGTGGAGGTCAGTTTAGGGCTAGGGTGAATTTCCGGACGATGAGCGTTTATCTCAACGATTGATGGTGATGATGATGATGGTAAAAGGAGAACATAGATGTAGCGAACAAAACGCGGCACTAGATGTCCAGCACAGTGAACATGATGATGAAAATCCTTTTGATGTCCGTGCGATGTCCGTGTTGATCAAAGAGCAAGTCGTCTTTTGGACGTTTGGACGTTTTTGGGTAAGAGATGTGTGTGTGTGTGTGTGCATACGATCATGAGTAGCCTCGTTCCGCAATTGCAATCGTAATAAATTAGTTGTATTTTAGGAGTTTGCAGGAGATGAATAAAGGAATTGGATGTTAGTTGTAACCCTTTTAAATCTTCACCATTAAATAGCGTACGAAACTCTCTCAACAAAATCTGCAAAATCACAGAGTCTAATTTTATTGCGTAGAACTCGAATGGAACGGATTAGCTTACGAATCAGTTAAGGTTAATTTATATTCCTATTTGATGCTACAACCACTTAGGAGTATTTCCAAGTCGTAGGAGTTCTTTGGTTTGCAACGTCGTTCTCTTCCTATCAATGTGATCATTCGAGTACAATTTAGGGCAAGCAAAATAAAAAATTTGAGCTGAGCTGAGTTGTCAGGTGTCAATCTAATGACGTGGCCAGCACACTGCAGCCAAGCGATTGGAACTATTAGAGATCATTCTATAACTTATAGTTTTCATTATTGGAGTGGATCTTCCAATCAAATACTTTTTTGGATATTATTTTCTCAAATTCGAACAATAAGAGATTTTTGGTGAGCTTTGCAAAGAGTCCATATCTCAGACGACTATTTTTTATACATAATACTCATTTCGATATCAGCGATAGTTATTTGAAATAAAGCTTACTGTTTATAAATAATTTATTTTAGCTAAAAGTGTTCTGTGATACAAGAATTAGACAAAATTTGTGAAAAAATTATTTCAGCAAAATTTCTTAGGAAATTTTGATTCCATAAGTAAAACAATTGGTATTACATATACATTTTTATAATGATTTAACATGAAACAAACATATGACAAAAAATAGCTCTATACCTTTAATTGAACAATAAAATAGTAGAAAACAATGCCAACAGTGTGTTGTGCGGTTGGAAAATTTAATTGCGAAATGCTTCTCCTTTTTTTTCATTAGTTGCTTCGAGCAATGACCGTTTGTCGCAGTTCCGTGACGCCGGCAATTTTCCACACCGCAATGCAGTTTTACCGTTGAGCTGTGGTGGTTCGACATTACTACATTCTTTGCCGCAGCTATCTTTCACGCTTAACCACAGGGCCCTGCATGACTGACCGCCCTAAGCAGTTCGCGGTCAGCACTCTTTACGGTTCATTGCGTGCCGGCAGCAGTAGAGAAATAGTGGTCACTATCCGACTCAATTTCACCCGTCGTCGTCGTCGTCGTCGCTGGTTTCCCACCACGAATCGGTTTTCATTCGTTCGAGTGGATGATTTGTTGTACTATTTATGCGTACCTTTCTTTTCCTCTCACTCTCGGGTATGGGTGCGATTGCTGGCAGATATTTTCCAACCATTTGACTTATTTATTCCTGCCAAAGTTTTGCAGTGCGATAAAGAACGCTTTAACCGTGTACAATTTTTGCGAAAGAATTTGTTTAATGGAATGTAGCTTTCGAGCACGGTCGTCATGTCGATCAACGATTGAGTTGCTCTGGTTTGCTTTGAGAGAAAGCGAAAGGAAAAACTGTTCACTTTGGAGTCAATTGTGCCATTAGTTTCTAAAGATAAGTAAAAGATTTATAACCTTAATTAAACTATTTTAAGATCTATTACTTTTCTCAAAAGTATCTATTATCTAAACTAATCAATGTTAGTGACAAATCTCGAGATCTCGATATGGAAAAGCAATTTAAGAAGTTGTGAACACAGTTCAACTAACTTCGCCCGTCCACTGACCGAAGTTGACTCCGGAGTTAACTCTGGATGCAGCTCCGGTGAGCTCTAACTCCGGTTAGCTCCAGAGTAATCCGGTATCAACTCCGGAGTAATTCTAAGTCTACTCCGGAGTAAATTCCAGATTTTTCCCAAAGTTGAATCCATTTTTAATACGTCGGCCATTTCTGGCTTACTAGACTTATTTCTACCGCGTAGCCGGATAGTCAGTCCTTGCTACGGGGGAACGATCCGGATGGGATTTGAACCCGGTCCTGCTGTGTGGATCGGCGCCGTTTATCATCTGCACCATCGGGCCGCCCTTGACTATCCGGTTACGTGATACAAATAATAATCCAGAAACGTCCAGCATAACCTCAGAGGTCGTTTAGCCTAGAAGAGGGAATATCTTTCCTTTATTAATAGTGCTCTAATTAGTACCCAATCAAGGTGATATTATTTTAATGGATCTACTCTTATTCAATACAGCTTAAATTAATTTCAATATTTCAAAATCCTACGAGGATTGTTATGTGTCAATCCTTCACTGTACCGTATTGTATTGTACGCTCCCACGCCTCATCGTATTGTTAGAAGTGGAATAATGTTTAGTTGTATGCAAACTAAGCTCGCTATGGTAACGAAATGCAACAAACAGTCTGCCGGCATCAAAACTAGGTCAATGCCAGACCCAAATTTTATTGTGCACCGTTCCATTTGAGTGACTATTTAAGTATGCGCATCGTCTCCCTCTCGACCGTGCACGAAACCAGGCGAAGCTTGAGGAAGTGCTGTCCCGTTCTGCTGCGGCATTGCCAAATCAAGCACTTATGTACTCATTCGGTCAAGCAGAAATCACTAAAGCATAACGGTGACGAAACTGCCCAATCAATGGTACATTTCGGATGGTAGTTAAAGCATAATAATTGAATTTATATTGCTTCGAATGGCATAAAGCACAGTCGTTAGGTAGATTGTGTAGAATAATTGAAACAATTTATTTGTCTTTACATTTACACCTTACATGTATGAATAGTTTCATGCGAAAAGTGTACATACCTTGTGCAAATAAACAAACTTTCTTACTCTTATTTTATGTCCAAGGTTTTTAAGCTTTGTACTCGATCTTATCTGTGATGAAGCTGGTCTGTTATGAAACCTTAATTTATTATGAAACATATTTCCATATTTTCAATTTCATTTCCATTACCTCACAGGATAAAACGTCTTACTCTGCAAACTGGCTCCTTCATTACGTTGAAAGTGGAATATCTTGTTCCGACGATTGGACAGTTCGGTTCTCAACGCCCTAAACCGGGCGTACCTTCGCTTTTGCAGAAATGTTCATGCAAATTTTCGATAATGTAAATCTACACTTTCACACACCGAAAGCATTGTTAGTGCTGATCGATAGGAAAGGATCGATTGTTGGCTATAATTAAAATGAGACTCCGTCCATGGTGTTCCGTCCATGAGGTAGCAGTTTTGCGTTGAATAATGCAGTGCTGCTACACCATCGCAAGGCCCATCTACAATGGGAAAGGGTTTCCGTCGCCCCGAAAACTTTACTTTGATTGGGCTAAGGGAATGTGCGTGTGTATGCATACGTGCAGACTCTGCAGACAAAAGGCGATGTTTGTGTTTCATTTCGATAGTACCGGAGATGAAATTAGTGTTGGGCGAATGTTCAAACATGATGGAATATTTTATCGCTTTTTTATGAAGTATTCCTTTGGCTAATTTCTTGAAATGTTATTTCCCAAAATTTATTTCATTCCAAAAATGTAAATGTGGTTGAGAATTTGAATTCTTATTGAGGAAAAAAAACATTCATTGACTTTTCCGTTGAATGTTCCAAAACTCATCAAATTGAGTCTTCGTCGAATGAATTTGTTTCTTCCAATTATTGAAGATTCTCACTGAAACTGGTCGTTTTGGTCGCTCAAATTTAGATATCCTCCTACACACGTTATGTGTTATCGACCAGAACCGTAGGTTTCTTAGGTTACGTCACAAAAAAGAGATATGAAAATAACTACCCCATTCATCATTAATTTTTTAATTACTCTGGTGACCTTTTTAGAATTTCCCAAAAAATTGGTCCTATTTTTAGTCCAATAGATTATTTATAAAATACGATACTTTCTCCACGTCACTAATTAAAAACACATCACACAGCATAATTGATCCAACTTTAATATTTCCCTTCCTTTTTGCTGAGGGAAACTTTTGCTGCTATTTGTTCAATATTTCAGTACATCATTCTGCTTTTTTCCGTTGCATGTGTGGCGTGTGGCGTGAGCATTAGCCACATGCTCATTGCGGTTATCCTTTTGCACGATAAAACCGCTAACTAGCCGAAAACCAAAAACGGCTGTTTTATGGCTCGGGAACCATTTTTCCTCTCCCTACTCCCCAACTCACCCTACTTCACCTCAAGAACCAGAAGGTGAAATGAAAATGGACCGATAATCTCTACCGTTTGTACGCCACGGTTTTCCACATGGTTAAGGAAGCGACCGCGCACCGTCTTAAAGCGGTGATGAGCCCGGATGTGTATGTATGTTGCTGACGTTTCACCCAACTTCTTATGCTGAGAATTTGCGTATGAGTAAAATAGCGGAAGAAAAAAAAACCAGGGAACCGTTAGTAGGGTGGGTACCCTTAGGCTAGGGATGAAAGTGAGTAAGAAACGGCCCAAAAACTAACAGACAACAAAGTCAATCCCGGCCAGGCATGGTTGTGTACCGAACGCATTAGATTCTCACGAAAGAATTTACGCTTTGTCAGCAACGCGTCAGCAGCAACGCTTTTCAGTGGGAGATATTTTTTTAAAGAGATACAGAGGTGAGCTTCTTCACCAGTAGCTTTGCGGGTGATTTAATCTTCGTGGAAGGATTGTGCATTGTGGATTTACATCATCAAAATCAACCCCCTGTGGTGGAAGAAAATTGAATCCCTTTCTTTGTGTGTGTGTACATTGATCATCGAACAAATTCATTCCCTCCGTACTTTGTATGCTCCAAACAGATTCAAACATCCAGTTTGGCGTTTTTTCTTCAAACTTACTCACAAGACGTTAGATACGTTAGACGTTAGGGACGTTAGACGTACAAGACATACATCGATTAGCGTCGTTAGTAGATCCGCACGGTTACATTCTTCTGCAGCCCTAAAACATTTAAATTTTACTTTACCCCGTATCGAGGTAAAGGAGAAAAAGAAAAGAGTCGAAAAGCGATTCTTTGATATACAAACTTGCAAATACAGGTTCCATTTTCGTTTCAGGCTTGGAAACATAATTTCACCTGCCTTCTTACGATACTCCCACACACTCACATGTTACGATTTTCGGCAATCGAACGTGTAAGGATAAAAGGACGGTTGTTCCTTTTTTCCGGCAGCGAAATTAACCGGCTTGTGCCTTGGGAATGGATTTATTTCCCTTCGAATTAAGATTAAGTTTTTTGCTGCAGACGACGGTCGCAGATTGGGAAAATGGAGCCAGCAACATTTATATGGCATATGGTTGATAAATTCACGTAACATAGATGAATATTCAATTGTGTGCGAAATGAAGCAAATGAAATCGCGCAACAATCGTGTTCGAGTTGGGGATTTTTTTTCGTGTGTGCCGGAATTGACGTGAGTTTATGATGCCTGTAACCTGAATGGCAATATTGTACACATTTTACTGTTTTGCTGGTAGATTTTTGGAATCGTTTTGGGAGCTTTTACATTAATTGGTACGTTTTATTATACCTGCCAACGCAAGGGCAATTTTATGAACCACATCAAGAGCGACCCGGATACTTTTTATTTCCTTTTTTATTTTAGGAAAAATGTATTGCGTATTTATTTTGATATGATTTTCTTTGTTTTATATTCACTAATAAGGATTTTTTTAATTTCTGAAAAATCCATCAATTTATGTAATATGAACATATTGCTGTTTGAAGATTATTTATTCCATTAATGATAGAGTGAGGTCGTATCGGTTGTATCTCTGATACAAAAATTATGATTTCGGACGAATTAATTACTATATTTTGAAGCACAACAAAAAAAAACCCCGCTCAATGGACCGTAATGACACTGCGGCCCGTATTATCGACCATTCCCAATCCCATCAAATAATTTTTTGATCTTTAATTATAATCCTTCAACCTTTTGTGCAATTTCGAAGTCAAAAAGGGTCACCGTAGCGTACTAGTAGTGTTTGAAAAGAGAAAAAAAGTGAAACAAAGGTTTTAACAATGCCGTTGCACGAGAATAAGAGACCGTTGGTTATTGTTTCAGTTTTTTTTGTTCATTTTAATCATGCAAAACAGTACCTTCTGCGTGCGAAACGGGATAGGTGCGAGAAAATTTCCGCCACAATAGTGTGTGCGTACCTTAAGTAATTCATTTCAAAAGGTAGCTACCTAGTCCGGGTTTTGTTGCTTTCCCAGCCAACCGTTTTTTGGTCAACGTTGCGATCCAACCTTAAGCCAGTGCCGTCTAAATACCGAATTGCGGTTCGCGGTCGATTGGGGTTGTCCTTAGTACAGCTGAGCACGCAAAATTAGCATAAGCTTTGGAAAGTCATCAAAATCAGCAGAGCCCCACGATCCTGGGAAATTCGCTCCACTCAACACTAAACTATACTTACCTGCGGCACAGACCGCTGCTACGACGCACCCAGGTATCCTGTCGCGGCCAAAAAAAAAGGATCAAATGATGAAACACCACTGGCTCTGACCAGTCCGTCCATTGCCGTTAGTTTGCCATTCATGGAAAGCTGTCGTTTGCCTGCCAACGGCACATTTAGGATATTTTTGCCGTTGCTTTGAAGTTTTTATCCATGGCGTAGTGCGATACAGGGTGGTTTTCTGCGGTGGTAACGTTTTCGGTTAGTTATAAGCCAATCCGGTCAACCACCATGTTACAGTCAACCACTTCATCGGAACGTGCCTATGGAATGGAGCAGAGCAATTCGTTTAGAATGTTCATGTTAACATGCTGTTATAGGTGAATGATGCTTTTTTTCTAGTTCCACGAAACTGTGCTATAATTTATGCTTGTTTGGAATGATGTTTTGTACTGTTGTACGCGCTGATAAGCTGATTAGTAATATTAAATTATTTGTTCGAAAGGTTGTTTGGGATGAATATTAAATCATTGTTAGCGATTGCCACTGTTGTGGGCGACAAAAGTTAAATTATGTTTAGTTAATTATTTATTTATTAGCCATATAATTGTCTAGCCGGGTAGCCCAGTGGTGTATGTAATAAACGGCGCTGGTTCCACACGAGAGGATCGGGGATCAAATTTCATCCGGACCGTCTCCGCGTAGACCCGAAAGATTGACTATACGGTTACTTGATAAAAATATCTCTAGTAAGACAGAAATTACCGACATGACATTAGAGGTCGTTAAGACAAGAAGAGAGAGAATACTAATTGACTAGTCCAGAGCAGATTGAGACAGCTTATATGTAAGACAACCTATAATTGCTCTAAAAATTGTCAAAAATTGGCTTGTTGGTCTATAATCTCGGCTTCGCGGATGACATCGACATCATCGGACGAACAATTGCGCGGGGATGCGACGCGTACACCCGACTTAAACACGATTGAAACGCGAGAATTGGATTGAGGATCAATGCGACGAAGACAAAGTATCTGTTTTCCGGAGGCTTTGACCGTGACAGAACCCGATTCGGAAGCAGATTATAAGTTGACTTCGACGATCTGGAGGTGGTAGAGGAGTTCTGGAGTAGAGGAGAGGAGGATTGTAACTTCGGACAACAACATGAGCAGCGAAATCCGAAGGCGCATTGTTCAGGGAAATCGTGCCTACTACGGACTCCACAAACTCCTGCGATCCAGAAGACTCCACACACTGATACGTCCGGTAGTCCACTACGGGTACGAGTCCTGGACTCTGCTCACGGAGGAAGCCATTGAGCTCGCTATTTTCGAACGGCGGGTGCTAAGGACTATCTTTGGCGGTGTGTGCGAGCATAGCGTGTGGAGAAGGAGAATGAACCACGAGCTAGCTAAGCTGTTTGACGGTGCAGATATCCTGACGGTGGTCTAAGCCGGCTGGGGCACGTGATGAGGATTCCGGACTCATGCCCCACCAGGTAGGTGCTCGTCAGCGATCCGTTCGGCGCGAGGCGGAGAGGAGCACGAAAAAAGTGTGGAACCAATCCTAACTAAACTGAAAAACTCAGTAAGATCAACGCATCTAATTCGTTCTTTATAAACTTGTCTATTGACTGAGTTCGAAACGATTTCCTCCATCGTTATAGAATCGTTATTGGAAAACCAAATTTAAAAATTTGGTACGTTTATATATACGTTAACCAAGTCAATTTCTTAGGCTATTCGAAATTCATATAATGTATGTCGTAGTGTTAATTTCCCTGCGTGTCCTATTACAGCTAGAATTCACTTTACCCTTTTATCAAAACTTTCAAATTCACTGAACTGAACACGGAGCCCAGCGAGGACCTCCTATTACGCAGTCATTATATCCACTGTTTTCCACTTATCATGCCTTCTAGCAGCAACCCGAAGCAAAACCTTCTTAGACCGGTGTATAAGAACTTACTCATTCTTACCCACTTTTCATCGGGCACCCATTGGCACAAAAGCGAAGAAAGTTTTCCCTTTTTGTCTTCCACCGACAACAAAAGACATTAGCAATTGTCATGCCAGCATCAGAAGGTGGCGGTGGAAAAGCGTGTGTGTGTCCTGCACACAATCCCTCCACCCTTCTCGCCGCGGGTGTCGTTGTCGTTATCCTGCACACGTTTGCTCGTTTTAATGACATCTAACCGAGAGTCGGTCATATGACAACGGCAACTACACACGCTAATGGCGGGAGCGCACTCGACGCGAGTTTCCCACCCCGAGAGACGACGCTTTTCCCGACGAGTTGTTGTTGTTGCTGTCGGTTTAATTTGAGCTGCACCAGCGCGACCACACGGACGCACACTACTGGAAAATGGAACTCGGTAAAGTACCCGCCATTGCAAGTGAACCGAGCACTAGTTTCAGTAGCACTGAAGATGATGACGATAATGATGACAGTTAGCTGAAGTAATCGCGACCATGTCAGACAGACAGCCCAGGTGGGCGACCTGAGTGGATCGAAAACGGTTCACCGCCAGGTGTGTTGATGCCAAAGGGAACTACTGCACGCTAGGAAGTGAATCGTTCATTCTTGGGATGGTCGTTTCTTAACTGGGTAGAACGCACAATTAGTGATTCGCTTGGTCGTCTATTCGGCCATGTTATCAGAATGGAGCACAAGTTTCCCTTCATATGATCCTTAACGGATGGAGAAACACATTCAAAGTTAAGCACTACTACTTCTTTAGGCAGAGATTTTAACATCCACCCATCAATCTTCCCGTGACCAGGAAGCAAATCTCATTTAATTAGTTTCCTTACATTTCGCTTCTCCACTCACAAACGTATATTGCATATGGCGAAGATACTTCCGCAGGAAACGTATGCCTTACAAGATGCTGTGATCCTACAGAGTTTGTGTGCGTTTCTTCAACAACAAAAGCTCATTGGTCAGCGTTAACCTACCTCAAATCAACAAACGCATTTGCTTGAGCTTATTTAGACATATTCTGTTGAAGTTAAAGTTTTTCGTTCTCTCCTGTCCGGCATAATGAGGCATTTGAGATGTGTTTTTTGCTGTTGCTTCTTCACTATCTATTTCTATTCGGCTATCGCTTCAACATGCTCCCTATTCCAACTTGTTGGCTCTTGCTGCCCGTGTGATTCGTGTGAAGGTGTAGTTTACTTCTTCCGAAAAGCACAATGAACTTAACAGCCGCACACACACACACACACCAGAGCATGAAGGTGATAGTAGCAAACGTTTTGCCACGTGTTTTATCGCAATAGAAGTTTATGGCCTTACCGGTCGTCTAGAGAAGTTTATTCTCCTCGAAAGAAAGGAACTGAAATTGACTTCGTCTCGCTTAAAAGACAGCACACGCAGACCTGCCTTATCTTGGCCCCCGTGTGTGTGTTTGAGAGAGAGTTAGTTTTGTTCTTTCCAGCATCCATACCAAACTTTGTTCCCATGTGTTGCGCTTAATCTGAAGCAACTTTTCGTCACTCTTGAAAGCTTTGTTGTTGAAGGTGCGTTGTGCCTTGGAGATGGGGGGCAATTTGTTTTCCACCGATGGGGAGGTTTTTTTCTCTTGGAAAAACTTTACCACCTGCTGCCAATCCTGTAGCGAAACAAAATGAATCTTAAACGTTTGAAAAAAAAATACAGCGCGTGAGAAAGAAATGGGAAGAAAAGGAAGCGCGTAAGACATGTAAGAAGGAAAATTGAGATGAAAATTCGTGCTGGAAACTGAAACCATTTCGTTAAAAGTGAGGAAGATGCGCTGTGACCCATTTCTATATATTTTACCACCAGCAGTGTAGCAAACATAGTAATAGCGGAAAAGGAAAATGCAGATCTCTCGGCTAGACGACCCTTTTTACCCTTTTACCACACAATGTATGACCGCCATATGTTTGTTTGTTTTTTTTTTTGCTCCACCGCACACACCGGCGTCACACATCGTGACTTTTCCGAGCCACACTATCGTTTGCTGGTAGACAGATAGAAACTTCTCTAGTGGTTGCTTTCTTTGCCCAGCTCGTGACGAACGAAACTCGCAAACCTTTTACTTCCCATTACATACGAACTTCACACCTTTCCGTGGCATCGTTTCTTTGCAAATTCTTCCCAGCTTCAGTGCCCTGGCAGCCTCCACAGATGCAGATCGCAAATCCTCTTGTTATTGTCATCATTCTGTCGCTCCAGTTGAGATTTGAATCGTACGAATGTGCGCGTTCTCCACACACGACACCACCATTTGTGGTGCTTGCAATTTATCAGCATAAAACCCCGTTTTCCCGACGTTCGTGAGGGTGGTCGGTCGGCGAATTAGTGATAGTGGTGGTGACGCTCACATGCACACACTAACAGGCGGATCGTGATCTCCGATCCCTTCGTGCATTCACGTGGAAACCCGGCGGAATCTTGTGTCGGTATGTGTGCACACATTGTTACCATTTAGACTATACCGGAACGTACTGCTGGGTGACTTCTGCTGACTGGAAATGGTTCACGTTTGTGCGGGGAAAAGTAGTTCGGGTGTGCGCTTGTAGTTCTCTCGGGTTGTTGAGTTGTTTCATTATTTTTGCCATCCATCACCGGTACACATTCGGCGAAGAAGCTTCCCCATCGCTGGATTATCTACGGAACCGTAAAGGGTAGAATAATAGTAATAGGTGGGAGGAATTCATGGTAGGACGGAACAACTTTTGCCGTCTGTCAACCGTCGGAAAACAGTGCCTTCCGGTGTGTTGCAATTGTACCCTTAGTGTGGATGCTCTTTGGGTGACAAACGGTCCGGGTGTGTTTGTGTAACGCTCTGCCTGAAGATGATGATTACATCCGTTGTGCTAGCATTTTTTAAGGAGGAAAAGAAGGAAAATGTTTTCCGGCACTGGGGTATCGTCCCCCCGCAGGGTTTGGATATCACAAGTCAAATCGGGTCACAGCTAATACGGTGTGTAATGTCAGCGCTTTTACAGTTGCTCGGATGCAGTTGTTGCATGCGCAGCAGCAAAGTTTTCTCGTGGGTTAGAAGTGAAAACAGGTCGATGGTAAATGTTTTCTGAACACATCCGTAACTGTATCAAGCTTTTAGCTACATTGGCTAAATCCAATAGAATTTGTTAGGTTACATCCGTTGCACTTGTGGATCTGATGATATATGAGAAGAGATAGGTGGTTCCTTCAAAATACTTCAGCTAGCAATGATTGATATTTCAACATATTTTGAATAAAATAATCCTTTGTTTTGAGGCGCTTTTTATAAAAATAATCATTGTAACAAAGTATATTTGCGGACTAAATTTTTGTCGAACGCTTGAAATAGTGTCTGAATTGAATGTCAGATTCAATTGTAGAGAAAACCATAAAAAATAGTTACGAGCATCAGCTAGACGAACTGTCTAAATAAATTATAAAGGCTTTTATATGACAAAATTAGCTCACTAAGTTAGGTTGACCCCGTGGTCTATATGGTAGAGGCGCGAGTCTTTACACGACACGACCTAGCGTCAAGTCCCATCCGGACTCCGTACCCTTCGTATGAAGGACTGATTCTTTCATTACGGGTAAATAAAGTCAAGAAACACAAGAAATGATACCTCAAGATATCTCCCTTGAGATAGTAGTGCCTAATAAGTAGTTTGCTCTAATGTTGATCGGTTTCTAGAAATATGAAAAATACTAGTGATGGGTAAATCCTCAATTTTCTTGGAGTCTGAGGTAATCCAGGGAAGGTGGATTTCGGAGTTAAAATTGGGGATTACTCCATAGTGAACTCTGGATGTAGCACCGTAGTGAGCACCGGAATAATTCGTAGTCAACTCTGGATTGCTCCGGATTGCTCCCGAAATTGAATCTGGTTTTTATACGTCGGATTTATAAATCCATTCCAGGGTTTCCATCTCTAGAAAAAACCCAATATATTAGAATATCATTTGTTTATTATTTCATGAAACATTATTAGAAATTTTTCATTTTTGGATAATGTGATATAGTTCTAGTTTCAATTCTCTGTAAGATATTTGTCCAATAATTTGACAGATGCCGTCCAAGATGTTAAATTCCTAACATAACCTATATCCCATGCCTGTCACATACCTGATGGAAACAATCCATGACAAGCCCCAATAAGTTCCCCAAATTCGAAGTCCATGACATCAAAATATCAGCAAATAAATCTATTACGTCTACTTTCAATGAGTTACAAAATTTGGAATACGATTTATATAGCAATAAGACACTTAAAGGCGGATCAAAATATAAATAGCTTAACCTTACCGCCCCACCATATCGGTAGGTACTCTTTTATCGGCCAACCAAACACCAATTTTCCCAAACGCCATTATTTGTCCAGCGCAAGCAGCAGCTCTTTGTATAAACGTTTCGGGCATTGTCGTTAAACTTTGCGCCATAATGATAAAGCACCGAGATAAACAGCTTCCATCAACGAAAAAGTCGCAAAGTGAATTAACACACAGCATAAGCAACTGCCGCCGCCGAACGCATTTGAAGCCAGGCAGTTCAATATTCAATCAACTTTCGTCAAACAACATCGTTCATTGGCGTGGCGGTATGGAGTTTTAGTACTGGCGGCACGATTAAGGCATGATGTCACCGACCATATGATGATAAGCACAGACACGGTAAGGGTGAAGGCGTACGTTTATGGTTTGGTTTTTTGGTACAGAAAATGATACGATGTGTGTAAGCTATCACTTTCTACCGAGTGACGGAGTGAATATTGGTTGTGTGATGTTAGTATCTTTTCGGTAAGCTTCAAAACATCCCAAACTCTAGTAGGATTTTTTGGGTAGTGGGTCTAGTCCTAGTCTGGTAAAAGTCGATAAAAGTAACCATGAAGCAAGAGTGTTGATGTTGATCCATTGGAAGAAAAATCATCCTTCACAGTTGATCTCTTGCCTTGCTTGGAGACTCTGTTGGGGAAAGGAAAGAATATCCCTTTTGGGGCGGGGAATGGTGAATGGATGGATAGATAAAACACATGTCTCCTGTTTTTTTTCATCCATGGTGCTTTAGTGGTCTACTAGTAGCTGGAAGCTTTCCGAACACTTCCCTAGATTGGGTCAAATTTCATCACGGGTGTGTCAACGTTGGGCTCAATGTTCCGTGCCTCCGTACGATGATATAAGCATTTTAACCAGCCAAGCATGATTTAGAGCAGTGGAAGAAATGCTTTTACTATCCCAGAGAAAAAAGGTTCCAAAGAGAAGCATGTAAAATGCTTGTGCTATGATGCTAGCTAATTTATGAAGTCGTCCACCGTGTGCTGCCAGCATCAGCAACAGAGAAGGACTACGCTGTGGTCAGCTTTCTCGGTTGGTTTCCTACCTATCAATTCCGTATGCCCTTTTGGACCGTGATGGCAAAAGTTTTTCACCCTTTTTCCCTTTTTTTACACACCCAAAGTGATCCCCCGTGTGTGTGTGTTCAAATGCACGCGTATGCAAACCGAGCTCACACAGGGAGATAGTGAGATAGAAAGAGGCAGAGGAGTACGTGCTTTTGTGTGCAGAATCAATTATCACTCGTCGTTGGCTTCCAGACGGCCCTGGCAAAAGTATGTACCATATTAATTTCATGCCGGGTTTCTCCATTTTCTTCCCATGTTTGTGTCCGTATACATTGGCCAATGTGCCACCTTCCGTGGTGTAAGAGTGTAGCATTTCTTACGCTTCCTTTCAGCCATCCATTGCTTCCGAGGCTCCCGGCCGCCCTCTTGTGTGGCAGTTATGGTCATGGTAGATGTTTGGATATCGAATGAAATATGCATACTGCACATGTTGGAGTTGTACATTCCTTCTCATCGCGGCGTTCATGCCATACCACGACCAGCCCAAAAACCGGGAAGCTATCATGAATAAGGAATCGGGCTGCTTTTTTGGAGTTGGGATTTTTTTTGGTTATTGAAACAAACGTCCCGACACTGTGTACGATTGTACGCCAGTGTACGCCATTACCTCCGTCCGTTGGGGTTTTTTTGTACGAGTCGTGTCCTACATGTGTCATAAAATTTAAAAAGGAAAATGGGTTATGTTTATGTTGGCGCCTGGCAAAAAAATAAAACACAAAGCTGTTAACTACCAATTCGTAGCAATTGCGCATGGAAACATTACCGAATGTTTCAGAATGTTTCGTCTTGATACATTTGCCGTTTAAGAAAATGAGACATGATTATATTCGGGGCAAAATATTTATTTCTAATTAAAAAAAAACCTTATCGCCAAATTAAAAATCTTATTCGCCAAACAAAGTTTTGTTTTTTTTTTATCTCTCAAATCGAAATATTTATTCAAAAAGATAAACACGAAAAAAGTGTTCACCCGGTAGTAAAAACGTTCCATCTTTATTCGGTCCTGGCTGATTAATTATGGCAAACCCGGAGAAGGGGATGGTGGCGAAACTTTTCACGAAAACAATTTCCCCTTGCCCGCAAGGTCGTGAATGTCTGTTTAGCCTTTGAAAAGAATAAATTATCCGTCCATCCTTTCGCTTTCGTTCCAGTGGCCTACCACACTGCCTTCGACTTAGGTTTCTATTTATTCACACAAGCAAGCTGTGAAAAATTTGCTTCCTTAACTTAGCCGGCCGGCTTATACCGTTCCACCTAGTAAATCTCGTTCTTAAGCGCTAGGGGTTGCTTCATTTTCCGGGCGTTGGGGAGGTATTTTTTTGTCTGCTTCAAACTTACTCCAAAAACTTTCATTCAGCACCACTCGGGTTGACTCGGGAATAGCCAGAAAGTCGTGAATGTTTCAAGGTCCTTTGCCTGCTCTGCTGCGTCTCCGTCTGTTTGGCTAGTAGGTCTCCTGTGTGGTCACTGTGAGCGGTTGGATCGGGCAGGATGGATAAACGTAAAAACGGATTAAGCCACTAATATTTCGGTGAGTAGATTACACGAAACGTTCTGGAAGCACTTTTTCCATTATTTTCCCTGTTTTCGGCTTGCGCTTCGTTCCGCATAGGTTAAAGGGAAAAGACCGGACGTTGAATGGTAATGGAATTCTGTTCCAATTGTTCAACCGTATCGCTGTGCAGATGTAACCGACACTAGATAATTTTCCCGCCTTTCGACCCTTTTTCCTTCCTTTTTTTTTGTTTGGGTGGAGATAGATCCTTAAGACGGCGGGCGAAGGGTAGCCACTCCAATCCATTACGTGCGACCAGGGAACAAACGGGTTATGACCCCAAAGGACATTCCGAAACATTTGCTCCCTCGTCCAGCTCTGGCACGGGCTACTGTAAACTTTGCAAGTGGTCCGGAGCTTAGTACAGGACGAAGGCGTTAGGTTTTAACGACTCAATATGGTGGCCGAGCTATCTCCATAAATCGTTAAAGCAAGATTTATGCTAAGCTACTAACTTACTGCAACCGTATGTCGACCTCACATATACCGGGGCGGGAGAGAGAAATAAAAGAAAAGGGGATGATCAATCCCCTGAACCGTGTGTAAATGGAGCGAATGAACGCATAGAGCACTATAGGGTGTTTTTGCAACAGTTTTTCTTTCCGGGTTTTTCCAATTTAGAATACTGATTACTTCAAAGTGGTGCGGCTGGGGTTACCGGTTTTGCTCCAGAGTATCGTTTGCTTTACGATTTGAGGTTTGGTTCTGTGTTTCCTTTGTGTGGAAAGCTTTTCGCCCAAAAACCTACGTTTTGATCCATTTTCCAGCAGGCCATTGGTGGAGTGACACTCTCTGGCTCACAATGAAGCGGAGTAACATCGTCGCTGGAAAAAAGCCACCTAAATTCTGGTTAAAAAGTGCGATATATAGCGTGAAAAGGAAACATAGCCTAGAGACCATGTACACCTGTACAGAAGCTTCTCATTTATTTGGAGCATAGTTTTTTGCTATTATTCTCGTCTTTTCAACTATGATAAACCTAACCAACTGAAAGCGCACTGAAAGCTCACAGCACCGACAAAAGAACGGTGGAAATGATCGTAAAAGCATGCTAAACAAAATCTCTGCCGGTGTGTAGCATAGGATTCGGTACATTGGAGTGACTTCCTTTTTTTTGGGGACAGGAAAACTCGTGTCACAGGCAATGGACCAGTGCAGATGATACAATCACCTCAACTACACCGTGGTGAAACAGTATTTTACCAGCAGGAAAAAAGAAGAAATATTACCTTCGATGAATGGGTGAGAAATATGAAGCGGAAGTACGATCGGTACGATCAGCATGAATGCGATGACACGTGTACCGGGGTTGTATTGTGTGTGTTTGACTTTATGGTCGCTAGTGTCGCAAATGGGACTAACCGAAGAAAGGGGTAACTTCCTTTTTTTTTGTTCAGTTTTGTTTCTCTACCGCTTCGATGTTTTATCAAAAGCAACAATTTTCGTGTACAATAGGTGCGGTGTGCGTATTATTGCAGGGGTCTTCAGTACTAGGGGGACAATTTTTTTTGTAATTAGTATCACTAAATGTTTAGTGCATATTCTTTGCATTTTTAAAAACAACAAGCATATTTATTTTAAAATTTCATAATTTTGATTTTATCATATTTTAAGTTTAATAATTGAATGTTGATTTTTTCTTTAAATTCAATTTTTTTAAATCAGGTACTATATTTTCAACTGGGATGTTCAGTGGTGTAGGTTTTGGAGGTGCAGGTCTCATGCAGACTTTTTTCTTTACCTTAGAAAAGACTTGTCTACATCAAGTTTAATTAGCCAGCTTTAACAAGCATTCGCTATTAGTTTGCTAAACCTAGAAGAATTGGTCGGAAGTTCACAATTTCAGGGAGTTTCAATTTATATCAATAAAAATCACGTAGTCCTTTGACATTATATATTATTATTAGAAGTTTACTTTTTCGTATTATTTATCGTTGAATTATTAATATTATTTTAAATCAAATTTCTGAAGAGTAATGTATTACAACCAATTCTAATGAAATATAGTTGAACCGCTGTACTGTGTGGATGCAAAGCCAAGGCAAAAAAGTGAACATAAAATAATAAATTGTTTCTCTCGAGTGACTTTGCAACGGAAACCCCTGCTTACAAGCATAACGTTCCATGGCTCACAAACTGTCGAGCCACATTCACGTGTTGTTTTGTCGTACATTGAAGCAAAGATAATGTCTCACCCTTGCATCATTTGCTATCCGGTGTTGCCATGTGTCTTGGCACTGGGCGCACAGGTACTAGCACCAACCGTGAAGCATATTTATGAACCGGATTAGAATGACTCTACGCTAACACCCGTGATTTGTCAACCGGGTCAGTCTATGTGATATTTATGAATCTCACGCTCGTGTCGTCTTCGTAACGGGCGACCCCGTTCTTTATAGGGTCTGGAAAATTCGTACGGCTTCCAGCTTCTTCGTAAGAACTTTTCCTCGCGGAACCGTAGCGACTTTTGAGTTTAACTTTTTTTCTCTTTTTTGGTAAAAGGTGAGCTATCTGTTATAAGCTTACAGCTTCGTTGGTAAATGAAATACCACGCAATGCTTGCGCAAAAACCCCTTATCTATTTTCCCGGCGCACGTGTGTGTATATTCTGCGATTATCCTTAATGCTTGATGGGTGAGAAGGCTTTAGAGCGTGGTAAAGTTTATAAGATATCATCTCCCGCACGAAGGGTTTTGGATTGCGATTTTGCGAATGCGAGAGTACACAGTCTTGCTGGAAAGAAAGGCAAACCATATGTCAACTGGGCATGGAATGGAGGTGGAATATATTTCAATCCACCGTTTGCCTTTGGTCGTCAGTATATTTATCTTTTGGGCGAATGCCTGCAGTCTATGCTGTATCCAGGGCGTTGCAACCTGTTGCTGCGTAGCTCGATATTACGAGTGTATGTGTGTGCGCTCGCGCCAGGAAATAAAGGCAGCCATCCCTTGGGAGCATGTCAGTGAAAAGGCTGAGGATTGGATGGTTCTTTTTTCTTCATGGTGTGTAATAATCTGTAACTGGTTTGTTTACTTATTTTTCGGGATCGTTCGTACATCTGTTCCGTGTGAAAAGAGCAGTTCACGTTTAATGGCGTGCTGCTGTGCTATCGCAGCATAAGCTCTACTAATGAATGTTTGTCGTAGCGTGTAAGGAGGGCAAAACTGTTTACTTAGTGTCACGTGAGTACTAGCTTTTCTTACCATGATGTGACCATTTATTTACTATGACGTTGAAGAATTATTCTTAGGATAATGCGTGAAGTCTAGTTCCATTTTTAGTAAGTTAAGATTTATGTTATTATTGATCAGATTTTATCAGATATTTTTCTCATTCGACAATTGATGTATAAATACGCAAAAAACAGATTTTTTCTATTTTTTGTTACAATATTAAACAAATTGAGAAATACATGTAAACTATGAAATAATATTTGTAAGAAAAAAAACTAAATAATAATCCAGAACAAATTCGTTTCTCGACTGAATCGGCTATACTGAAAATGTTTCACAATGAATATAAATTCCTAACGACCATAATTGATTTATATATTATCTTCAAAGTTTGCTATTCAACAGTCAACAGCTAATTCTTCCTGCAAACCGAATCTGATTGACGAGTAAAACGAATGAAAACGAGTATTCTTAACTGTTTTTTCCTATCCCATCCAACTTCTGAAGTTTTCTACTCTCGAAGGAAAGATATAAAAAAACGAACCGAACTGTAGCATCGGAAACCATTCATGGAAATCACGGAAACTCAATAAAAAAAACTTCTTCCTTTCGCTCCGAAGCTACAGTTGCCAGACGGCAGCGTAAGAAAGCAACGACTCTAGTTTCAATCGCTCATCCTTACTGATGATACTTTCTCATTTGCAAATCAATCGTCATCGATCAGAAAGTCATCGCCGGTGTTACGCTTCTCCCGTTTCCACCCGATACCTGAAGGGAAAACTTTTTTTGTGCCATAAAGAAAACAAGTGGGTGTGAAAATTGGTCTTTGGCTGGAAAATATCAGATAGCAAACGAGCAAACGGGTCAAACGGGAGTGCGAAATAGTGTGAACGTGCGGGTCAACCCGAAGAGCAAATGTTTATCGAGATGATGGAATTGAATCTTTTCCTGCGAAACCTGCGTTGCGTAACCTGAAACTATGATGGGAAATTGATCTTGAGTCGTCGATTGTGCGTGCAAAAAAAAAACAAATCTAGGGCAAGTTTGGTTATATTGATCCGGGAGAGTAAGGTGACCACTTCGATGGGAAGCAATTTATTTTACTTGACAAACTATTGCACTTTGAGTTGATGAAACCTTTAACTGAAAACTGTTAGGTGGAAATGGAAAAGAAAATGAATGTTTTCCTCAGTATTTGTTTTCCTCTTGATGTGCGTTCTAGAGTAAGCATTCTTAAAGTATTGAACACTAAAGAGGAAAGAGGAGTCAATTTTTATCTTTCTAAGACGCTGGTAGCTCGGTGAATATGAAAAAACCTGCCGGAAATGATCGTTGCCGTTTGATTCAAAACATGAAGAAGCATTTTAAAAATGTCGCAATAAGAATGCTATTACTTAAAAGGATTACTTTCACCAAAAAAAAACAACCCATCCTGTAACGGAAGACAGTTTATGCTTTCTTCAAATTTCGACCATAATCTTTCTTTTTTCACTATTAAAGCAGGCAAAAAATCCCCCCGAACCGGAGTGTAGGTATAATCGCCGAGTGACATAAATCCGGCACCACAATAAAGAAGAAATGCGACGGACACACATACACACACTATAAAATGAAACCTAACCCACTTTTCGTCCTGCACAAGTGTCCGTCGCGTCACAAAATGTGAAATGTCCGGCAATGAAAGAAGTAGTGGAAAATAGTATCAAAATCGAAATTCCACGTCAAACCCAGCTCCGGAACGGTGCTGAAGCGTACGAAGAAAATGGGCTTCAGAAATCCATCTGGAAAGCCATCCTAACTGACAAGCTTTACGTCCCGTTTGTCACCGCGTACCGAAGCCGTACATTGCAATTTCTGTGCCCGAAATGGATGGGTGAAAAATTGTGCTTCCCAACTGTTAGACGGCTAGACTATTTCTGCCGAGGGAACTCCAAGGAGTATTGGCGAAAGGGAAAAACTTGGACAAAATGGTTACCCATTCTATATCCCGGGGTTTTTTTTTGTTGTTGTGGGCATTGGATCGGACGGAAAGCATCATCCACCGAAACGCGCGTAGACAGGAATGTTTGTGCGGATATTCCTGGAATAGTGGTATTGTTGAGGTCCCATCCCCGTCGAAGAATGTGTAATGCTGTGGATGAGCGAATAGTGTGACACTATCTCGGTGGATACTGTAACGCGCGTTGTGTGCTGATGGGTTGGGCATCATCTGCCGCCTGGAGTGAGACGACTCTTCCATTTCGTTGTGGGCGAAATAATATCCTAAAGCTGGCGAGAGTCCTAAAAGTTGGAGTGTGTCATCGAATTGCTGTTCGGTGATGGGCGGTTTGGGGGCCTCGCAGCACGAAAGGATCATAGTCGCAGTTTTACTTCATTTCGAATCTAAAATGACAAGCTTGGTAGCAATTTTGTGAAGATATTATTTGCCCGGTGACAGAAACGAACTGAAGCAAAATTTTCCCGATAGCATCGCATAATGGTAGTATGAGCAGCATGTTGTGCGCTTTGTGCTTTCCCTTTTATCATAATGGCACATTAGAAACTGAACATATGCAGCAGCATACCATGTTAGCTCCGAGGTTTTTCCCATCTAATGACAGTAAATTAGAATCGGAACCGGAGGTATAATGGAGTCTGGCAGAATGTAGTGAAGAAAATGTTTTTGTAATACCCCCTTTTTTGGGTAATACTCAGATCCCTTCTGATATCTCCGTTTGCCATTCAGGAGCTAAAATAGCTTTTGGGGTATTGTGGAACTTTACATAATGTTCGCTTCCAAGAAACATTCAGTACATTCAGTTTCTTGTTGACAATAGCAGGAGGGAATCCTACGAGCAATACTATACATAAAGATTTCAGTTACGTATCTACCTAATGTCTATCTGCCCTTAGATGCTTTCTTTCATAAGCTGAAGTCAGTATTGCCATATATAAAAAAATGAACATCGGATTCCACGTGCGTGTAACCACAAATTCATTTTCTTCTTACGAATAATCGATACAAGCTAAGCTTACACCCGCCCTATTCCACCCAGTTACAATCTCAAACCTCAGGACCACCGTGTTGTGTTGTGTGCTCAATCACATAAATTAATCATGCACATGTTTTTGTACCTTCCCACAACGACCGACGACACAGTACGGCCCACATGTTTGCTTCTGTTTCAACATCGAACCAACCAAGATTCGCTTTACCCTAAGCATCTTATCGTTCGTGCGGTGATGCGGTGAACCTTCTGCCCAAGTTGCACGCAAATTTTAGGTATCCTGTAGATTCGAGATTTGATAGCTTCAAGCAAAGACCGATTTGCCTGTTTTCTTAAAAGCTTCCCTCTAGGATGGAAACGCACGTTTCGTTGTGCCATTGCCAGTGCGAAGTATGATACTAATGCCAGGGCAAATAGGAGGCAATATTTCATCTCGGTGGTCTCCCTCGGTACCGTCGATGGGTAGCCATCGGCAGACATTGATCCATTTGTTTTTCGCTGCACGATCGATTGATCGATTGATTCGTTCACATGCCGTCCGTCTTCCGTTCGGTGGGTTTTTGAAATATTTCCGCTGTTTCATAACGTGCAGGAAATCGAACGAAATCAATCAAGCTCTTCGTATCTTCATGCTCACGTATTATACGTACGGATTTTAAGCCGTAAAGTAGTGAACGAAATCTTCACCCAACAATCGTTGTTTGTCACCGTTATCTTTGGGGGTTTTTTTTGGTTGCTGCTCCTCCAGGTGAACATTGGGTTCTCATTACTTATCGTCCGCCCGATGGTGTGAACCGACATTCCTTCCAATGTCGAGATGTCAATATACCGCATCAGAACTTCGGTTAGTGGCAGAATACTCGTCCGAAGCGAGTGAGACGAAAAGGTTTGTCAATCACTCCACATTCGCATGTCACTGGCACAAATTTATGCTCATCATACGCTGGGGAATGTGGAGAAAATGCGTCGTCCCCAACGCTATCGCCGGTTACACGCGTACAGACGGATGTAAATGATGTGTGTTAATAAATGTCAACATGTTTGTCGCCGGTGTTGTATCAATTATAAACCGCATCCTAAAGCAATTTTGCTGCGGCAGCACTGTTCAATATGGAGCACACTATCTACAGCAAACAACGCAAATTTATGGACAACATCCATTCTCAAGAAATATATTTTCTGGAAAGTTTGTGGCAATAGGATGAGGGAGTTCCCCATTGTTGAGTGCGTTGGTCTATCGATGGGTTTTCGTTTCGCCTGCATAATAAATCACCATTGTATGGTTGAGCTGATGTAAACACCGAAGCATTTAGGTTCCCTCGTGCATTAGCATTTGCGTGTCCTTACACAAAACTTTCCTGTATACCATTATTCAATCGAACAGCCGGGTGCCTCAATTGGGTGCCTTATCTGCAAAGATATGAAGCTTTTTCTTTCTTTTGCTTTATGAAAAATATGTCTTCTGCTTACGTTAGTACCTCAACCCTATTGTTCAAAATCATGGCTGAAATATTAACCCTGTAGCACAGACTTATCTTACACACGATAATTTATCCTTTCCGTGCGCAAGATTTTTGTATGTTTGCTGCTGCTACTGCTGCTGCTCTGGTTCGATAAATCATGTGCTTTCTTCCCGGGTTTATACGTAAGAAAAAGCTTAATACGCGAACGTGTTAGCTTTCAGTTGAAACCAAATTAATTGCTGGCAAAATTAATTTCATCACTTATACCGGCTTCCCATTTGTCACATCTGCCAATGCTAATGTCCCTTACGAGGGGAACTTCACTTGTGTGTCAGACTGGGTGTGAACTCGGCTGCGATAAGAAATTAGTCTCACGTTGAGCTCACCCTCGTCGGTTGATTAGGTTTGGCCGGGTTTTGGGTGGGGTGTGTAACGAGCTTAAGAAAACGAGGTTAGAAAGTTAATGAGGTTAGTAACGCACGCCACTTATAAGGCTATTTAATTTTGCATGTAGGGAAGATTTAAAAAAGAAAAGGTTGATTATCTCTATGAAGTTCCTTTATGAGGGTAAAAGAAATGTAATATGTTTTAAGGTGTTTTTTAACGAATGAGAAGGGCCACAAGAGTTTGACAAAGAAGTTTTGACGTCTGACACGAGTTTGAATAATTGTGACGTTTGCTCATAACGTGAATAAATATTCATAAATGCATACAATCTCTCTCAACATGGAGATGAATTTGTTAGAAATGCTTTGTTCTGTGTAATGTAACTAAATATAATGAAACAATTGAAAGGTTCTTCTTTTATCAAAATGTACAAATGATCGCTCAGTCACGGGAAAATAATGTTTTGCGCAGTTGGCAAGCTATGTTTCTATGTTTCACTAAACATATTTGCCATCTTTTTGTCAGTTCTCGTAATCCAGCATCAATGTTCTTATGGTGTCTTTACATGACGCGCTTTTTTGCTGCATCTGTATATTGGGCAATAATGCACAGAGTGTGGTCAAAATTGATTTTTTGAATTTTTTGAAAAATAAATAAAAATAAAAAAATCGTGTACACTAATATCATTGCTATCTATAGTTGTAATATAAAGATTGACATTTTCCTATGAGGTTTTCCTTCCTTATTTATGATATTTTTTGTTCTGTTTGTAATAAGTTGTCATAATCCGGCATTATGATCTATTCCCGGTGTGCGGGAACTGTCAAAAAGCGCTCCAAAGTTGCAAAAAGCTCCCCGAAGAGCATCGTCTAAAGACAGTTTTAGAATTTTCTAAAATTTAATTTAAATTGTGCGTTCTTGTAAGGTTTATAAAATAGAGTTAGCTTTGTAACAGCTGTGCTTAACTGTTATTACACACATTCATCTAACTTGCTCAATTACGCCAAAACCGCAGCCATTCCACGGCACACAATGCATACCACAGCCGGGGAATGTCCTTTTTCCATTGTCTACGCCACACACAGTTGGTATCCTTTCCCGTTTTGCAAATCATGCAAATAGTGCGATCGAGTTCTAATCTTGCAACGCCCCGTGCCTAAAGGCTGCAACAACACGGTGAACGGCCAACGGTATTCTGCAGTATGTTGGGACTAAATAATCATCTACAACGACTGTTGCCACTATTGCTAACGCCACTATCACGACGGGTTGGACTATTCCCCTGAAATGGTTTTACGAATGTAACTGACGGTACGCGAGAGGGATGCCTTGTAGGCAATATTCCGACTATTTTCCTAACCGACTATTTTCCTTTTCTCTATCTTCTAACACCCCCTACCAATGTGATCTTCATCCCTGTGTACAATCCAGAAACGAACTGTTTCCGAGTCACTTTCCCGGCTGCAACGGATCGCACGTTCGTTCTATGTAATTATCGCAAATAAAGCTCTCGCATGAAAAGCGTTCCTATAGCCCTTCCCGCTGTACCAGCCACGACGTTGGTATATCGTAACCCAACTTCATTTTAAACCTGATGATTCACGGTACCCGGTGTGTCTTTTCTCGTGTGACCGTCTGTGTGACAGTACGAAAGTCGGAGGGAACGGTTTTTCATTCGTTTCACGTCTGTTTTCCTCTTGTTTTCCCTACCATTAAGAAATAGACCATACCTGTTCGGTTTCTTGAAGACTTCTTTGACGTTGATAAAAAATAAGAACAAAACCGCCACCCGCCATTTGGGACGTTCTGTGCGAGGGTGCGGGAAAATGCACGTGTACACGTTCCCTTGCTGGCAAATTTTTTATGCAGTCGTACACCGTAGCATTGAAACGCATTGTGTACGGTAGAAATGCAGCGCAATGTGATGCATTGCGGGCCACAGCAAAAGGGCCACTAGAGTAGACCGGACGGTTGTGGTCCCATTTCTCAGACCCCGTTCGAAACCCATTCCTGATGCATTTTAAATGCACCGCGGCTGTACGCGGCTTTAGATGCGAAGCAGCCAAACGCTGAAAACGATGATTATGCAAAACCACACCCTGCTCTCGTGTAGAAGCTTCTTGGAAAAGCAAAAGGGTGATGCCGAGCTGCAAAACGGCGTACAGACGGAATGCAACGGAATAAATATCACCACCAAAGGTTTGCTTCTTCAAGTGGTGTGCTAAAAACCTTCCCTTCAACTTACGATCGTTCTTCTGCTGCTTGTGGTCAGTGCAAAAGAAAGCGGCAAAAGAGATGTTGAAAAGAACTTGAGAATGAACTTTTTCATATCTTCTCTCGCAGAAAGGGCAAACAGATTGTACCAAAATACAGAATAAAAATGTTTAAAATGAAAAATTTCTCCTTGACTGTGTATGCGCTTGGATGCGTCCTTATATTTTGGGCTGTGCGAACTCACTCGTTTCGCGATGGTGTTTGTCGATCTGGCAATTTTGCGAAGGTGGCCATTTCACTGTCGTGCCTTAATCACTTACCGTTGTTTCTTTTTTTTTTTGTTTTGCCTAAGCTTCATTGAACGATGAACCGAGCGCGAAAGATCTCATCAACCGACGGATACGAAGCGGATATATAACAACAGAGCATTCCACCATATTCTTGGTGAAAATGAGAATAATAAAACCGAATATGAAAACGCGAACACATAGATAATCCCTCGGAGGATCACGATTTTTTTCTTCCTGGTGGATACCCTATCCACCTTGGTTTTTTGGCTCTTGTTTTCGATTCGATTATTTTCTGATTACGGGGTGGCGATGTGTACGATATTGCCGCCTCGTCTTTTCATCGCGGTTGGAAGGCGTTAAATATTGGGTGTTTCAAAAAGTATTGGCGTCACATTGGAAAAACACAGTTATTCTTCAGGTTTTTTTGTTTTTATCTCTTTTATGGCAATGTTCGCAAGGAATTTTTGCCATATTTCTATCAATTTAATAGTACCATCAGAGTAACATTTTGAGAGTTTAAGGCAAGAGAAAATGTCCTGGAGTTCTAGGCCATAAGGTGGATGAAATGGAGCTTCCCAACCAGGCCCAACAAATTTGTTAGGAGTCATTAAAAATGTTTATGGTCTGCACAATACCAGCTGTTCTGTTGATTAATTTCGGCCCTCTAAACACCTAGCGTAATGGCGATGTATCCATGTGTTTTCCAAGAGTCCTAAGCATGACAAACATCAAGCATCTTCATCATGTAATATTCAGGCATTCGCGGGATGTCTATTTTTTCTGATTTTTCTGAGGGCGTCTTTGGGGAGGCTTTTGATCTTAAGTTTCTCGAACGCCACTCTTACTCCTCAGGAAAATCTGGAAAAATAGACATATTACGTACTCAATTTTTAGCCAGAACTGTCACTCGCCAAACGAGAGTTTAACTGTCAAAATCAGTTCGAAAACAATTAAGATATAGGAATCAAAGACAATAATTGCCAAAATCCCCAGACACTTTCTTGGCAACCTAATAATAGCCTGGGGAAAAATAAAATAAAAGAAAAACGGAATCTTCTTTTCCCGCAAAAGCTACCGGCAGTCTTACCTCAAAAATGTGCGGCGTAACGAAATTGATTACCACTTTGCTTGGCACTTGCCTTTTCCCAACATCTCTCGATGTGTTTCTTCATCAAAATCCTTGATTTGGTGCCGCTTGTTCATCCGTGCGCTATCGGCGTGCATACTTAGCAAGCGCTAGGAAGGAAAATGCGGCAAAAGATTATAATTTTTGTATGCAACTCACATCTCATCAATGTCGTCTTTTTTTTGTTCTCTCTCTCCTTTCTACAGGGTGCCATTACGGTAGATCATAGCTTGATGTTGATCCAGCAGGTCCCCAGCGTGACTGCCGTCCGGCCACACCATACGAACGATCCGCGCACCTGTCCTGACATGAGCGTCCTCGCCGGCATAACGTAGTGTTTGTGTTGCAGGGCGACGTGGGGCTTTTTGGTGTAAGTGTGCAAGCAGTGCGAGTTCCGGCTTCCGGAAGCAAAACGCAAACGAGACGGACGACGTGACGCTTCCGTTCCTCATGACGACCACCAGAGGAACGACGCAAAGAACTGACATTTTACTGTGTGTGACTATCGGCGACGGGCTTTCTGGTGGGCACGGTATACTGGTGGACGTGTTGTAAACCCACCAGCAGCCGAGGGCTGCGAACGAAAACAACTTCCCATCGTCGGTAGCGTTCCTTTCCGCGGCTCATCGAACCGATATCGGCAGCGGAAGTCCGGGACTGACGTTCCTGGCAAAACGTCAAAACCATCATCGTTAACATCGTTCGGCAGTAACGGTACAGGGTAGCGATAGGTGACACGGCGTCTTCCCATACCGGAAGGCCATCAACAGTGGAGGTGCCCCCGATACGACCGGGCACCCGTTCGGTGCGATGGAGCTGAAGGTATGGGTCGAAGGAATACAACGTATCGTGTGCGGAGTCACGGAAGTCACCACGTGTCAGGTAAGTGTTGGGACAGATGTGGGGTGTAAACAGGGCACCATCCTTTGACACCGACAGAGCGGGATGCTCCAGCAGCAGCATTCGAAGCAACTGTGGCAAACCGCGTCACGAATGCTTACCATGTGGAATGCTTTCACATAACATGAAAGATACAACATGGGCGTATATACTCATGTTGGATTGATGGGTTTACATCTTCCTGTCAGAAACATTAGCTGCAAATTGACTCCGTTGCCTTGAAATTGAATTTATTTGCGCAGAAATCTGTACTTCATTTGGAGTTCAGTTTGCATAAATTATAATTCTTGATAGCATCGTAAGGTCCTTTGCTCTGTATGCGAAATGTTTGCTATAAAAAATGTTCAAAGTTTAGAATATCCTAACATACTTTGGTCTGATTTGTTTGAAACTTCGATCACTCTGTCAGGCATTTTTAGTTCAAGTCAGTCTCTGAAGTTCAAGTCTTGACTGAAGTTCAAGTTGAAGTCTTCTTCTTCTTCTTGGCGTAACGACCTCTGAGGTCATGCCGGCCATTTCTGCCTTTCGAGATTTATTTTACCATGTAGCTGGATAGTCAGTCTTTGCAGCCATGTGGACCGGCGCCGTTTATCAAATACACCACCGAGCCGCCCCAAACAAATTGAAGTCTTGAAGGCATTAGTAATGCGAATTAAACAGTAATTCCTGAACAGTAATGCTGAATAGCCTTAACTATCCGAATGCAAAATCTGATATCTCGAATATCTAGAAACGAGAAAAACAAAGATCGATTGAATTCTAAAATACCTGAGTTAAACCCCATTGGTAGGACGGAAATCCAACTAGAAAATAGAAGCCAAACACGTAAAACAAGTAAGCATAAAATCCTATCGATTGAACTGTTTTTTTCCAAAAAAAAAGAAAGGCTTCAGATGTTCGTTAGCATTTGTTTGTTTCAACCTAAATGGATTAAACAAGATTAATTAGATTGAGAACCCTTTTGGCACCAAAATGCCAGTAGCATTTTAATTCATTGCGCTTCAATTTATCCTCAGCTCATTACAAAAGTCCATCATAAAGTACATAGTTCGGACTCATTTAATTGAACTTCTAAAAGATTAAAAACAGTTTCTTTTATTTTGAGCAAAATAAAAACGTACAAACCTTTTTTTTTACGTGACTTCCAATTGAATCAAATTCGGAAACGTGAATCCATCCACGGCACGGAATGATAAAATTCCCCGTTTTTCTCCACCCAGCCGGTTCGCCGGTGCAGTAAATGTTTATCCGTGATTTGTTTTTGCAACGGGAATTAAAAAGAAATCCAAGCGACATAATCCTTACCCAACGATTTTCTGCCAGGGCAAACGTGTGCAGTTAGGAAGGCAAAAAAAAAACACGCCAAGTGAATGTTGGATAAAAGTACTGCAACGTTTTGCTGGTGCCGCATCACTGTGTGTACAGTCGCCCGGTTTCTGGAGAGTTTCCAATCGCAGCTACAAGAATCCATAAAACCCCCTGGCATACGGCGAAGCATATGAAACGTTTCTATCCTTTTTTTTTTGTTGTTTTCTTCAGTAAATTTTTGTTTCCCACTTCCCACGCCCATGATGGACCTGGGGAGCTTCATGCGCTTTAGCTTTGTAAATGATGCGTCCCGAAGTAGGAGAAACAAAACCACAGCCAGCCAGTGAGAGAAAAAGACGAGCGTAAGGAAAAAATAATAATAATAATCGTGATCCCACACAACGTCGTTCTGGTTTGCTGGTGCCGCGTAGGAAATGAAAATGGGTTGCGCATGATAACGTGTTCTGTGCCACCCATCATCCTTTCCATTTTATTCCTTTGCTCTTCTCCCCTTAATGCTTCGCCTTAGCTGAATCCTGAATCTGTTAAGGCTCTTGGCAAATGTTGATGAAACGGCATCAAGCTTCAGTAGGTTCTTCGTTTTTGCGGAGGGAAAAAATCGCTTCACGACGCTCGTCTCGCAAGTGTGAATGCTAAAGGATGTGTGATGGGTTTTGTGGGGTGGTTGGCCCGCCGTAGCCTCGGGAAAAAATGTCATAATGGAACGAATCACGTGTCACACATCACGAGTCATAATTCCAGTTTCGTACCATCAGTTAGCATTCGGACTAAATTGAGCTTCTTTTGTTTCGTGCTTTTTTGTGCGTAAGCATAAGATTTTTAAACAGGCTATTCAGCGCTTATTCTTGTTTTTTTGTACAATACAGAGCCTCTGAACTGTAATGGATTAAATATTTTTAATACAGGGTTGAAAAGGGGTAATTAGTATTGTTTTGGCACAAAAATTTGATAACATTCTAAAGAAAATCTGTTTAAATAAAATAAAATTGAAGTTGTGTTATTACTTTACAAAAACAATCTTCTCAATTATCAAAAATAATTGAGACAACTTTGAACACAATCAATGTCTGATTCCACAAAGTTCCAGAAATTGGAAAGAGATTTCACATCTGCTTCGACTCACTAGTGAAGAATCCAGAAATGGCTCTAACTTTGCCACTCTGAACTCAAAAACCCTCCCCAGCAATATCGTCAAATGGTACAAGTTTGACAATAAAATAAACATGTTCAAGATTTCCATTTAAAATGATATGAACATACTATAAAGCTACGATTATGCTGATAATGTTATTTCTTTACTCTTCCCAGGATGTCGTGTTTGCATTGGCACACGCCACCGGCAAAACGGGACGCTTTACGCTTATCGAACGGTGGCGCAATAACGAGCGTTTACTCGCACCACATGAAAACCCGCTCAAGATCCTGATGAAATGGGGCGAATACTCAAGCGATGTACAGTTCATACTGCAACGTTCCGATCAGCAGCAACAGCAGAAGAAAGATGCGCAACAGCAGCAGCAACAGCAACATCAAACGCCTCCAACAACGCAGACTCCAACACAGTCGCAGCAGCAGTTACTTCGCCAGCAGCAGAAACTAAATCAACTCAACAACAATCATATCGGTGCGACGAATGGTGTTGTTACAAATGGGAAACATAGTGGACCAACCTCACCCACAAGCCCGACAAGCGGCAACAACAATGGCAGTTCACTCATCCCGAACGGCGTTCTTAGCACGCATAACCATATCAACAGCAATAACAACATTAGCAGCCATCATTATGCGCACCATCCGAGCAATGGTGACGAGCAGCAGCAACAACAGCATGCGAAGAGCAAACTTCATCAAAATAATCTAAAAAATAGCGCCAACAACCAACTTCACCAACACGCCCAACACCACCACCAACAGGCACATCACCATCAGCATCAGCTATCCTCATCATCCACCTCGTCCGACCAGCAGCAACGGTCGCATCAACAGTCGAACGGTGTCGGTGCGTTAATTCGAACCGGAAATGATCCTTCAAATGGGTCGGTCGGCCCAGGTGTGGCAGCGGCAGTGAAGCAATCGGAATTGATCATCTCAAGCAGCAATGGTAGCAGCAGTACGGCCGGTGCCCTGGAGCGTGGCAAGGAAACGAGGAAAAGTCTCAATTCGTCCGGGTGAGTACAATCGTTCAATATATGTTCACGTGGTGGTCGTTGGGATTTCTCGGGTTGTGTTTTTTTCGTTGCTCTACTGCTCTTCGGAGTTTCGATTTTATGCTTTCATGGGGAATGGGTTTTGCTTCTTGTCCGTATGCCGTCCACCGGCATAAGATTGGGACGGACCACCTTCGACTATTAATTTTCCCTTTCGGGCATTGGCGCGGACCATTTTTGGTACGCTCGACTGTTTTTTTTTCTTCTTTCTTATCTATTTTATGTTACTTTATGTATGTGCTCTGGGGTCCTCGAAATGCTGCGCTTTGGTTTCGTCTTTTTTTGGAGGTTTTCTTAGTGCTTTTTCTTCGCTTTAAGGTGAAGCAAAACGTTCGAAAATGACGCAAGACGTCCAGCGCGAGAAGCACGACTGCTCTCTGATCTTTCGCTTCTGCACAATAATTTTCCCTGCCCGATGCGGATGGTAGCACGGGGGAATGCTAGGTTACAGGTTGGAGTCGATCGCTCCGAAAGAAGAAATTCCAATTTTTTCATTCAATTAGTTCGATACGGGTTGGTTGTTTGATCCGACTCATGGTCATGGCTCTTTTTTTTTGTTTGGAGGGAGTAACAAAAATGTTCAGCTAGCTAGCTGTAGCTAGCAGGATGTGAGTTTTCCATAAAGTTTAAGTTTTGCTTCTATCTGTTTCCGAACGAATTTTGAGCGATGATGATAGGATGATAAAAGTATTTTCAATTTCCAAGTGATGTAAGCTTGATTAATAGCTTTGCTAGTTTCAATCTTCCTTTTGCGAGATAAAAGTAGAACAGAAAATGAAATCAGAATTGTGTTTTTTTAAGTTACAGAAAAGTTAATGTATATATCTTGACGCTTAAGTCTTGTAGATTATGCTTAAAATCATCTATTTCATCCCATATCCCAACTCTTTACGATTATTGCTCCATACTTCCATCAATTTATAAACAATCAAAAATGGTTTTCCCATTTCCTCCAGACGCTCATAAATTTCTGATTTGATTTGTTCTGGACTTACCCTTAGCTCATCCTCACCATAATGGGCGAGATTCTCTGCTCTCACACGTACGTACACACACACACCCCGTAGACGCCCCTGTGAAGGAAATCGAACTTTGGCCGAAAATTATCCATGAATCAAAAATGGAAGAAAAAATTGCCCCCTTTGGCCCGGAAGCTTGCACGATCAGCACGATGCGATGGGTGGAGGGTAACCGTTTCCATCGTAATTTATATTCATTTAAAAGCTTTCGATGGTTAATAGTGGTGGTACGCGAAGATGTGGAACGTACTAACCGTTGTACCGCGGTGGAAGGAGGGTAAAAATTGACGGGAGCAGAGCGATGTTGGCGATAGGCCGTTTTTTGGTTTTGCTTTGGTGTAAACGAATTGCTAACAGTGCGTGGTTTTGCATAACATGCTGCTGAGCAAGAGATATTTAAATATGATGTGATTTTTTTTTGTTTACTTCTTTGCATAATAGAATCCTTAACTTTATTATACTTTCATCACCGTTGTATTCTATTTTATAGGAAAATATTAAATACCCTCCCAAAAAGCATATTAATGTTGCAGCAAAAATGCAACAATTTTTAACTTCCTCACTATATGCCACGAACTTCAACCCCTAAGAGACACATTACGAAAATGTTATGTGATAAAATCTTTCAAAACAACGCTCCATCCATCACACTGCGCGAAACAATCGTTTCGATCTGCTTCGATTGGCGAGGGGGCCAAAAGTCATATTACACGATAAACGAGAAAAGTTTTTAAACAGCCGCCCGTTTGAATAGATAAAGATGGCCGCAGGAAAAACCTTCCCGATAAAACTCTTCCCGAACCAAACTAAATCATTCACTTGCCACCGATGACCTTAGCCCACACGGCGGGTGCTTATCCCTCAACCTCTCGCGAGGTTTGCGGTGCTCTATCTTGTTTCGGCTTCGGTGCCGGATAACTGGAGCGTAAATAAATGGCAATCAATTTCACTCAAGTTTTTGCTTGAGAAAGTTCAGCCCAAGAATATATAATGCTCGACAACATTCCAGACCGGAAGAAGCGCTGTGGCTGTTGATATATCAAGCCGATACTACTGACCCGGAGTGAAATAAAACAGGCGTATAAAGGAACCTCCCGTTTCCCGTTTTGAGAAGGCTTTCTTAGCACCGCATTGTTGCAACAGTAAGGATCTGCTTTCTACGTGTGTGTGTATGTTGCTTTTTCTCCTATCATTTCCTTTAGGCTATGGTCAAGTGAAGGGAAAACTGACGACCGTCGTTGTGTTTAATCGGGCAAAAGTTTTACTCGAGCGAAACACCATCACCGTCCTCATCAATAGCTTAACCACCATCGTATCATCAATGTCGATCTGGTTAGAAACCGAAGGCCCAAGCATATTCCACTCCATTGTATTCGGTCCATCCTTTACCAAACAAAAAAAAATCTAGAAAAATAGAAGAACTTTCTACCTTTTTCCCAGAGCACAACAGCAATTATTATTGAACGCTGTACGGTTCGATTTCGGTTCATGCGTCTTTCGGTTCATAGTAGACAATGCGGAAGTCACACCACCGCTGTGCAGGAAGCTGAGAAATGCCTTTCGTCCTCATTCATACTTTATCAGTCTCATTAATGCATAAATCTACGATCAGCAGCAATCGGGGTTTTTTTTTTGGCGAAATCGTTATCTCGTCGAGGTCGAACACTTTCTGTATGCGAAAGAATTTCCTTATATATATTTTTTTATTACCATTTTTGTCCTGAAAGCCCCCGGTACTGTTGCGTGCAAACGAGAGCAGATTTTCCCGAGAGTGTGCCGAGACCCTTTCCGTCCCGGAAGTTGTTATCCATTTTCGTTGCCGGGTGTGGGAGTCTACTATATATGGTTCTTCCAACCCCTTTCGAAAGGGGTTCGCATCCCCCGGCTTTAGCTTCAATTTAGCGAACGCTAGATTTTATCTCTCGCCAACATTGCTTTATGAAGCTTTTTTTGTATCCTCCCTAGTATCCCTTTTGTTCCCGTTCGTATTGGAGTATTTTTGTTGTTTTTTTGTGTTTCCTTTTTTTCGACTCTCCACAACTTTACCTATTGTTTTGCACACAACCTTTGGCATTGGAGACTTGAGTCGTTTGATATCGTTTGCCGGTGTCACCACTTTGGCCGACCATTTCACTCGACCGGTAGCCGATTAAATATTCAAACTGGCATTTTCACGATAAAAGCTGTGTTGCAGTGCCATGTTTCGCAACCTTCCGGTTTCGAGATTGTTCACCCGTTTTGTTTTCTCTTTCTCTTTTCCCAGTTTGATTGTAGTCAAAGGTGCAAAATTCTACCCCAAACAACAAGCAGTATGTTTTTGTTTTCCGTTTTGGAAAGTTGCAAGGTTTTATTGCTGTAGAACATTATACCATTCAGGATTCCAGATTCAGGAAGTCCCATGTTGGTTAAATAATAAAATCTTTTTCAATAGCTTATGCCTCTCATCATCGCCAAACCCGTTTTATCTCTTTAACGCTTGAGGATTGAAAGTGAAAAGCAGAAAAAAAAGATCGACAAATCGTAAAATGCAATTTAAGGAAAAAAATTGCAGCAATCATGAAATTATCGTTCGCTCCACTTTTACCACCCAGCCGTGCGGTATCTAACACGTTATGCACGTGGGAGATGTCGGCGAAGTTTTCCGAGATGGACGTGTACCGTGGCAGGTGATAATGTGTCCAATCAATGCCCAACCATCCCAAGACACACACATTGATTGACCGACTGACTCAACGAACGTCTCCACCCCTCATCGTTCTCCACCCCACCCCCCGGAGGTAATGCATTGTTTCGTCACCTCGTACGCGTAGAAATGCACGTTCTTCGCCGACATTTTGTAGGCCTTTCATAAATGGTTCCATAAAGTTTTCCACCCCCAACCCCTGCCGGGACATTCCATTAGAAATGCTGTTATGGCCGCTGTGCTTTCGTTCATTTCCTTTTCCATTCATCTGCACTGATTAGGTGTGTTCGATTGCTTCAGCGGGAGTCTTTGGCTGGTTCGCTGCTGTTGCGATTCGATTTGATTACATCAAGGATTTATCGATTACGGTAAAAGCGTTCACCTGCAGCGTGCGATGGTTCGATAAAGTGCGAAGTTGCGAAGAGAGACGCGTGAAGAACTGTTGCATTTTAATAATGATTTATTATCTGCCCACGATGGAAGGTGGTAATAGGAAGATGGTAAACTTTGAAAGACTTTTATTTTCGGGCGTTTTTTAAAGTCTTTAAATTGGAAAGTATTATATAAAGGAGCAATAGGATATTTTTCGTTGTCTTTTTGTACAGGTAAATGTTTTATGTAAATTTTTTTCAGCAATAATTAATTTTTTTTACAAAGAAATATTTACCCACTTTACGGTTGTGATTTTTTTTCTATAAAATTCAAACATTAAGAAAATCAAATCGATTGTTTATTGGCCAAACACAATTTACAAGCTCCCCTATTTAATACGCTAAGTTACTGTTTTCTTGCATTCATTATGCATTCATCACTCAAAAAGGTTCTACCGTGCATAATCGTCTCTGAACGATAAAATCGGTTAGAATAAACCACCAAGCACACGATCTGCTTCCTCGGTGTGGATATAAATTTTTCTTTTGCCACTTTTTTCCCCCTGTATTTCGCTGTGAAAATTATCCGCAAAGTTTTAATCGAATCAACCAGATTAATGTGCTTCACCATGCTTCATGACTGCACGACTGTAGCCGTCGATTTCCGTGTCCCACGTTTCGTGTGGCAAAGTTCGAGGGCGAAGTTTCGTTCGCGTTAATTTACCGTTTGCAATCAGCGAGCCAGGATGATAATAGCATAGGAGAGGATGTTAATAGGTGGTAATAACGCAGGCTTCGATCAAATAGAGTTGTTATGCCACGATATCGGTGGTGGATTGATATCACTTCAATCCAGAGATGGAAAAAAGTGTTTAAAAATATTGTTTTTTCTTTGTTTATTTATTTTCACTCGTACGGTTTTGTAGAGTAGGAATGGAAAATATATTTTCTTTAATGAATTTTTCATCTCTAAAGTTATTAAAAAAAGTTAGGATATTATTTCCAGCTGTCGATAAATCGTCATTAGTTTCATTAAACCACCTTCAAAATTTCGTAATCAATTTATCAATATTAAAAATCTTATTACACTAATAAACCTTCAATCAGCGATATGAAGTAAAAATGACCTTTTATTACTAAACTATTCCTACACCCTTCATTCACATTTACACTAACCTGATGTGATATGCAATTACCCAAAATGCCGTTTTGATGAGTGATAAAACGCGACTTTCATCAGGAATGTTTTTATGTGGTACATTTGTGCCCACACACACTCGCCCTAAATGGACAGACAAACACCAACGAGACTCTTTGCCCGCCAGTCGATAATCGTGTTTATTGCCTTCCCCCTCGCCCGACGTGGAAAACCAAATTTTCCTGTTTAGCCGTAATTACACTTTAATCATCCTCATTTTCCATCCCGCCCCCGAAAACCCTCTTAACATCGTCCCCTAATTATCTCACTTCCGCCGGCAGGTTTATTTCCCATCTCGAACATGCTCCACTGTGTTCGGCTGGAAACTGGAATGGTTCAGCAACAGTAATAATAATAATAAAGGCAAGCAAAAAACTTATCACTAATGATAAAAACGATGAAGGTGACAGGTGTGTCATGCTGTGACGCGCCTGCTAGTCATTGATTTTGAACCACTTCCGTTTCGATGGGTGAAAAGTGTTTTGCAACCATCACAGCTTCGCAACCTCATATCGGTCGATGGTGGCGGTATCAAGCCCGGTATACCGCTACTACTTGTCATCGATCCGTCAGCGAGTCTGGACATTTCCAAAAAAAAATCATCCAAAAAAGGGATCTTTTGCCGCTTCGTCCTTTGGAAACTTTTCACTTCTGGCAACCCATTTTTCACTCCTCATTGAGCACTGAAGAATACCAATGATGACTGGTGGCGAAACCGGACGATGATGATGATGGAGTGGATTTAATTTTGTGGAATGTCACTTTTGTCAGGTAACTGTGTCGGGACCACCACCAGGAGTGGTTTTACTGGTGTAGGAACAATACGCGCCTAGATTGTATGCGGGGTTGGGTTTGGACATGGTTCGATAACAGTTCAATACGTGGTTCATTCGATGCGTTTGACCTTAGGCTGCGGGTCGATAAGAGCCGGGTATGGTGGAAAGGTGGAAAGCAGGACAAGAAATGTTTGTTAATTTTCTCGCATTGACGAATGACAAAAACCGAAACCAACCGTTTGCTGGGTGAAGCTGTGCGTGAATACAGTCCGAGAGTTTTGACGAAGGACTCGCGCACTGACAACCATTACTTCATTTTGCCATGTTTTGAAAGGTGGCGAGGGGGGAAGAGGTGGACATTGGGTTGGAAAAATCGTTAACGAGCTTTTCCAGTAGGTTGGTGGCAATGTGACAGAACGATGACAACACACCCTATTGGGTGCTTCAAATCCCACCATTGAAGAAATCTCCCGCTGTGGACAACAGAGAAACTGTACGACACCGTACCGTTCCATCTCGCCGAATCAATTGAAAAGGTAAACAGTGGCAAGAACTCAAGAACGAAACAGTTGTGTTTAAGTTTTTCGTTTAGTTTTTGGGACTTTTGTTTTGTTTTTACGTTCTCTCGTTCTCAATGTTATTCGTTCAGCTAGTCAAGTATGATGGTTGACAATCCCGCTAGCCGCGTAATGCCGGCGCAAATCAGCCGGTGTCGAATGTTTCGAACCACCGGTGCCAGAAACGGATCGATTTTAAATGATTCACAATCGTACAACTCATAGCCCGGCGAATATTCGATTGTTTTATGTTCGGTGCTTTATGTTTGAGTTGCTTTTTCGGGGCGCAACTGGAAGGAAACTGTACCCTTCGCAGGCAAATGCTTTCGCCACACGATTCGCTAAATTAAGTTTGCTTCAAAAACTTCGTTTATCCGCTTCGTAACGGCAACTTCGAAACGGCTCAATACTCAGTGGAATCCGATGAGTGTTGCGGTCTGTGTAGGAACGGCGACGGGGAAGGTAAATAAATCCGAAGCACCACTCGAACTCGCTTTGTTTGGTTGAGAGTTTTGAGTGGCAAAAGTACACCCATCGGCTGTGAAACCGATTGGAAATGGTGAAAATACAAAGTTCTGCTGTTTTTGCACTGGCAAAAGGAAACCATCAGGTTTGCTGGAAATGTTGGGTGCCTTCGTTGTAACAGAGGTGTATAACACAAAAACAAAAGACAAGCATAACCTACAAAAAAAAAAACGATGTAAGGGACGTGTTTAAAGGTAGAAACGACGAAAAAAAAACAATATTGTTGAAAATAGATTCGGAATTATAGGAAATCTTTCATGAAATGTTTCACGGACGAACTGAAAGGGAATTAGTTAATTGGACTATTCATCTAGGGCAGTAAGTGAACTTTAGGATTAGCAAATGAACTATGTAATAATGAATTTGACAGACGAATACACAGTCACAAACAGAACGGCGCGCGACGATTACGGCTTTCTCGGCTTGGTGGAAAAAACTCCGAAAATTTACAGCCAGCACTCCGTGAGAATTTCTCACATTTTTGGTCCTTCGAACCGGATTGTGAATTCAAAGAGTTTTTTTTTTCGTTCAAAGCTCTGCAACAAGAGCTCGGTCGGTTTAACGCTCTGCAACAAGGGCAAGGTGTACAATTCTTCGTCGCGTCGTTTCACGCCATCGCGTTTCACTCCGCATCAAGGGCAACGGCCAACGATTTCAGCGCCATCGTTATTTGAATTTTCGCGCCAAACTTAAACGTTTTCTTTCGTGTTTAATTTCGTCCTGTGAGTGTTTTCATATCGTGCAAAATCATGGACAAGAAGATAAAGGCCGCTCAACTAAAAAGAAGGATCGCGGTGGAAAATATAAGTGCTCTCGAACGGTTCCAAGTGCAATTTTCTGGGGATGACGCCAAGCAAATTCCGGAGGCGTTAGAGGACTTGGAACGGCATAAGGAAGGGTTCTTCGCCGCGGTATCGAAACTGGAAGAGCTCGATGACAGTAATGAAGCGATTGAAGCTTGCATCATGGACAGGATCAACATCGAGGAGCGGTGTAGGAAGCTAAAATCCTTCCTACGGGACAACCTTCGACGGGAAGAGGGTACGCTAAACGACACATCGGGTTTGGCTTCTTCAACGCTTGCGTTTGGTCGGCCAAACGCACCACATCTACGTCTTCCGAAGATCGAATTGCCATCATTCGATGGCGACCAAACGAAATGGCTGTCGTTTCGTGACCGATTCATCGCGATGATCGACGCTTCACCGGAGCTTCCTTCGATTGCGAAGCTGGAATATTTGCTGTCAGCATTGAAAGGGGAAGCGGGGCTTCCTTTCGAACACACGCCGTTGACAGCGGACAACTACTCGGTGACGTGGGCAGCTCTTCTAAAAAGGTACGATAATCCACGTACACTAATCCGTGAGTATTATCGGAAGCTACATTCCTTTCCGCCCGTACGCGCGGACTGTGTGGATGAGTTAGTGCATTTGGTGGATGAATTCATTCGTCATGTGAATGGGTTACTAAAGCTCAACGAGCCCATCGATCATTGGGATACACCGTTGACAAATTTGCTGGTTATGAAGCTAGATCACGCTACTGTTTTAGCATGGGAAAAGCATTCGGTCCATGCCAAGAAGGACAAATACAAGGAGCTCATCGATTTTGTACAAGATCGAATACAAATATTGAAGGCGACTCGGAGTACTACTTGTGAAGATAACACTAGTATCACTAAGGTGGCTGGTACGCAGCGTTATCCAAGTTCGCGGAAGACAATCGTTCACTCAGCCGTAGCACAACCAGTGTCAAGTAGGACGATTGTATCACCACCACCGAAGTGTCCCTTGGAGTGTACGGAGAACCATTTCTTACGAAACTGTCCGGTGTTTGGCAGTAATGACGTGCAGCAACGTCGGGAAGTGGTTACATCGAAACACTTATGTTGGAATTGTCTCGGAGATTCCCATCAAGTGAAATCCTGCAAGTCGGAGCATGCTTGTCGCACGTGTCATCAGCGACACCATACACTCTTGCATGTTCCTGCCACTACAACGATCACGATGGCAGCTCACGACGATCGCAGTTCGGTGATCCTGGAAACGGCTGTCCTATTCATCGTGGGTGACGACGGAAAGAAACATGAGGCAAGGGCGCTCCTTGATTCAGGCTCCATGTCGAATTTTATTTCCGAATCACTTTCTCGGAAGCTTACGGCTACTCGAAACAAAATCAACGTGGCAGTCACGGGCATCGGAAAAACGGCACAGTCGGCGAGTGGGTCGATCGTCGCAACTGTGGCATCGAGGAATCAATCGTATTCTAATCATCTGGAGTTCCTCGTTCTGGAGTCACTATTTGCGCATACTCCAATTACACCCATCGATACTTCATCGTGGAGTATGCCCGATCTGCAGCTGGCAGATCCTTCATTTAATGTTCCGGGCAACATAGACATCGTAATTGGCGGAGACACGTTCTGGGAGGTTCATTCAGGACGAAAACGATCTATGGGCACGGGCAAACCTTGGCTCGTGGAAACATCATTCGGCTGGAGCGTGACAGGGAATGCATCAAACGGTACACCTCCTCAACCATGTCATCGTTCGGGCTACGGAAGTCCACCTACGGAAGAGAAAACAAATCAGAAGGGTTCCACTGTTTATAATAAAGTTCCTGGAAGGTATGTTGCACATTTACCTCACTACCATAATTTTGGCATCGTTTTAGAGGCATCGAAGTCAAGGTCAGACCGATGTATTTCTCGGGCCGAACGTCATTCCAAGCGCTGGAAGTATAGCCCTCGTGACAATTCGGTAAACTATCATGCAAACGTGTCGTTTGTTTTCGTTGGGAACCAAACCAAACCAAACTATCATTCGGATCATAAACGCTGGTTTCATTCACCAGCCTGGGTTTGCGAAGAACAGAAAACAACAAGATCGAAATCTACAAGGGGAATATTGGAATGTTCAATATCTACATACCATCACACGTTTATCGGCGTATCATTTCATGGCGAAGCAACGGGCTTCATCAGGCATCATATTCGGGGTAAAGAGATTTACACACTCTTTACACTACTCAATCGGAATGAGTTTCATCATGTGGTGCTGCTACACATCATCTGCGTACGGTTCGGGAATATGTGTGACGGTGGCCGGGTTCACTACACACATATTATTCACATACATTCATCTCGGCGTCCAATTATGCTTTTTCGGTCGGAACAACAGCATCGCGTTCGTATATAACAAGCGCACATTCGTAGCGATGTTCAGCGTAGTATAGGAGGCAATAGTTAAATTTGCGAACAGTGTCAGTACACTTCATTACGGTAGAAAGTTCTCCCATAGGTTTGTACGGGAACTTTAGGGAAGCTGTCGATCAGCTCAATCAAATAGCTAGCTCGCATAGTTATCTATAAAGGAAGAAAGTAGTTAGTATCAGGATGGCACGTACTTACTTACCTTAGTGGCAAAGGAAATCTTAGAGATACACTCAAGCGTGGTTGGCTGGTTGAGATAACGGTACTCAGCAGCAACGTGATATCAACATTTGGAAGGCTAGCAATCATTCGCACCTTAAGTATGCACACACGCATTTTTCGCATACGGGATAATGTAAACAAAACTGACAGTTTAGGCTAGTTCATCGATTACGGCAACAATCGATCAAATCACAATGCAGATCAATCGTACAATTTCCGGTACACATTACGAATTACATTTAGTTAGCTTATTATGTTTCATGAATTAAAAGAAGTTCCTTCTTTGGTGGCCGGGAATGTTGAAAATAGATTCGGAATTATAGGAAATCTTTCATGAAATGTTTCACGGACGAACTGAAAGGGAATTAGTTAATTGGACTATTCATCTAGGGCAGTAAGTGAACTTTAGGATTAGCAAATGAACTATGTAATAATGAATTTGACAGATGAATACACAGTCACAAACAGAACGGCGCGCGACGATTACGGCTTTCTCGGCTTGGTGGAAAAAACTCCGAAAATTTACAGCCAGCACTCCGTGAGAATTTCTCACAAATATAAAAAAGGTGTTCACCCTTGCGATGTTTTTGGGGTGTGAGGGTTTCCTAATTGGGTAAGCGGTTTGTCGATATTTTTGGTTTGTTTTAGCAAATAGCCTCCCGGCTAATAGACGATTCTTAGTAGTGCAATAATTTAACAGCGCTTTGTACCGTTTGTATATTTTTGTGTTTAAATTTTCTGGAAAAATTATTAATTTATGTACAGACTTATGATAGCAACCCTAATTACAAGCTGTACTAATTTCAGTACTTCATTACTGATCGCTGTAATTATAGCAAATTTCTTAAAAGAGATTGTTTCAAATAAGAGAAGCTATTTTTATTTAACAAACATGAAAACTTCCAAAAAGAAGCTGACAAATCGCAGCCTTTACTTTAAGAAAGATTATCATAAAAAGATTTTCATTTCATTTCCCAATTTGTTCGAGTGTTAGATCATTTTTTTATTTTTATAATTTTTAAAGTGTTGAATTTCAAGAACTCAATGTTTGGCTGATAAAAAAATCTACTCTACTTAAATCTACTTTACTTTAACGTAAAAATGTTGGAAACATGAATTTTACAAATATTCAGCCATTTTTAACCAGGCCTTCGTCCAATGTAAAATTAATTAATTTCATATTTTTTATAAAAATAATTAAAAAAATATAAAAAAATAAAAATTATTTTACTGCTATAACTCCGTACACAAGGAACCTCCTTACCCTTCCTGAAGTTGCAATAAAAGTGTATGTTGATTAAAAGGATCAATTTCCCATTTCCAACATAATTATACCGGCCATTGAGCTTTAATTGTAACGTGTAACGTTACAACTGTAACGTGTAACGTAGTACCAATCTTTGACACTAACAATTAAGATATCTTTCCCTATCCAAACAAATTACCGATCGTATTGGATCAAGCACACACACAAACACCATTGTTATGCAAAACATTACTGATGCACAGAGGAGAGGGAGGTAGCTTTAGGGAAGGTACACCCATTTTACAACAACTTCATATACTGTTTTTGTGTAGAAGAAAAAAAAAGAAACGAAGTAATTGTGGTGCATGCTCGCACTCTGCATATGCCACGTAACATTATTGCCTGCTGACACAGATAAATGAACCTACAGATGTACCTTCCCCATGGAGACGATGCGCATCACTCGTCGGTTCGTTATTACACCTGTGTCTGACCGAATGGTGCATCCACTGCACCAAACACGAAAGTCAATCAGCAATGAGGCGTAGCTGCAATTTGACTGCCAAACGGTGACTGAGGTGACGCCACTTGCAATGATGAGTTGCCGGACACGGACATGGTGCACCCATCTCCATTGGCATTCACGGTTGAATTGGTTCGCTTTTGTCTTTCATCAAAACTGGTAGGAAGTCGGGTTGGGGTAAAGGCTCCAGTATCTCGTAAAACGTGCAACCCAACAGTCAATGGATGTTTTTTTTTCAATGTTTTGTGTTGGATCGGAAAATCTGCTCACGTTAAAAAGGGGTGTTTTGTTTTCAATTGCTGCACCGGTGCTCTATCCGGTTTTACGACCCTTGTCGTATCGGGTCGTTCCCGTACGATGCAACTAGCAAAAGATAATTGTGAAACACATGTATGCTGCACAGGATAGTGACATATGCCCGTTATTTATAATACGGCCATGGTCAGTTGTTCGCCCTCACATCATATGTGTCGTCGATTTTCTATCAGGGAACCCAAAACAAAACATACCAGCCGGAAGTAGTTTCATCGAACGATCCATGCTTGAACAATTAAAACAAGTCGTAACGAAATGAAATTGCCACGCGAGGTACACTTACTCTATGGGAGGATCGTTTTTAACCCATCCATCCGGCATGTGGATAATAGTGATGGGTTACTCCTCAATTTTCCCGAAGTCGTGGAGAAGAGGGACTGGGGGGATGTCCATGCTCACTAACTGAAGTTGAATCCGGAGTTAAAAACGGGAATTACTCCGGAGTGATCTCTGGATGCAGCTCCGGACTTGTCCGGTATCAACTCCGGAGTAATCCGGTATCAACTTCGGAGTGATTCGGAGTTAGCTCCGGAGTAATCCGGTATCAACTTCGGAGTACTTCTGAGTCGACTCCAGATTACTCCGGATTTTTCTCGGAGTTGAATCCGGTTTTAATATTTCGGATAATATTCCGAACCCACGACAACGGAGTCAGTTCCGAAGTCGAATTTCTTATTTAGTTAGGCAAAGCGAGAAAGCATGTTGCTTTGGCTAGTTGGGTCCACGAAGCTGTTGGTTCAGAACCGGTACCGGTTTTTCCCATCATTAGTCGGAATGGATTCATGAATCCACTCAGCAGTTCCCAACACTAATGTGTAACCATACTAACTGAATTTAGTTTTGGAAAAATCCTTTTTTACTGCAACGCAAAAAAATCATTCAATAAGCCGTTAGATACTTCCGTACGGCAAATGTATAGCAGTTGGGGTTGTTTCCTGCGTCATTACAGCAGTCATGCAGTGTCGTTAACATTCTAAAAAAAAATACAGCAAAAGCTACAAGGTTGTTCTGTCCATGCCGCTAGTGGTAATTATGCGCACCAAACGGTCAACCGGATGTTGTTGAATAAAGATCGTACAAAACAGTTCTACATTATTCGCATGGCAAAGGTACGTGTGTGTGTGGGTGGGTGGAAGTTATGAGGTAGTCAGAATTAATGGTTGGTTCACCATGTGATGGAATTATTTTATGTCTTGCTCGCCGTTGTGCGCCAGTTGTGCTGGATGCTGTGAATAAAGCGCGTGCCAGAAAGATATTGTTCCCCCGAGGGGCCCCGAACTCTGGGCAACGCACAACCGGAAGGATATATTCGCTAACTTTTTCCCACCCCCTGGTAATTTTTTTTTTCGTTAAGAGCGCTTTTGTACACAACTCATGAGCGTGGTTTTTGCAAGCGGTTTTACAACGATTTGAATTGCTTTCGGTGTAAAGGAAGCAGACCCCATTTACAATGCAAATGGTTAATTTAGGTAAAGAGCCACGACTTTTCTGCAACTCCCCGATCGTTGCCAACTTTTGCCGTGGTTGATGGCGATGTCCAGCGTCAGTGGACGGCTCAACAGAATGGTCGTTTGGTTTGAAAAGATAAAATAAAACGCTCTTCGTTTATAATCGCCACCACTCAGCACAAACATGACAGCCATAAATCGTTCTCAAACCCGTTCATTTAATGATCTCAATAAGGGGAAGTTTCGGGTAAAAATGGTGTCCATTTAAAGATTTTTGTTACACTGGGATTTTGAAACTTTTTACACTTCCCTGAAGACATTTCGCTTTCATTTCGTTCGCTTAATAATGCTTGATTTTACATAATTTATTTTCGAGCGTAACACTTAGATTGTTCTCATGTGTACCATTTCGTTAAATGGAGATTTTATGAACCTCCCATCGGCAGGAACTGTTTGTGGCGTCCTTTGATTTCCATTCCGTTAACGGAATTTTTGCGTGCACGCGTGTGACTACATATTTCACCATCAAGTATGAAATGTGAACAATTTTCCCTCTTACATTCTTACAGCAGAAGGCATTCTTTTTACAAAAATATGCTTCCTTACGCGAATGTCCCTCTGCCACGATATTACATTTTAAGTGGTGAATGTGGCACAAATGCACAAAAGCTTCACATCAAACACACACACGCTCACGGACAGAACTTTTCAAAGAAAAGTTCCTACAAACCATCACCGTAACGTGTAGCATGGTCGTGGTGTGGCTGACACTTTTAACCCCGAAAGTCTATGATGGGTGAAACTCCAAAGAAAACCTGCGGCACTCTCGTGCACGAATCTCCTCACCGTATCTGTGGTGTGAAGGAAAAGAAAAAAAGCAGAGCCCGACCCAGACAAATATCCACCCGAGGAAGATGCTGTTTTGCCACACGTTTGCTAATTGTAGAGTAAGTGTATATTCGGTGAAATATTGTAACTTCGTTTCGGCTGGGCTCTGCATCATTCCTGCCCCTGGGCGAAAGCAACACAAGACGGATCGATGTCGGAGAAGATGTCATGGAAGATTTACAACCGTAGAAAATTTTTACCGACTTGCTGGAAAGGTGTTTTCATCCGCCTGTCACACAGTGGACAGGAATTTGCTAACGACCAAGCAAACATTAAATTTTTCCATGAAATATACGCCTTCGGAACGTGCTTCAAACAACAAAACAGAACAAAACATACTTGAAATTCGACGGCCAAAGAAAATTAGCCCATATCATGGCAAAAATTGCGTCCAAAATATCTTCATCTACTTTAAATCTCAATTCCAATGATATTGTTTTGTTTTTCTCCATAGTGGTTCTTTTTTTTCGAAATGGGACGTTTCAACAACTTCACCAAAACGTTCCATACCCAATTTATTCATTTCGGGGAAAATCATTTGTTTTCAATGCCGTTGGCTTTTCCAGTGATTCGCATCATTTCTAACAATTCCCCCGCACCAATCCAATTGTGCAGCAATTCGTCTAAATCGTTTAGAAGTGAAATAACAAAACATAAGCTTTAATTGAATCTTTCAATCGTGGAATGATTTTGCCCCCCTCCGACGCTGCTCCTCCTGGACTCTTCTTGGAAAAGCAGGAAAAGCTCCATCGCTGATGACCGATTGTGCCTGTGATAGTTATTTGATTATGCTCTTCCCGATTTCTCGGTAATGCTTTATTAGTGGTTACGGAAGGAATGGCAGGATAAGCACGGTGAAAGGCACGGCAAGGAACATCGACAAACACTGACTCATTAAAAAGCGTTTCAAACTTTTCCCGGTTGTTTCGGTTCCATTTTGTCTTTGGGTGGGTGGGGGAGAGGATTTGTTTCGAATGTTTCGCAAAGAAGGCTCCCCTATCTGCCCTTTGCCGTGCTAGCAGCTTTAAAAAGTTGGAAGAAATTTTCATTATCAGATCTGTTCAAGGTGTTGCTGGAATGGAAGCATAAAACGGCAACACCCCCAGAATTCATCCTCGTAAAGAATCCTTGGTAGAAATTCACACACGGTACTCACGGAGAGGCCCGGAAACGTAACAGCTTGGCAGAGAGAGATTTTCGTTATCGTAAATCTGCAATCAAATCCCAAGCCCAAGAAAATGGTCCTTGCGTCCCAAACCTTTCGGATCTTAAACGGAAAACAATTGCCAATCTGCTTTCGTCAAGGATTGTCGCCCCGGTATGTTCGTTCTTTTTTTTTGTTGGTGGATTTTGTTGAACGGTCGATATCTTTGTTCGTGTCTCGTCTATCCAAAACCCCCGCCCCCAGGGGAGGTTCTCTCATGTCCACCAGTGTACAAACCATGGGTAAAGGAAAATTCGTCGCTTGATAAGCTTGGCACCGTCCGTTCATCTTCGGGGTCTGATGTGCGTCCGATTGCAAGTTGTAAATAAATGTCACCGGTTGTTGGAAGTTGCTTTATTTCTACATTTATCTTCATGACGTGTAGGCGATAGCCGCATGGAAAGGAGCCTCGGAGAAAGAGCTAATCAACACCGAAACGTCACAGTAAGCGAACGATGAACCTTCACAAAAATAGAAGAAACCATCATGAAATGATGGTGCACGAATGGAAAACCAGCCGTAGCCTTACCTTTTTGGTCTCGTCCGTTGTCATCGTTGATGGTGGCGACTCGTCAGCTTGAAAGAAAGGGAAAAGTCAAACCCTTTAAACGATACGCTGCGGTTTCAAAGTTTGTGCTAACGTTGACACCACTTCGAAGGAGATGGTACGGATAGTCCAAAGCGAGTCACCACAACTGGTCTAAGCCTTCCCAGTCTCATCGGGGTGATCTTGCTAATGAAATAAAATAACCACAATCCACAACAACAATGGGCTGTGGATGGGCACTGGATCGTTCGGACGATATGGTTGTAGGAGTTCTTGGACGCACTAGAGAACCACACGGAACACACCGGCAAACCAAGCAGCTCGACGAAAGGGTTTTTGAAGTAGGTTTCAAAAGTTCAACCACTTAGGTTTGTCGATGACTTTGGGGTATTTTTTTGGTCCCCTCCAATACATCACCAGTTACGAGCAACCCTCGATAGGTCGTCCCTTGCTGATGAATGTTCCTGTCCAGTTTTCCACCTAATCAATTCACCGTTTCTTCACCGCCCGGTGATGATCGATTTATCATTGCCCATGGAAAAATGCGTACAAAAGTCAGCATATGCGCGACACCCCGCGGACCCCGTTTGTCCCCGTACCTTTCCGGTCAACCGTACGTCAAAAAGCGAAAGCAACTTCACCATCACACGGTGTTTGCTTGCACGCTTCCGTCATAAATCATGCGGAAACGCAAGGTGTCCACTTTGTTGTGAAGTGTGCTTCCACTAGCGATGGGTGATGGGTTGCTCACCGTGATGGAAATGGAAAGACATCCATCCAACCCCTCTGGACACACACACACACACATGCACATTCACTCAATCAGACAGATTCCATACGGTGTCACTGTAGTGCTACGTGGACCTTACTAACCAAATTAGTGTGTCCAGGTTTGTAAAAGAGGGAAAAATGGGAGCGAAAGCCATACTTCTTCGAACTCGCTTTTCACCATCCACGGTGGCGTGTGGGTTTTTTTTCACCCTAGTGCAATGTGGTCATGCCATGTCACGATGAACCACTGATTCCTGGTCCTCTTTGACCTCATGTGTCTCTATCTAGTAACCCTTGGAGCTCTCGAGAATGGCTGAATCACATTTACCAAACCAAACGATGAAGGTTTGGTTTCTCCCTCGGTGTATATGTGTAGTTTTTTTTGTATACCTAAACTCTATACCAACAGGAAAATGGACTCATTCTATTCATACCCTTTGCCCGTTTCACCTGTCTCTCTCCGTTAACGATGGAGCGTAGAATGGGGCAGACTTACGTCAGGAAAATCCTTTCGGTTTTGGTTCCATGTTACGACCGGTATGTTTGCATGACAACGGTGAAGCACTTCCGCCATCACGAACGGATGGAGTTGTTTGGTTTAAGTGCACACACACCCCTTTAAAACACATTCACACAAGGGCAGAATCGCTACACACAGGTGGTTGATGAACTTTCAGTGTTTCTTCGCTGGTATTTCTATTTAAAAAGAAGGACAGTTGTGGGGTTTCGTAAAAATGTAATTAAATTTTTTATGGCACTAATATTTGATCAAGAAAAATTTAATCATTTTTGTTATCGTTTAACACGTAAAGTTAGTTTGATACATTTGTAGCATGTTTTTCGTTGATTCTTAGCATAATATCTTTTTATTATTAGCATTAACATTATTAACATTATTCACCGTCAACGCGACCGTTTCTTGAATTAGTGCTGTAATTCAACGACAGTTTTTTAGTTCTATATTGAGGGTGCAAAAAGTTTCCATTCTTCTTTCCCAAAAATTTGAGGGTTTATAGTGGAAAAAAATGTTTAATTACAGGCTTTATTTGAAGATTTTTAAATTACACTCAACAAAAAATTCTTCTCTTATCTCATATTTTGGCTATTTTTGCCTTCACTGCTTGCTTGAATTGAATCACCTAGGGTCAGTACCGATGGTTTAATCACTCGTAAACAGTTCATAATATATGACACCTTTCTGATCCCACCACAACCAGAGCATGACTTTAAGCGTACGATTAGTTCGCTTTGATTTCGAACATATACAACGGCAATAAAAATGACCAAATATAATGATTTATATTTACTATTAGAAATCCAGCTAAAGATCGTTCATAATAAATAATAATAAATGTGACACATTAGATGTGACATTCCTTTTGTAAAACGCTGGAAACTTACTTGATAACCCAATACTAACATTAACTTGTCAATTAAGAAAAGTTATATTTTACGATTTATTTAACATTAATCCCTTGTTCACACCGTATAATAAGGTGTGGAAAACAGTGAGTAGCTTATTAAATTAGTTGCTTTCGCTAGTATTTTTTTAACCATCGGTTTCAAACAACTCAGTTACTAAGTCAGTCAGTGAACTCTTGCAGCTGAACATAAAGCTGTTTATTTTTTTTTGTCAGAAAATACTAACATTATTGCACCATTTCCAACGTTACGTATCATTTCCTTTACCACTTTGTGCTCAAATTTCGCTGTCTGTGGGTTCACACTGATGTGTTTTTGGTTTAATGACGTTTTACGCTTTCGGTGCATGTTGCAGATCGTCGTTTACACCCGTTTTAAACGTTTGTCACGATTGTTAGCTTACGGTACTCGGTCGTAATGAGCAACCGTGCCGTTGTTGTAATACCTGCTAAAGCGGTTGTGTTATATGCTGCCAAACATACGTTAGGCAGCGCGATCATGTTGGCACAAATGTTTATGGTTCCCCGATCAACCATGCATCAGCCATGGGTGTGAGGTTGGTTGGGCCGCTGCTGTCTCATTCAGAGTGTGTGAGGAATGTGTCACTGTAATTTGACGGCAGTATAGGCATCACTTTTCCTTAACGTGCCCTATCAAGATGAAGGCGTCAAAGTTGTAAAACGTGTGGTTTGTTAACGTTACACGACGATTATGACAAACGAATGAGCGTCGTTGAGCATTGTTTGTGCTCATTTTTCCGCTCTGATTCTTTGCATTTCAAATGATTTACTTGTTTGATGAACCATTTGTTGTCATTGTTGATGGTTAACGGTTTTTGAGTTCTGTGCGTCATGCACTGTAAAAGAGATAACATGTAATTGCAGTGCTCCAAGCTTTGCTTCGCTCATCAAATAATAGCTATGCTTATGCTATGATAAAGTTTAAAAGATTCTTAACTGTGTAACTGATTTATTAATTCCCATGTAATTTGTTCTTTATATTAATTTTCCCATTTGTACTTTCCCTTCCGAAAATTCATTACACAAAGCTAACAATTTCCTGAGAACACTTTAAAGTGCATCTTCTCGGAAATTGCTCTCACATTGCCCGTGGTAACAGTGAAAGCTTCCAGTACAAGTTTTCATGCAGTAATTTCTTGCACAATTTAAAACATATTACCTCCTCCCTACATTCCTTGGCGTGGTGCAAAAAAGTCATATTTGCATGCCCGTTTTTAATGCTCTAGGTCAGTTTTCCTCTTCATTTCTGGGAAGATTTTCACTTTCGTCTACATTGCAAGCACAGCTTGTGTGCGGCACACAAAGAACCACTTCTCCTGGGGTAATATTACTTCTGACAGGGTCACAAAAAGTATGTATAGGAACAGTTGATGGAGTTTTGTTTTTCATTCCGTTTTATTCTATAGTAGTTTAGTAGATGGAGGCACGTTTTTCCTCCCGCCGCCCGAACGTTACATGCAGTGAAGCCCATTAGATGGGAAAAGGAATAATAGCGAAAGTGTCGAAAAAGTTTGACTTTTGACCAGTTTTCCCGAGTCTGCAATGAAGTTCCGAAGGTTCTTCGTTCCCATCGCATTTTGTACTTCAATTCAATTTTCAACTCATAAAGATTATTTATTCAATTTGCCGCTAGCGGTTGCTCTTTCTCGCACACGGGCGGATCCGGTTGTGAAAAGTAACGCCTTTTCATTCGCTCGCCTTTTTCGGAGCTTTGATTGGATGTTTTCCATGATCGTTTTGCAGAAATAAGTACTCGAATCAGGGAAGGAAGGGTGGTGTGCATGGGATGCAAAAAGTTGTGTTTGCGAGTGCCGGCTCAAAGGCTTGTTTTGTTGTTAACGATATTTTTGACGCCACACCCAGAATGATGATGAGGTAATCTGAATAATTCGATTTCAATTTGGAAGTCCAATTTAAGTTGCTCGTAGAAAAAAGTAGCCATTGGTGCTTGCTGTGTTGAAACATTGCTAATAAATTCGGTTCTCACTACACAAATTATTTGCAAATAATGAGTCACTTTCCAGCGAGGGACTTAAGAGGACTACGCTAACGATGGGCGAAAAAGCGTGTAGGAACATTTTGCCCCCAATTATCACCTCGTTCGGGTAGAGGGCACAATACAAGTAGCATGATTTAAATATTTATCCTGTTTAAAGAATTCCAACAAAATAAACAACCATCATTCTCTCATTCATTTTTCTCCTTCCGGGCATTGTTTGTATTGCCTTCTTTGCTGATTGTTTTTCCTGCCCCTCCCCAAAAAAGCAGAATCCACAAAATAAGCTCGAGATCTCTATTAGCCTAGCACTTTGCCGCAACACGGGCCAGGTTTTGTGGGATATACTGTCCCCATCGGAAAGAACAACAGTGCGAGCTACAGCAACCGGGGTAAAAATACAATACTGGCAGTTAAATAAACTACCCGACCATGAATGGTGGAAGTAATATTGTCTGAAGAAAGCAACGAATAATGACAATAAAAACTCCTACACACACATACGTTTCCAGCAAAACAAACCAACAACGAAACAATGGTAGGTAGGCAAAATGGAAGGATTTGAACGAGCGGGCGAATGGAGTCGCATATGAGGCTACTCCCGACAAAACGTCCAGCAAATGCCAGAAGTCCTTTTGTGCTCACGTGTACAATGCTGAGCACTCTTTTACACCGGCCGTCATTCTGGTGAAAACATCCCTAGCATTCTTATTACTGCTTCATCGCTATCCTGAAATTTCCACCGGTAATGTCCTCTGACGTGGCGATGTCTGGTTTAGTGATGGGAAAAACGGTTTCGGGATCGACTCCAAAATCAGGTGTTGACGTTGGAGCCGGTTTGGAATTAACAGCTCCGGAATTGGCTGTATGTTGATATGTTGAAAATAATTAAATTATTACAGATAGAACCCTTGTTTTGTCCAGCCGCCTATCTAATATTTTAACACCGCACAACAGTGGTTAGTTCAAAGTGTTCTAGCGATAGTTTTGTTTAATGTGTTGAAAATAAATGGAAGAATTAGATTTTCATTTTTGATTATATCCTTAATGTTCAAGGCTTCGGGGTGGTCCGGTGGTGTAAATGATAAATGGAGCCGGTCCACACGACTGGATCGGGTTTCAAATCCCATCCGAACCGTCGCCCCTTAGCAAGGACTGATCTTGTGAGGACTTAGGACCTCTGCTTAGGCTTAGGGCAAATTTGTAACATTTTTTTTATTATTTTTTTTACGCATTATCTGAGTGAAAAGAATCTTATTTCAACCAATTCGTATTACAATAAATTAATTTAGAACATTTTGCTAAATTACTCAAAAAAAAGCTAAGGCTATAGCCTTAGGAAATTTTTCAAATTTTTAGAATCTTTTTATTTTTTTTATTATTTTTTAGGTTTTTTTAATTTGATTAATTTAATTAATTTTAATTTTAATTATTTAATTATTTAATTTAATTTTAATTATTTGAGTGAAAAGAAACTTATTTCAACCAATTCGCATTAAAATAAATCAATTTATATTTTTTTCCAAATTACTCAAAATTTCAACTCACTCGCACATTTTCGTTTCAACTCACGTATTTACTCGTTTTGCAACTCGACTCACCACGGCTACACGCTTACGCTCATGAGTAAGTAAAATGACCGAACCTTAACTTATACGTTTATGCCGGGTTTTTATGATTCCGATATGACTTGTTAAACGAGCTGACTCCTAATAACGACTCATTCACTCTGAGTTGACTCACTAAAAAGAGTTGTTATTCTCATCTCTAGGCTGAAGTCGGAGCCAGGTCCGTGGATACACTCCGAAACGCACATCACTAGTCTGGTTCGAAATCGAGTAGTTGTTGTGGAGAATATTGAGGGAGGTTTTTTTGTTTTGTTTCAGTTTATTTCCTTTCAATTTCTAAATGTTGTTTTCAAATTTAAATTTACTAACAGTACTTATTCTTAAAGAAAAACAGTTAATTTTCAACTTGAAAATATAGCTTAATTATTTAATACTTGCCGTTTAAACCGTATATTATGTGAATGTCCTTCGACCGTAAAAAGCCTAAAAGACCATAAAAATGCTAATTTTGACTCTTTTTCCCATATCAAATTTAGCAACACGCTAGACTAAGCGCAAGTTCGCTTGCAAACGGGTGGAAACGGGGCGACGAATTGTAAATAAATCCGTACACAAATCCATCCGGTAAATGTGTATAGCCTTAGCTATCCGACCTCGGGTGTGTTTGGAAAAGCGTTACAAGGATCATGTTACCATGTTACCAACCAAAGACGATGGGGGTGAAAATGAAAACGAAAAAAGAAATAAAGAAACATAAAACCAGCATAAGAAATGCCACAAACGACTGCTCAACCTGTGTTCGCGTTCGCGTCAGAAGGGTCAATAAAATCTATTGATTTGTTTTTACGTCTTGCTCGTTTCCTTTGTCCCGCCTTTTCCCCGAGGGACTCGTATGCTTCTCCGCTAGCGAGCGTACCGAAATGGAATTCAGACTACGGGGAGTACTATTATGCTTGCCAAGGATACCGACCACTAATTAGTTGGGGATTATTCGGAAGTAATGTATTCCTTCGGCGAAAGTGTGAAGGTGTCTGGAAGGCTGGTTCTTTTTTTTTTGGTTTTGTTTTGCTTTTTCATTGTGTTCGTTGCTCAGACCGTTTATTAACTAAACAGACGCACGCTCACACAACACAAGTCGCACCATATCATGCCTTTTCCCCACCCGCAGGGCATTATAGTCAAGGGTGAGTAAGGCCAATGATTAGGCCGACGTTGAAGACCTATCACTTTTCACGCCCACTACCAAGTAAGGATACATGCCTTAGGCAAGGATATTTTGGCACTGCTCTAATCATCGGGCTAAGCTCGAAGACGGCAGTAGAAGATCAACGATGTGGGAATTTGTTTTTGGCTGGGGTTGGTTCGTCGGTTAATTGGAACGAATTCAATTCTCGCCTCATTTGGCCCACGTGACAAGGAGCTCAATCCTAACCCCCTTTGCATGCGTCTCATTTTTGTACGCCATTTTCAATCAATATCTTTTTTCTCGTAAAATAGAAGATTTGGATAAAAGTCATTGTGGCGCGCCTCGGCGCTAATCCGAAAGACGTGGGTGGGGAAATTAATTATTTTTTCAATTACAAATAAAATAACCCTTTTGTACTTTTTCCGCACTTTGGTCCCAATTTTTCACTCACCCGTAAATGAGCATGCACATTTTCACGCTTGTCGGGATCATACAGCTCGGTGAAACGCGGTTTGCTGAAGATGGAAAGGAAATGGAAATTTTAATAATAAATCCAACCGATTCCGATTGCAATTGATTTGAAGCTAATGACAGTGTTGCCCTTGCTCTGATGAATAACTCATTTTCAATGTTTTGTGCATTTTGATCGCTTGGAATGCAGCAATTGCCGGAAATCGATAACGGAACCAGAGGACGGGGATAGGAGTTTGTGTGATGGGCGGAACTTTGAAATTGAAATGAACCTCTCTCACTTCCAAAATCCCCCGTTTCGATAGTTTGACGATGCTCTTGTACCACAAATTGTACTCATTTGCAGCTTGCATTCCAAACGTTGACTCCCAAAACAGTGCAAAATATGAACTGACGTTTCAAATGGCACTTGCCCTGAACACATCCCCGGAATGGGAAATTTGTTTGCAAATACGCGTGCTTACCGCAAAAACCATCGGATGCGGTTGTTTCGTCGTACCGTATTCGCAATCGATCGGTCGAAGGCTACCGAATGATTAAATAACTTCCGTTTTGCCAGCGTCAACCTTACGCTTGCTGGCGTTTTTGGTAAATGAACGTCTACGGGCATCCGTTACTCCTAACCCGGAAATGGAATGGGGAAAATCCCGACCCCCGGCATCAGATCGTATCACAGTTCGTGATGGGTTGGATAATTGTAGTAGAGGGTGATTGCATACCGTTTGCGCCTTTCTCGGGTGAGTGGAGAAATCGGACCCGAATGATTGGTGATGGTGTCTAATAATTAACATTGACCCAAATATTAGCGATGTCTTTACAGTTCCCGGGGTACGGACGATGATGGTGCCTGGTGCGTGTGAAAATGAACGAAATTATTCACCATGTTCCATTGCTATGATCTATTGGCACGCGGGATCAGGAGGTTTACGTTACTTCCGGTGGTTGTTCTTTCGGCGGCAACAAAAAAAAGGGCCAGTGATTGAATTAATTTGCGTTAATTAGTGCATTCAATCGGAAGTGAAACGTGGTTGGTGACCTTTTCGGATACCGATATGCCGTAATGCTATTCCCGGGGCTCCGGAAAAGTTTAATTAAGCATGTCACCTTGTTGTTTTTTTAAAATGATGGTTTGATTACAGAATTTTCTGGTTTTGTATCGTACCATTTTGGCAAAATCAATTACAAAGTGCGATTTGGTAAAAGTGTCTTGAAGCTGTTTTGCTGTTGAATATTTGAAAGCGAAAAATTTCATTCTTCAATGACTTCGATTTAAAGCTTTAAACGACTAGCAAAAGAAAGTGAAAGAAATCCTCTTGGGGGAAAGCCGATAAAAAAACACCGAATATGGTGCAAATTTTATGCTGATTAGTTAGCAATTTTATGTTTATCGTTTTTACTTTGTTTTGGAACTTGGCACTAGGCGCACTTTATATTTTTTGAGCAGTGATCTGGTGCTCTGTCTCTTAATTCCAGTGATTACGTCCATAATGTCCACCCTGGGTTTAATATTTACGAAGAACATCTTCGTAACGATCGTGGCTCATTACGGCAAAATGAGCAAATGGATCAAATAAATAATGGTACGTTAATGGAAATGAAGCAAAGAATGTTGAGAAAATGGGTGCCTTCTGGCATTTGCAAACCACAACATAGAAGCAGCTTAATAGGAAGGAAGAAAAAAAGAAGAAATGTCCTGGTAGGATTGCCAGCCGTCCGATAAGGGAGAGAGTGTAGGTAAAGGAAGTCAAAAACCAATATTCAATAATTTTATTACACCCAGTCGAGTTTGTAAAGCCGCTGTAAATCATCAATCATCGGTAAACCGATCAGAGTTTTTTTTTAGTTCGGAAAAGGACCAAGGAAAGCTCTCTCCTGTCAACTGAAGCAGAAGTGCTTTCTCTTTTTAACTCCTTTTAAAAGGCACTACACTTCTTCGAGCTTTAGCGAAAGATCCGGCAGAAAGCATGCTGAATGTTTTCACGTATTTTTGCTCGTTTTCATTACACTGTGTTGTTGTTTTGGTTCACTGTTGTGGAGCTGGGGGTACATAACTCAGCGAAGGCAACAAGAAACCTCCAATGAGCTTTCATTTCCTGCCCGTCGGAAAACCCTTGTGGAGGTAAGGGAAACAGCCGATCCAACAGACTGGTGAATGAAAAATCGTCGATCCTAATTTGATTTTCGTTTCCTTATTCCGGTCGGAGGCAGGTCGGGGCAACCGATACGAGTGAAGACCCGTTTGTTGATGAAGTTAGCAAATGAAAAATTGAGATCGAAATGGCACGACCAAAAACCCGCCACAGTAGCGGAACATGCGAACTGGTGGCAGGTATCCGCCTTTGCGGAACCACAATCGTTCTTGTTCGTCCTTCTTCAAACTCCCGTGCGCCAAGTACGTTTGTACGATGACGAACCCCCAAACTACTGTCATCCGGGAAGCGTATAATCTACTTCGCCGCAAAGCCACACAACCCCGTGCAGAAAACGGTGCATGAAAAACAAATCGAAAAAGACACCATAACAAAAAAAAAATAAAATGTTCTTACACAGCCCTCACACGGGTGCCGTTACGGGGAGTTAATGCAAAATGCGACCAAATGTTTTCCACGGAAAAAAGGTATCACATGGAAAAGTTTAAATTAGAATCCAATCAAACCACCTTTTCTGGCTAGGGGACCATCAAGTTTTAGGTGGTTTTGAACCGTTTTTCCGTCCCGAAGAGATTAGACGAAACTTTTCCAAACCCTGTGAACGCGGCAACCGCAACAGCCACTGTAATGTTGTGTGTGAGCTGGGAGGTTTTTTTTTTATTTTGATAAAATGACCAGAACTCAATCTAAACCCGAAGACAGGCAAGAAAAACTGGGGTTTGGGTTTTATGTTTTTCTTAGTGAATTATTTTTCATAATGCAAACCGCATGGCTGTGGGTGGATCGGTTTGAAGGTTCCATTTTTTTGACATCTTTTTTTTCTAAAGGTTAAAATGCTTAATAATGCGACAAACTAGCTTGTGAGTTATGTGACGTTGTGTCGTGCTTATCATAGGATGGTTGATATACACTCACAAGCTAGGAAAAAAGGAAATTTTCGTGGTTTTGTTAAAAAGGACAGTTGTTCAAGTTGTTGGATTGATCACACTTTTGCGATAAAGTGTATACTTTCAAGAACGAATAAAATAATGTTAATAGGACATGTAAATGGATATTTGTTCGAGCTTTTCCTTCAAGTAAAGTACCCAAAAAAACTTTGTCAAAAGCTAAAGGCATCGGTATTTTGTCTGTAAATTAAAAAGATATAAACTCAAGAGCATTTGAAAGGGATTTGCAGTTACTCGGTTCAGAAGTAATCGTGAAATTCTAAGTATCGAAGTGCAAAACTTTCTCTTAAGCAATAAGTGTTTAAATATTGAACATTGAGGATGTTCCTCTTTACTCCTTGATTTGTTATTTCTTTATAATTCGGTGTACAATTATCTGAGTTGTTGATTCACTGATTTAGGATGTCCTTGAAACATTTCAAGTTGGCTTTTCTCCCATGTTCACAACAGATCGAAGCGATATCAATACGATTCGTCTTTATAAAGGACACAGTACGGTTGAGATCTAAACTCCCGGCCCAGAGGACATTTTGTTAACTCTCGTACCATTACCAACTCAACTGTTCGATCGGACCAAAGTTAGTTATTTATGGTACCCAAAATAAATACAGTTTCCGAGATGCAGAAATATCAACCTCTTCACCGTTTGTATCGATTCGTCCTTCCACGTGCTAAAAACGTTTTTATACACAGAAATGGTCCAACTTACCACCAACGAATGGAACGAAAATAGAAAAAAGGATAAGCGCAAACAACGCCAAAACACATGGCACAAACGTTGGCTCTCGGTTCCGGTACCGTAATGAGAATTATGAGAATGAAATCATTGTTTTTACGAGAAACAGCAAACAGCAGTACTGCACTACCCTCCAACACCCAAACACTAACTAATGTAGTTAGTTCACCATTTCGTTCTGGCAAGGTATGGGCTTCGAGTAGGGCATCGACTACTTCTGCCCCTAAATTGGAACATTACTTTGTGCATGTGTGCGGGACCTAAGTGAGAGAACATTGCCACAATCAATTCTTCTGCCCCGAAGCAAAGCCCAGAATATCGTGGCTAACGGTTGCAAAACCGGCAGGTGTCCGTAAGCGGTTATGTTTTATGCTGCTGCGACACTGTTAGCCCGCAAACTCCATTTGTTTCGCGTATCAATTGCGCAAACCCGAAGCATCCCTGCCGCAATTTATACTTCGGCATGAACACACGGAAAAGCCACAGGGTTTGGCTGACCCACCGCCGAAAACTACTTGCCTAAAGGGGGTTGGACCTTGGATGGACAAAACATAAAAATACAACCCAAACCCACAAAGCAAAGTTAGCCCCGGGAAACAAAGCCTATAAAGAAATGAACAAACTCATACAAATATATAAAATTTGCTTGCATCGATGGGCCCAAAAGCGAGATACAAATAGAATAAAAAGAGCAAAACACACACTGTATAAATATTTACATCCCTTGTTTTCGAATCTTTCCCCTATCCTCGTGGTTTTCAAAGCCACTTAAGCCAACAACTACCCAACCACCCCGTTTCCCAGGGAATTTGCTTTCCATTTTTCGACGGGAAACGATCGCCGGTCAGGGCGGAATGGTTGAAAAGCGGGACGTCCTTAGCTTTTATCGCTCCATATCGAGCGATTTTCACCTGTGGGCCAATTTGTGTTGTGCGACAGTTTTATTTTGCGCTGCATTCTACCAATAATGGTGCCGCAATTCAGTGGACGCAGTTGTCCATTTTGCCATGGAGGCAGCTTCGAAGCGAACCGTTACACGGTAGTTGCGTAGCTGTTTGATGTAGTGATGGGTAAATCCTCTAGTTTTGTGGAGTCGGATTAATCCAACTCCGAAACTTGCCGGGGAACATTTTAAGAGGTTGAATCCGGAGTTAAAATCGGAGTTAAAAACAGGATTACACCGGAGTTAACTCTGGATTTAGATCCGGACTTCTCCGGCATCAACTCCGCATTTTTCCCGGAGTTGAATCCGGTTTTTATTCGTCGGAGTCGAAGTGGATTCATGGATCCACGCCGGAGTTCCCACCACTAGTTTGCCACCGGAATTAATTAAAATGCCGACCGTAGTGTGTATGAGCTTGTGAACTTGCATAAGCACGTGTAGGTGCATGATTTAATTGAGGTAATTTTAATCAAAGGCGCATACCAGGAGTACAACAATTTGAGAAGTAAAATGTACTGCGGAAAATAAATTATTATTTTATCAAACAAATTTATTTTTTTATTGAAAACTGTTTTATATTACATTGTAAAAGGTTCAACATTATTCCTATCACTGTAACTATGCCTGTTAGCATGTCTAGTGCGTTGTCCAACGTTATGTTCTCCATCATGTCCTATGTAAACGTTCAATTGTCCGAGGACGCGAAACGTGTCACACAATGGAGCTCGGACGTATAAACCACAAGGGACTAAACAACTAAAAAGTGGCTTCGTTTGTTCATGCGTCTTTTTTGTGTTTTGTTTTCATTTCATCACCCATTTGTACGCTCTCTGTCATCACCCGATTGATGATTTTATGCTTGCTGTGTGGGAGTTTTGTGTTTGTCTCCTCCCAACCCGAAGGCAAGTGTTGCCGGAGTGTGAATTTTGATGTGGCGAAACACCGAATCGAAGGACTGCGGGAAAATTGGCAAGATAAACGATACGGCGAGGGCGTTAAAGAGAAACATAGACATTTAGGAGCGGGCCCGCACGATAAGAGTGTGCCATAAATGTAAACGAACCTTTTTTTTCCCTTTGGGGCATTTATATGTATGCAGATATGTATGTGTGAGTGTTTGGTGGGTTTTTTTTCTTCCAAATATTTTTTTTGTGTTTCCATGTTAGTAAAGTAAATTTTCCCCAAAACATATGTGCGATTAAAACAAAACCAAACGGTAATGAAAAACGTGAAAGTTTCGTGTTCGGTAGAAGAACTTTTTCCAGCGCTCTGCTATAAAAGTTTATCTTTGAACAAATTTCTATCTGTATACACTATATGATGTTATAAATTTGGAAGAATAAAAAAGTTACAGCTCATAATACTTGTATCGTTATTGGGCAAAAACATAATATTTCAGATTAATTAATTTATTAGTTTTGAATAATGACTTTAAGGCAATTCTCATTTTCTGCACAAGAGGTGCTAAAAAGGTATATTCAATGCCTTTAAAGCGTTTTCAATTTGAGCCGAGTAAAACATTTGTTATGAGGAAATATAGATTTAGAAGTTCGGAAAAAGATATTTGTGAGAACTTTTTTAAAAAACGACCATGTCATGTATTGGAAAAAATTTTATTTAAAGATATTTCTGTGCAGAAGTATATGGCCATATTATAGACCACAAAACAAATAAAAAAAGCAAAATAAAGTAATTGAAGTTTTGACAGATCTTTCGCCGGAGTTAAATTATGTGCTTGTTTATCCGGATTTGCAAATTTTCTTCTTTTAACAAAATGGCGGACATTTAAAGTTGATTAAAGCTAGTTAATGGGTTTACAGGTCTTCAAGAAATTCTGAATATCGTTTTGCAAAATGTTAATAATATGGAAATTTTGAGTTTACTCTTTGAGCTGCAAATTCATTATTAGCTGTGAATGTGAAATACAATCAAAAAGCTCTTTATTTTTGGAACTATTAATTCCGAACTCTACTCCGCTTTTTGGAATATCTCTTTTTCATTACTTCCTTCCAGCATGAAATCACTTTTCAACTCATACTCTGTGCTTCATGACTTGTTCCTCAAAAAAAGCACGCCAACATCAGTCGCGCCAGAAAGCCATATCTGTATCGATTACCGACGAAAAGAACGCCCCGTTCAGTACGCCCACTTATTTAGTCCGAGAAACCATCAACCACCAACAAACGCTGGTCGCCAGACGCACGCAATAACAAACAAAAACTGTAGTAAACTGTTCAAAGGCAACATCAAGGCCAAGGGGAAAAAAAAGACACACAACGAAGATAAATGATGATCAAATATAATTTGACACCGGGTGTAATCTGTTGTGACGAAAGTATTGCCCTGCCACCGTTCGCACCCTTTTTCCCCGCTAGTCGATCTATTAAATTTAGGATATAAAAAAACCCAGTAAAAAGCATTAGAAACTAGTGAACAGGATGAACAAATTGAACAAAAAACCCGAAAGAAAAAGTGCACCCGGATAGCGAAAACAGAAAGCTCATCATCTGGCCAAAGTTTATCTGTGGGACGCGTTTCAGTTACTTTTCAATAGCCTCCTGTGCATAATCAAAACTTTTCACGGGGAAGCATCTAATCGAGTCCTTTCGTGTGAGCGCTAGTATGGTCGGGTTTGCTATCCCCTTTTTTTTTTGCTTTTGGCCATCTCCAAAGTTTCTCTCTGGAATGTTGCAACTTTATGATTGTTAACGAACAAGCGCAACGGAGCAGAACAGAGCTTTAATGGCTGCTGCGCTAACCAACCCACAATCAAGGGTGTAAGTCTTAGTAACGGGGAGCTGCAAACACATTAAGCGGACGGATTATGTTTCGATAATACTTCACTCCAAAAAACCATAATCTGTGGCTTTGGTTTCTAATCAAAGATTAGCAAAACCCGAAGCTTTCTCGAAATACGCAAGCGGGCCAAAAGCCTTTTTAGCAAGTTACCTAGCAATAATTGAAACGTTACTTCAAGCGGTGAGTGTGGTGGAAGGAAAGTGTTTTGTGCAATGAAATTACAGGATTATGGTGTTAATATGATGACGATTTGCTTTTGGCACTATGACGACCTGCTCGAAATGCGCTTTTCCTACGATTAATATTTCCCATGTTCGTTCATGTAGCTCGTTTGTCACCTTGCGGTTTCACGGTTACGGTCGCGTGCTCCGAACTCAATGTTTAATCAAAGTTGGATGGAAGCTTTTCTTGTAACCTTCTCTTGCTTCTCACTATCATCCGTACTATGTTGAATTGTATGCTCTACAGGTTTTTTTCAATCTCGCTTGATCTCAAACCCAAAATCAAAGCACCAGCCGTACAAAGCATCTGCTATAGTGTACTTCACGGTAAAAGAAGAAAAAATCCGTTCCGTTTTGCAGGTGTGTCACGTTGTCGTTTAGTTTGCCAGTAGCTTTAGCTAAGGAATAAAAAAAAGAATTTGAAAAAAAAGGTTAAAAAGCCAACCTTTTGTCGGTGGTAAAGGTTCGGGCATCCGGAACCGTTTGCGTCCTGTCACCGGAAGCGGAAATGAAAGTCAACGGACCGACCGCCCGAAACAACCGAAACAATTACAAGCGCAATAAAAGTTGTATCCTCGGGTGAGCATTCACGGATTGTGATTTCTTTCTTGCTTGGGGTTTTTTTCGGTTTTGTCTAGTACTACTATTACCTAGTAAGCTCGAGAGAGAAAAGAGTTAGCTTGATAAAAAGCAAAAACTCGATCCTTACGCTTGCCCTTTTTTTGCTGCGGCTGCTTTCTGCTGCAAGTGAGTTGCGAAAGACTGTTCCAAAAAAGCACCACCGACTCTACAATTGTACTGTAAAGTTGTTCGGCTTTTATTGTTGTTGTTTGTGCCTAAAGTTGTTGCCTTTAACTTTCACACCGAAACCCCAGATCGAAAGTGAACGGATTGTGCAGCAGCTTAGAATGTGTGTCTCGGCTTCGACATTATCACTCGTATCCTTTTGTGAATCCCTTAACTGTGTATCGTTTTTTTCTCTTTTTTGTTGTTACCTATCTTATTTACGGTGAAAATAGCAAAATCGGGTTGAGTTTCGAACAAAAAAATATCAAAATTCCTTACCTGATATGTATTTTTTGTCTTGTTCATAGTTCGTTCGAATTTTCTCATGTTGGAAGCTTTATGAAGTTTTTTTTCTTTTGAGATTAAACTTTCGGAAATCATTACATACATTTGTTTATATATAACTGCAAGAAAATGTATTACAAAATTTTATTCTTTTTCTATATCTTACAGAACATTTACTATATAGAACATTTTATTAACATTATGACCAACTATCGACATTTTGCAAACCACTGTGCGTCTGCCATTTATAGCATTCCACTGTGTAGTAGTTCGGGAATGGCAAAACATTGAAAAATGCCACACAAATAAACGCTGAACCGATTGTCTATTGTGAGTATACGGAACAATTCCCTGTTTGCATTCCGGAACTTTATATGATGGTATTTGTTACTACCACATCATTATAACAAGTTGCTAAATTATCTACAATGTCAGTTATTCTGAATTTTAAAAATGTTCTATTTTCCAATGTTAGATTTTCCATATCCGATGAAGTGTTTTGTTTGGTATGATTTTCCTTTTTGTAAAGAATTCCAAGGTAGCAAGGAAATGTCACAAAAACCCCACCAAAAAAAGGGTCGCGCTTTCTTGATGCGATTTATTTTTTCACGTCGATTACCATCATCATATTACATTGTTACATACAAAACATTGCCTTGGGATTTGCTAAGGGATGAAGAATTGAACAAATGGTAATATTTCGCCGGCATTTCGCAAATCAGAACATACCCCGCACATGTCTTTTGCACTGGGAAATTGTTGTGGAAAATATTGCGCTTTGCTTACGGCGAGCGTAAAGTGGGTTGGTATTTGTATTCCCTTTTTTTTAAGATATTTGTCCATTTGATTCCTTTTTTTATTTGTTTATAAACACAACGTCTCTCTGCTGCGGCGATCCAACTTCGAAAAGGACGAAGGATTCGCTTCAACATCCATAAATTGAATGTATGACAACAGCAAAGGATCGTATGGTACTTCTCAGTTGGACAAATTTGTTTGATTTGAAAAATGATTCCTCCACAACACGACCAGATCGCAAGTTAGATTATAGATGTTGCCTTGGATCTTTGCCGTTTGTTTGGTGTGCCGAATCTTTATAACCCTTTTTGGTCTTTTTGATTAAATCTACAAATTGCATTACGGATAATCCTATGATTGAATCATGTATTCTTATTATCTTGATTTATTAAGTGGAAACATTTTTACGCTGAAGTACACTTCCGAGAATGGAGCAGCTTTTCAATTTGTTGTGCTTAACATTATTAAAGAGTTTAAGAAATATGGTCATTTCGTTTTTGAACTGACATTATTTGGTTATATTTTTGTATCAACAGTCTTACTTGCTTGGGAACTGCTTTGAATGGGTCTTTTGCACCTAATTTAAACGATGGACAATTTAAGAGACTTATCGTAAATCTTTGTGTCAAAATTTTATTCAGTTCCAGCTTCACTATTTGCGAGTTTTATCCAATAAAAATAAATAAATTTTACAAACATCCACAACAAATAATTTCAAATAAATTACTGCAATTTTTTGCTTTATTCGTTGCCATAACCTGTAAGGGGCGGCCCGGTGGTGCATGTGATAAACGGCGTCAGTCCACACGGCCGGACCGGGTTCAAATCCCATCTGGACCGTCCCCCCGTAGCAAGGACTGACTATCCGGCTACGTGGTAAAATAAGTCGCATGAAGCCTTAACCACCAGGCGGCTCCATGTAAGGCAAATTCAGGATTAACACTAGAACTACCGCACCAGTCATTTTAACAAACCAAAAAACTATTATTGAAACTAAGCATACTATACTATAGAACATTGGCCGTCACATTATAAGAAAAAAAAAGGAAATTTAATTTACGTCAAATTTTGTTATTAACACTTTCACCATCAAACGTTTCGCCAGTAACTAAGGAAACCTGCAAAAAACTGTAACAATTTTGCTTTAGTACCCAAAAAGAAATACCCCCGAAGATTGAAAAACTTTTCTTCTTCACAAATTATTATAACACGACCAGCGCTTGGACGCTTTGGCCCGTTAAGGAAGAGAAGTGACAGAATAGTAAAAAAATTATTCACGGCCCATTATCACCTCTCGTAAAACACGAAACCGTTCTTCCGGGGTTTTTCTCGTTTATCTCATCGTCTCACACCTTCCGGTTGGGCGGCGAATTTACGACACATAATTCGTTACAGTGTGCTTTTGTAATTCGTCATGGAGGGCAAACATACGGTGTCGGTGTTTGTTTATTCAGTACCACCAACCACCACCAGAGTGTGAAGGATGATTGTGACCATCCAGTCGGATTTGCATTGAAAATGTGATTGCTGTAATAAAGCGGACGCGAGTCGAGTCAGCGCATCACTAGCGAAGTGCAATTCATTACGCTAATGTGATGTTTTGCATTTTGTGTGGATTATTTTCAAGAAAGAGTGGATGTATTATTTCAAGTGTTATCTTCAAGAAATCTCTGCGATACGATCGTTTAACATAACGGCAGATCAATAGAGAGAAGGGGTAGTACCGCCAGCGTTACGTTCTGTTACGATAAAATTCACAATGGCTGCGCTGCTTATCTTATCGTTGTGTGATAAATACACTGCTATAATGAAGGTTTAAGATAGTCATTTAGCATTATTTGCTCGTTTGTTTTATCGCATCTCATATCTGCAACACAATCTTTATTAACACTGCGTTACCATTACCATTCCATCAACTTTGTACATTAAATCGTGTTAAGGTCAACCCCATGGTGTGGCTTAATGTAGCCTATTACCCCCCGTGATGGGTACACGAAATATGGCATCATGGCTAAGAGCAACTAAGAGGAAAATCTCTTTATTTGCATCCGTCAGTAAAAGCGACCCGTTGCTGCGTTGTGAATTGATGCCGCTGAATTGTCGCTCTCGGTAGCCAATTTTCTCTTCCCGGGTCCGAAATTTCCGAGACATGCACACAAACGCTACCGAAACTATAATGCTGAGTGCTGATTTATGATAAAAGCGTAGCACGGTCATGGATGATCTTTTACCCGCCAGTTGGGCCAAGAATTGGAACCACCACTTCATCATTATACCATTTGGTCAGATTTGGTCTCTTTTTTTTTCTCTTACACGCCCATTCATCGTCGTTGACTTATTGCACGCGCTCCATCGCTTTCGTTTGTTTGCTTTTTGCCACACATTCACACGAATTTGGTGAATTCATCTCTTTCCCACCCCGACCCCGGAGTGTCATCAACAATTCACTAATGGTGCAATTTTCTTCCATTATTCACTGTTACTATTGATATTTGTGGCATTTTTATTCCATAAAGCTAGTTAGTGAAAGGTCACTGTTAGATCAAGCAATAACGTTTTTCGTGTGAAAGTTATTTCCTTAATAATGTGATTTTTTCTCCTTCTGCTGTTAAGGGTTGTTTCTTTTAATTTATTCCATTAGAAACATTTTATAATGATATATACGCGTCAATTTGGACTCAAAATAAGTGTTCCGTGCGACAGATGCAGATTAAAAATAAAGAAATTAATTTTTGAATCAGTTGTGGTTCTCGGCATCTCTATTGTGAATATTCATGAATCTTAACAGATTCAACATTCATAAATCTTTGCGCATTCTTGAATCTGTACAGAATTGCTTATAAAATCTTGATTCTCCAAAAAAATCACGGGAAATTCATGGTTTTTTTGGGATTCAACTCTTGATACAAATGAGTCTTCAATAAAGATTCATATGAATAAATTTTCTCAAAAGATTCATTAACCATAATCGAGCTTAAAGTGTAGCAAATTAAAAATTTCTCAAAATTTTTATTTGAATATCTTATAAGAGTTATATAAAAGATAAATTATTATAAACAACAGTATTATAAAATCCGTTTGAAGAAAAATAGCGATTTTCCTCAATCAATTCTCTTTTGTTAATCGTTATTTAGCTGTTTCGTTAAACAAATTTTCTTCAGTAAAAATTATTTGAACAATTAAGAGAAAAAAAATAAAAAAAAGTTATGATAGTTTTTCACACATTTTATATTCACGCAACTTTCTTTCATTCGTTCCCTAGTATTATAAACGTCATTTTAAACACAACTGTAAATCTTGTAACTTTCTTGATTCGAAGCTATCCGACTCAAAAAATCCCTCTGTAAAAACGTGAAGTACAACAAGTCGCACCGTACACTATTCCCTGAAATCTGTGTGGGAAGTTAGGTTCGAACCATCCACTAATCCAACTAAAAAACCAAGAGAACCCTTGACAGTAGGTATGAAGTTATTTTTCGCTACACGCACACACACATCGTTCTCAGTTTCCGCTTCGCCGATCGCGGTTTTTCGGCTGCATACCGGCCCGAGTTACGGTGGTCCCGGTACCAGGACTAAGCAGGAAAAAAAGGGCAAAACCAGCATCACTTCACTGCCGTTAATTCCACTGATTATATTGTCTGGCGGGAGTTGGAATTGGGTGGATTAGGCTAGAGATTAGCACCCACTCGGAAGAGGCTTATACTAGAACGAGAGTCCGATGTACGTTGAATCACTGTTCCCTACTACACGAGGGAAACCTTGGGTGGATCGAGGGCAATAGCAAAAAGGTAAGAAAAAAAAAGGTAAGAACAAACAACCGGGCGTCTCCATCGGATGATGCGGGCGATTGGTTAGTTTTCCGCGTACGCTTAACTAAGCCTTCCACAGCCCAACGATGACAGGTGTTTGGATGGTTTATCGCGTCGTAAAATGAACACCAAACCCCAACCAGCCATGCAGGATGTTGATTAGTTCTGCGATTTTGGTGGTTTTCGAGTGCGCGTGTTGTGTGCGTTTGATTGCGTTTTGCACACGTACATACACAGGACCTGAGTCAATTGCCTGGCCCGTGCAGGTCTGTCCTACCGTGGAAAAGCCGCATCGTCGAAAAAGGAGCAACCGAACCAATCCAATGGAATGTTGCCCCCCACCACGGAGCACTTGGTCACGGAATTCGATACGGGTGTACGTGCTATCGAGTACGGCACCCATCCAAAATGAGTGTCTGGGCGTCATGGTACACCATGCGTCGGGCTTGGTCGTAATTCGATTAAAGTGTTAATTGAATCTGTGGCGAGCCAATGTTTTTAATCGCATTAAACACGTTGTCACCGAGCTCGGTTTGGCGCATGTTTTACGCGCCTCTTTACACGTTTCGGGACGCGACTGGAATTTTTCGGGGGCTGGGGGTTAAAGGATAGGGGGAAACACATTCAATTTTATGTGACATGCGGGATGAAATCGGCACACACAAACGCCTACAGCTAATGAATTGTGTGAACATTGGCTTCGATTGAAGCATTGACTGAGAGGGAGATGTATGACATTCTTCCACGTCGTGTGTCCCATCCGTTTTTTTTACGGAAATTATACGCTTTTTTACAACGATTTTTCCTTCGTCATTTCCTGTACATTTTGCTGTAAAAATGACACAAATTATTTCTCACTGCGTCTCGAAGAACGTCCTCTTCGGGAAGAGGTGCTATTGCTCGGATGACTTTCCACCGGGCGCTGCAGGATATCACATTAATCAATTCAAAAGCAAAGAGTAAAATATGCTAAACGTGTAGAAAATTGCTGCTTGGTTGGTTTCGGTCGTAGAAATGTTGGAAATTTACAGCATATTTAAAAGAAGGAAAAAAGAGAGCAAATTAAGCGAACAACGCGTGTTGGGATGGAATTTAATTTCTTGAATGTTTTTTTTCCATCCTATTTCTGCTTTCCTGGTCATTTGCAGTTACTTTAGAAGACGTAGCTTCGCAGTCTATCACACTGTGTTGAATCGTCGCGGGAAGCAACTGTTTCATTATTGCTTACAAAAATGCTCATCTTATGAAACTTGTAGGACTTTTTTTTCTCACACACTTCCTGGGGAAAAACTAGAGCGAAAGAGCGTGTTTAGCTACGCCACATTTCATCGCTTGCAGAATTCAGTTAGATGGAATTTATGCATTTTAACGACACCGTTAACTGGTTGTCGCCTCCTGACAGATAGCAAGGGACCGGAAGAAGCTTCAAAGCAGTTTCCTGTTTCCTGCGACATACCGACCAACCAACCCTGCAACAGACACACAACCACACAAAGCATTCGTCATCGTTCATTTTTTATCGTTTGGCCTCCCTGTGTGCGTGTATCAGTGCACTGTATGTTGAGGATGAGGTGTGAAAATGAGCTCTTCAGCAAACACACCCACCTGGTGTGTGGGTGTGATGTTCCACGGCTGAGGGGTTTTCGGGTGTCAACATTATCGTTTTACGATGAATTTTACACCGGAAGTATAATGTGTGTAACATCATCTCGTGCACGGTGCTGTATCGTTTGCGGTGGCCAACGTTGACTAAATTCGATTCGAATTTAATACAACCAGGAAGATGACATTATTGTCACATTTCAGGGCGACAGCATAAATGGTTGGAAAATTGATAAATCGTGTTTCTCAGCTGACGACGGCCATCATCATAACGGATCGCGCGCTCGGGGAAAAAAATCCCCGATAAATAAACCATCAAACGTTGTGGTTTTTCTTCTCTTGTGGAGGTTGTTTTCCACCCAACTGATGTAAGCTTTGTTAGTGTGGATGATAAGCAAACGAAAGAAAGGAAAAAAAACCAACAGAAAAGTGGTGTATCGAACACTTGTTTTAAAAAAAGGATACAAACAGCAAATTGGGGGCGTTGTAACGTTGTCACACGAACGTTAGGTTGGTGGCGTTGTTGGTGAGTGATAGCTAACGTTATTTATGGTGCATTTTAAGGAAATTTCTTTCTATTTTCTCGTAGAAAGCTACGTAGCATACCCCAGTGGAATTTAAAATGGAAAAGTTAAAAACAGAAAAGAAGCTACACTTCGCTTTCAGAGCAGCACCATCGTTCTATATGCTGACCTCTGTCAGGGTTGTTGCCACTGGAAACTGAGCACTTTTGAGCCACAACTTCCAAAACATTGAGTGGAGCTTGAAAGATTTATTACGCTTTTGGAGCGTGGAAAAATTTTCTACTACTGCGCGAACGTCCCCCCCGGGGGGGGGGTCTTGGTTTAGTTGCTTTGTATTTTAATTATTTGTTGCTATACGAAAAACGACACATGCTTTATACTGAAGGTAGGAAAAAGAACGCAAGTGAGATGATTTAACACACTGCTGAATAAATGAGAATCGTGATGTTTTGTGACGACAAATTTTCAGGTACTTGTTGGTATGTCGTATCTTTGATGATAAGATCGCTTTTCTTAACATGTTTTCATGTTTTTAGAGTTTTTTTTTGTTACAAAAATATGTTGTTACATGTTTATGTTTTGTTACATAAAATATGTTTTTCGCATAAGAACGTTCGGGCTCTGAATGTACTAAAATATTTAAATCGAAACCGCGTCGAAACTAGAGATGTGCAAAGTGAGTAAGAGTAAGATAGTGAGTTGAAACGTAGTATTGAACGAGTTTCGTTCACTCACCACGAGAAGTTTTAGCGATTTTTTTTTCACTTACTCACTCATGAGTGTAAGCATGTAGCATGTAATTTTCATTTTTTTTTAACTTTTTTAATAATTTTTTTTATTATATTTTAAGTTTTTTTTAATTTAAAGCATTATTTGAGTGAAAAGAAACTTATTTCAACCAATTCGCATTAAAATAAATTAATTTTCAAAATTTTGCAAAGTTATTCAAAAAAAGCTAAAGCTATAGCCTTACGAAATTTTCAAGTTTTTAGATTTTTTTATTTTTTTATTATGTTTTTAAAGCATTATTTAAAGCTTAATAGCGATTCATTCACTCTGAGTTGATTCACTAAAAAGAGTTATTATTCTCATCTCTAATCGAAACCGAAACCAAAAATTAAAAAAAAAGAAACTCAATTCTGTTACGTAGGTGACTATTGACTAAAAATGTGTCTATATGTTTGATGTAAAACAAAAAAGAAAAGCATTTCCTTAAACGCTCATCAAGTGCTATTAAATTGCTTACAGGATAACTGACAAGAGTCAATCGATTAGAATAGTCTTGAGAAATTACAGGTACTGCCAAACTTGGCTTGGAATAAAACCCTTTATTCTTTGCAATTTGCCGATATATTGATATAAGTTTGTTAGCAAATATCTCTGAGACCTTAAAAATGTAGATTGATTATATTTAATTAAATAAAACACGCCGTTAAAATTTAATTTCAACATTTTTATGTAATAGTTCATAAATTTTCGATATCGTTTAAAACTCTTCCCATTTGCAATGGTTCGCCTGTTCTGCCAGCTGTCTTGTACACATGTTGATACGAATTGCATCCTTTCTTAAGGTTTCGGGAGTTTCGAAGAACGATAAGTTTGCGTCAATTGCAACGACGTCGTTTTGGTAGCATATGGCATTTAACGCCCGTACTATCGCTGTTGCGTTCCGATTCGTAATTGCTTTTGCAACACATTTCTGTGATGCATCCTGAGTCGTTTGCATCGTTTGGAGCACCAACGCTTCGTAGCAAAGACGCACCCCCAATGAAGGACGTAGCAGAAGAAGAAGGACGTGGAAACAGTTTCGCTACAAACCCACAAAACCAATCGCAAACAATTAATTACTAGTGCTCTAACCGTGCTCTGTCTCCATTTCTCCCCTTTTTCAGATCAAGCGGAAAGACGGAACAGCATCATCATCATCATGTGCAGCAGCAGCTGCAGCACCATCAGCAATCTCAGAAACATCAAGCGCAGACAAACCAGCAGAACCAAAACGTTGGCATCGTGCGGGGCATTGTCCAGCACCAGCAAAAGTTCAGCCACGTGCAGCGACATTCGCCCAGCTCGACGACGGTCACGCTAGCGAAGGGTGGCGTCTCCACGACGGTGTCGAGTGACCACAGCAGTAGCAGCAATAGTAGCACCAGCAGCAGTGTAAGTAGTACCGCCAGCTCGAGCTCGAATGCATCCTCAAACAATACCAGCACGAGCAGTGGCATCGGTGGCAGTGGAGGCAGCGGTGCATCCGGAACTAGTGGCCATCATCAAAGTCATTCAACGCAGCAGCAGCAGCAACCAACCGGCAAGACGACACCGGTCGAGGCAACGTATGCAAGCGTGATCAAGAAACCGAAATCACACGCTACGGCACAGGCCAGCACGAATGCCAGCACTGCCACTGCCGGCGGTAACAATGTGGTCGGTGAATTTAATGCAGCCGATTTGCGCAGTTCACTTGACCGCAAGGTGAACGGGCTCGTGTTTAGCAATGGGTTAAACGAGCGCGTAACGCAACCACCGTCGACGTCTCCGTCGGGTGGGATGGCCGGACCGCAACAATCACCCGGCACGAGCGTTATCGTCGGTGCGACACTGAAACCCGAACATCAGCTACTGCACCATCATCATCATGGGACGATCGGACGGCACTACCATCATACGCAGCTCCAGAATCTGCTCTGCGCGGACAATCAGCAACATCTGGACACGAGCAGTGTCAGCAGTATCAGCAGCTCGAGCGTTGGTGGAGGCAACAACTCGAGCAACCATGTGTCACTCCTGAACGGTAGTAGCTCCACGACCAACTCACCCATCACGGGCATCTCCTCGAATGGGGCGTTAGTGCCACCTCCGTATCGAGATCCACCACCGCCCCGAAACAGTCCACTATCGCACACGCTGACCAGTCTCAGCAGTACCGGCAGTGGAACGGGGAGCAGCACGCAGGGTAGACGCCAGGAGAAGGATGGTAGTAACCACACCGGTGGCGGCGGATCATCATCGGCTTCTTCGACCGTTTCCTCGCTGGTGGTGGTTGGACCGAGCGGACCGGAAGAGATACTGGTGGGAAGTAGCGTAAGCGACAGTATACCGCACGTGACCGGCTATCGGGAGCTGATGCAGCTTATCAAGTTACAGCGCGAGAAAATCAATACCCAGCAGGCGGACCTGTCCAAGGTAAGTTGCCATTGGCGGTTGTGTTTTTGTTAGTATCGCTTCAGAAGTTTACCTGAAACGCTGGTTTTGACCGTCTAGGTAAGATTGCAAACCTAACCTGGTCGCTTGGTATGTAAGTTACTGGATGCGAATGAAGCAAAAAAAGTTGTGCGGATTGATTTCACTTACGTTCCGGTTACTTGAGCGCCCCCCGTCACAGCTTGTGGATTGCTTTCCACCCCCGGTAGCCTTGTTTAAAGCCGAATCCGCCTTCTGGAGGTGTTCTGGTGAAATTCTTTGAACGGTCGACAACAAGGGAAAGAACAAGGCGGCAAATGCTTTTGTGTGTTGTGCTGAAGGGAGGCCACTCAGAACCACTCCAGTGGCAGCATGCCCACAAGAACGATGATAATGATGCCGAGAAGAACGAGACAATGGCACTTGAAGCGTACTTCAGGATGCCTCTCCGCTGTCAAGTGCTTTTTGGCTTTCGATCCGTACCGTGCTCCGTGCCGTGCTAGTATCAGTCCGTGCGCAAAACCCGGGATGTCGTTAAGTGTTGTAAATGATTGTCGTAATATCGCCTCCTCTTTTCGCCGAGTGGGCTCTTTAACGTATCCTTATCCAGTGTACCTACCCTCGACCCTTCCCGATTGCCAATGAAGTAATAACATTTATGCTTATTATATCCCTGCAGCAGTCAGATGTTCGATTGCCGGTATCACAACGCGCCAAGCGCAAAGCTAATCAATGTAACATTTGCTAATGAAATACTATCCACTTCGGCACCTTCTTGTTGCAGTACGATACGGAGATTGTCTATCTGGAGAACCGTAGCCGGGAGCAGACCGATCAGCTCGATGCGATCGCGCAAGAGATCAGCAAGACGGAGCAGCAGTACCGGCAGGCGGGCGATCAGCTGCAGGCGTACCAGTACGTCGAGGAGGAAAGTGAGCTGGTGCGGCAGCAGGAGAAGACCCTGAAGTCGGAGATAACGCTGCTGCGTTCGAAGCTGGCCAACTGTGAGACGGAGCTGCTGCAGTGCAAGAACAAGATCCGGCTGCTGATGGACGAAATATTGGTGGAGCAGCGCAAGTATAGTCGACAGTACGATCCGAACCGACAACAGCTGTTGGAGCGGGCTCTAATGTGTGAAGTTGACAGGCTGCAGGTGGAGATCGACCTGGCGGTCCAGAGCGCGGACCAGGCGAACAAGGCGCACGAGAAGCTGAAGGGCGAGGTGACGCTGCTCGAGGGTGCGATCGCGGACAAGAAGAAGCAGGTCGAGAAGCTGGTGCACGAGATGAAGGAGGTCAATCTGCAGAGCTTGGCGGTGGTACCGCCCGCGGACGAGGTGCGCCACCTACTGGAAGGTGAGTCCGAGTGTAAGAATCATCTTTTGTTTGTTTTTTTGCCATTTCATACACAATCTGTTGCATGGGTTTTGGAGTATTTATTTTTGATTTATTTTATGATTTATTTTAACTATAGAAATATAAAAGAAAAATTAACTGTTCTTATTTCTTCAAAGCTAATTTAATCTTCATAACAAACTTTCCAATTTACCCAACACTAATACCAGCGGTGCAAATGGTTTTTCCCCCCTAATACATATTTTTACCATTTTAGTTGGCTCGGTAAAACCTGGCAGTACTCGCCGCATGATTGGATCCCCGAGGCAGCTGGAAAATGCGGTCCCGACCAGTAAAAACCCTCACGGTGTATGGGTTTAGGAGGTGCAAATGTGTCTACCAACCACCAGTTGCCGGCGCGGACGGACCGGGACTGCTTGAGGGACAGCAACCACAGCCCCAACACAGCACACACACACACAGGCGGATATTATTCTTGTAATCAAAATGATGGTAACCATTCTCAAATGTGATAATCGTTGGTAAGAGAGAGAGAGAGACGATGCGGCGTACAGTGCAAAAAGAAAAAGAAAATGGAGAAACATTAAGCGGTAAAAAAGCGTTTAGGAACGCGAAATCAGACGAAAGCAGATGCTGAATGAGTAGAAAAAAAACACGGAAAAATATTAAAAAAATACATATGCTCACACACACAAACACACACGTGTGCGTGGAAATAGCTTCCCTTCTTCGCTTATCTCTCCTTCCTTTTATTGCCTCCCGAGCAAAAAGGACTTCCTTTGCGTGCCACCGTTTCCGAAAGTATGTTGGTTAAGCTGAACCATCATATCAACGGAAAGCTGTGGAAAGGGAATGGTCATACACTGGTGGAAGGGAAGGAATAGAAATTTTCCAGGGTCCAAACAATGTGCACGCAAATTGAGCAAATGCCACGCAATGGTGTTCGAACAAAACAAGATTAGAAATGAAACGCACGCTGCTTACGGTGGCACAAAAGTTTCATTCTGTTGTTGAGATTTTTTGTTTTGCAACAAAAAAAAATGTTAAGAATTACACGTAGATTTTCGATGATTCTCTATGAAAAGCCGGGCAGCAGATCAGAGTTTCAACTTATTCCATTGCCATTTTAATTCAAATCTATTCATCGTGCTTTGTGCGTAAAGGAAAACAAAAATGCTTCAAAAAAGCACAACTTCTTGCCCAGTTAGAAATACATTCGTATGCGTGCGTGTTTGTGCGTGTAGTGTGCGCGTATGTATGTCGTATATAATAGATGTTATAAGTACTTTTATATTTATTATAATTTTATCCACTTTTAACCACACTTTTTCCCATCCGCGCGACCTCTTGCCACACAACAGAGCTTTACACTTTACGGTAATGAAACGATAAATAGTGTATAAAGCAAAAAAATGGCCGTTCTTTGTTTTGTTGTGTGCACGTACCGTTTGGTTTAGGAGCAGCATCCATTGTGTTTTATTGCCATCAAGTGTTTCAAAACACGTATGCCACCAAACCCGTGCACCAACCAATCCAGCTTTCCTAGGTTTTAAAGCGTAAGATAAAAGAGCTTTTAATGCACGGCGGAAGCTGCATTCTCCATTTGCGTTTACCTTCTTTTAATCCCCTGTGCACACACATACAGAGACAGGTGCACACATACACACACACATACAGCATACATGTATAGATTCGGTTCACAGATGGATTTCGCACAGTGCACTGTGCATTTGCACTGTTTCATTTAAATAACATCCACCATCCATGGCCATGGCAGGCAGGGGTTTGGCCTTCAAAAGGAATGAGGTAAACGATTTTAAATACTGAAAAAAGAACGAATAAGTACGTGCGTGTGTGTGTGCGTGTGTGAGTATGTATCGTATTTGTTTGCCCGTTAAGCATTAAGTATAGTTTAAAACAAAACCGACGCAATATAAGAGATAACTGTAGATTTCATACTAAAGCTTAAGCGAAAATTTAAGGTTTAAGTTTTTGCCAGTGGTTAAAAGAGATTAGGCCGTGTTGCGGATGTGTATGTATTCTAAACAGATTTAAAAACTTCTGCAATGTGTGTGTGTTTATGTTACACTTTTACTTTGATTCGTTTCGTAATTCGAAAGGATGCACATTTAATGTTGATCAACCGGTTTCGTAGTACGCAAATAAAAGCGTCCCTTTTTATTTTCTTTAAGAAGCAAGCGCAAAAAGAAACGAAAAGCGCAACTTCGCCGTTGGTTTTTAAGTTAAGCTGTTAATATGTAATGTAATAAGTAATAAGTGGTTCGTTTTTAGTGCGTAATTTTAGAAGCAAGATAAAAAGAAGAGCAGGTTAGAGCAGCATCCAACAACCAATTACACCAGCAACAGCGTATCAGCGTTGAACGAAACTTAAACCACCTTGTCTGTGTACTACCATGCGAGGCATGTTGGCCTTGTTCTCTTTAAAGTGTACACTTCTGTATGTGTGTGGGTGTGTATGTATGTATGTGCCTATTTTTTTTGTGTGTTCCACTTTTTCAGCAGTCGAATCAACCTGTTGATGGAAGGAAATTGTTTTTCTTTTAAAATGATTTACTTTCCTCTTTGCGGAAAACGGTTTCAAAGTCTTAAATCTGTTTTTCTCTTTTTTAATACTTTATTTCATTATGTTTGTTTTTAATGTTTTGTTTGGCACGATTAAATACATATCAAACATGTATTTTTTAAACACTTATCAGTTTTTTACATGTTTTTTTTAATATTTTATGGATCCATTTGTTTACCCCCAAAAAACCCCAAAACTGAACTATAAAACACATGTCGAAATCCGCTAATGTAAAAGCTATATCATGTAAATGAAACACCAAAAATCCTTTAATAGAAAAAGCTAGCAAAGGAACCAAACGAAAAATATCAAAATTATGATTACGAAAAAGAAAAACGAAAAACAGGATGTAAAAAGTTTACCTTTTTTTCTGTTGCCCATGTACTGTGGTGCATCAGGTAGAAAATGTGATCCTCCTGAATGGAAGGATTTCTGATGATTTTTTTTTTCAAAATGTGCAGTCATTTGAAGTACTCGTGCCCCAGAACATGGAGAAACTACACTTTTTTTCGCAAACAAAATAGTGAAAACAAAAATAAAAAAAAGAACGACAGTAAGGATAAGCAAACTATAGTAAATAGGCGGCAAACAAACAAACAAACATCCATAAAACTGCTAACGAACCGTTGCCTCAGCAAAGTTATTCGGGTTTCGAAAGGTCCACGCGCGGTGTTTTACCGGTGTACGGTTCATCATCGTCAGGCTGTAGTGTTGCTGCTGCTGCTGCTACTATCGCTGCTGCATTGCTTCTTGCAATGTTCACTGACGATGATGAACTGACGATAGCAGGGGGGCCCCATTATAAATCGTAGTTAATCCACAAATTCAAATACAAACCGGCTTTCGCTTTGAATTCGTGTACTTGCGCAGTGAAAAGCCATGCAAAAAGATGCACCGAAACAAAAAAAGGAAACAAACAAAATAGTTGTTGAACGTTGAAAGTTTAAGACAATACTTTTACACACGAAACAAAATGCTGGAAAACAGTAAAAAAAAGCACACACAGACGAATGTTATACTCTAATCCACTGAACGGAACTGTACCGAAGCGCGTGAAGCTTAGTAGTTTTGTTTTAGTTTATTATTTGGTTTACCTTTCCACTTTTCTGCTATTCTAATGACCGGGAATCAGCGTTAATGAAAGCAGCAACAAGGCAAAATCAAAAAACGGTTTTTCTAAGAGAATCGGCCACCCGCTCACGAGTACCTTAGGTGCGAGAGCAGATTAGTATATGAAGTGTTTGATGTTTCTTATTTCTGTTCAGCGCAACACCGCATTAAAAGATGAATATATTTACGCAAAATATACACACTCACACTATACTATATACACAGTAGCAAAATGATATTCTTGCTATCTTTTTACACACCCACACACAACCCACACACAATTTCACCTTTTACTTCATCTTTTTTACATTTCGCAACACAAAAAAGGAATAATAGAAAAGTAAAACGAGTTCAAAACTCAACACTCAATCGAACAGCACATTCAGCAAACAATTCTAAATAAGTAAATAATGAAAAACAAAACATATAAGAGGTACATAACGAATGGAACATCGTTTTAAAAGCAAGTTGAAAACAAGAGAAAGTGATTAGAGACAAAAGACGGGAAAACAATATATATGAAGAGAAAGATATAAGAAAGTTAAAAGCAAACAAACAAAAAACAAGTGGAAGAGAACAATCTAAAAGAGCTTAAAACATATTGTAATACATACATTCACAACACGTACAGATATACCAAAACGAATGGAATCGGCATTTAAAGACAGTACAGTACGAGATAGCAAAATAGCGATATATGGAGAAAGCATTACAACATATAAACGCAAAAAAAATTAAACCGATAAAAGAGAAATGAAACAGACGAATATATAGCTATGATATAAATAAGTAAACCCGAACAGAAAACCGCCCTAAATTAAACTTTGTTAAAGTTATATGAGTTTAGAAACGTCGAAGAACGAGATAACTAGAGGGCTAGAGAAGGAATTGAAATAGAAGGTGCCTGCATGCTTGAATTTGAACATATGGGTCATCAAATCGGCATAATGATTCGTCTGGGTAATTAATACTTTCGTAGCAGCTTTTGTTTTGTTGCTAGCATTTTCCTTTAACGTGTGAAAAGCTATCTTTAGCAAATGGAAAAGGGAATATTTTCAAAAACTTAATAAGCCGGGAATGGAATACAAAACCCTTCCCAGCATGTTTGAAGTGATAGAAAAAAGGTTACAAAAATATTGGAATTGAAGGGACAAAAAAGCAAAAGAATTGATTACCTTTGATGCAAAGCAAAGTGCTATTTGTTTGAATTGTATAAAAGCTAATGAAAGAATATAGTAAGAGCAGGAAAAGTAAAGCGAGGGAATGAAAAGCGTGTGTAAAAATACATGTATAAAACAACAACAAACAAAACAGAACGAAACAATACAGTTCGTCTGAATGGATGATTGTAGTTTAATTATTTGCCAACAATGAAAACAAAACGAAGTGAAAAGCTGTCGTTGCCTTCTCCCGTTTAATGTATTTTATTCCAACTTTATGTTTGTCATTAAGCATTCCTCTTTTATATGTACTTACCTTAGGTTTAGTTTAAGTAGAAGAATTTACATTAGCTAATCGTGTGGCTAATTAGAAGGAAAATTCGGAGGGGGAAATCATTTCATGCTTGTGCTTGTGTATTCCCCCACCCATTTCTGTAGAGTTTTATATTAGTTTTGTTTTAATTTCGCTTGCCTTTTGCTTTACAAATCATCTGAAAGTTCGATTTATGTACTATGAAGCAATTTTTTGTGTTTGCAATACTTACAAAGAACCAGTGGAGACGGAGAAAGGAAGAAAGAAAATAAATGGAAAATATAAATTGTTGAAATTGCGCGTGCTTTCCATTTGGTTTGATGACGCCTTTTTTGTATAAACGTTTTAGTTGGGGTTTTGGTATCGTATTCATTACTTTGTCCTCGTCGCTTTAACCTAAATCGATCGCTAAAAATTGAAATATTGTTCGTCGCTTTGCTCTCTTGCCCTCCCTTATCGAGCGATAAAAACATAAAAAATCGATTTTTCAACACATCTAACAGAGGCGGTAACAATCAATCAAACGACCGGTAAAAACGGACCAAACTGATTTTTCAACACCAAAATCCAAAACGTGTTTTCAACACCAAGAGAGCATCCAACGGAGTAGGTTACCAGATCTACCAGAAGGTGATCGCTCATCTCTCTCCATCCATTGGATTAATAAACGAGGATCTCGAATTAGTATCAATGATAACATGTGTAGTGTCGGATCAAAAGCGAAAGAGGTACCTCAATCGCTCTGCTCATCTTATTGTGCGCGCTCCCGCACAGCCCATGCAAAAAAGAGGTAGCTCCGTACGCAGCGCTTGTGCGATTGTGCGATGAGCTCCCATTTGAAAATCTTCTACAAAAAAAAGCCTAAGCTTTTAATGAGTAATTTAGCAAAATTTTATAAGTTGATTTATTTTAATACCAATTGGTTCAAGTATGTTTCTTTTCACTCAAATAATGCTTTAAATTAAAAAAAGAATAAAAAATCAGAAAAAAAATTTTAAAAAATTTTCAACTCGAAAATTTCATAAGGCTTACCCCTTACGATTTTTTTGGAAAATTTTGCAAAAAAAATTAAATTGTTTTATTTTGATGCCAATTGGTTGCAATGAGTTACTTTTCAATCAAATAATGTTTCAAATAAAAAAAAGAGTGAAAAATAATGAAAAAATCAAAAAATTCAAAAAAATGAAAATTTATTGAGGCTCATTTTTGCACCAACTTTTGCCTATAACTCGGTCGGTATCCAACGGATCTCCAATCTTTAACCTGTGGTTGATAGGTGGCACCAATGGCTACATTTTCTTCTTGGACGGCCATGCCCTCAGATGTCTGTGCCAGAAGTTATTCGAGGAACCAAGTTCCATACCCTGTTTGAAAAAATGTTAAATTTTCCTCATTTTTGCGCCAACTTTTGCCTATAACTCGGTCGGTATCCAACGGATCTCCAATCTTTAACCTGTGGTCGATAGATGGCATCAATGGCTACATTTTCTTCTTGGACGGCCATGCCCTCAGATGTCTGTGCCAGAAGTTATTCGAGGAACCAAGTTCCATACCCTGTTTGAAAAAATGTTAAATTTTCCTCATTTTTGAGCAATGTATCAAAATTTTTAAATGTGATATATTTTAATGGGAATTTGTTGCAATAAGTTTCTTTTCACTCAAATAATGCTTTAAATTAAAAAAAGAATAAAAAATCAGAAAAAAATTTTTAAAAAATTTTCAACTCGAAAATTTTATAAGGCTTACCCCTTACGATTTTTTTGGGAAATTTTGCAAAAAAATTTAAATTGTTTTATTTTGATGCCAATTGGTTGCAATGAGTTACTTTTCACTCAAATAATGTTTCAAATAAAAAAAAGAGTGAAAAATAATGAAAAAATCAAAAAATTCAAAAAAATGAAAATTTATTAAGGCTCATTTTTGCACCAACTTTTGCCTATAACTCGGTCGGTATCTAACGGATCTCCAATCTTTAACCTGTGGTCGATAGATGGCATCAATGGCTACATTTTCTTCTTGGACGGCCATGCCCTCAGATGTCTGTGCCAGAAGTTACTCGACGAACAAAGTTCCTTACCCTGTTTGAGAAAATGTAAAATTTTCCTCATTTTTGCGCCAACTTTTGCCTATAACTCGGTCGGTATCCAACGGATCTCCAATCTTTAACCTGTGGTTGATAGGTGGCATCAATGGCTACATTTTCTTCTTGGACGGCCATGCCCTCAGATGTCTGTGCCAGAAGTTATTCGAGGAACCAAGTTCCATACCCTGTTTGAGAAAATGTTAAATTTTCCTCATTTTTGAGCAATGTATCAAAATTTTTAAATGTGATATATTTTAATGGGAATTTGTTGCAATAAGTTTCTTTTCACTCAAATAATGCTTTAAATTAAAAAAAGAATAAAAAATCAGAAAAAAAATTTTTAAAAATTTTCAACTCGAAAATTTCATAAGGCTTACCCCTTAGGATTTTTTTGGGAAATTTTGCAAAAAAATTTAAATTGTTTTATTTTGATGCCAATTGGTTGCAATGAGTTACTTTTCACTCAAATAATGTTTCAAATAAAAAAAAGAGTGAAAAATAATGAAAAAATCAAAAAATTCAAAAAAATAAAAATTTATTAAGTCTCATTTTTGCACCAACTTTTGCCTATAACTCGGTCGGTATCTAACGGATCTCCAATCTTTAACCTGTGGTTGATAGATGGCATCAATGGCTACATTTTCTTCTTGGACGGCCATGCCCTCAGATGTCTGTGCCAGAAGTTATTCGAGGAACCAAGTTCCATACCCTGTTTGAAAAAATGTTAAATTTTCCTCATTTTTGCGCCAACTTTTGCCTATAACTCGGTCGGTATCCAACGGATCTCCAATCTTTAACCTGTGGTTGATAGATGGCATCAATGGCTACATTTTCTTCTTGGACGGCCATGCCCTCAGATGTCTGTGCCAGAAGTTATTCGAGGAACCAAGTTCCATACCCTGTTTGAAAAAATGTTAAATTTTCCTCATTTTTGAGCAATGTATCAAAATTTTTAAATGTGATATATTTTAATGGGAATTTGTTGCAATAAGTTTCTTTTCACTCAAATAATGCTTTAAATTAAAAAAAGAATAAAAAATCAGAAAAAAATTTTTAAAAAATTTTCAACTCGAAAATTTCATAAGGCTTACCCCTTAGGATTTTTTTGGGAAATTTTGCAAAAAAAATTTAAATTGTTTTATTTTGATGCCAATTGGTTGCAATGAGTTACTTTTCACTCAAATAATGTTTCAAATAAAAAAAAGAGTGAAAAATAATGAAAAAATCAAAAAATTCAAAAAAATGAAAATTTATTAAGGCTCATTTTTGCACCAACTTTTGCCTATAACTCGGTCAGTATCCAACGGATCTCCAATCTTTAACCTCTGGTTGATAGGTGGCACCAATGGCTACATTTTCTTCTTGGACGGCCATGCCCTCAGATGTCTGTGCCAGAAGTTATTCGAGGAACCAAGTTCCTTACCCTGTTTGAGAAAATGTAAAATTTTCCTCATTTTTGCGCCAACTTTTGCCTATAACTCGGTCGGTATCCAACGGATCTCCAATCTTTAACCTGTGGTTGATAGGTGGCACCAATGGCTACATTTTCTTCTTGGACGGCCATGCCCTCAGATGTCTGTGCCAGAAGTTATTCGAGGAACCAAGTTCCATACCCTGTTTGAAAAAATGTTAAATTTTCCTCATTTTTGCGCCAACTTTTGCCTATAACTCGGTCGGTATCCAACGGATCTCCAATCTTTAACCTGTGGTCGATAGATGGCATCAATGGCTACATTTTCTTCTTGGACGGCCATGCCCTCAGATGTCTGTGCCAGAAGTTATTCGAGGAACCAAGTTCCATACCCTGTTTGAAAAAATGTTAAATTTTCCTCATTTTTGCGCCAACTTTTGCCTATAACTCGGTCGGTATCCAACGGATCTCCAATCTTTAACCTGTGGTCGATAGATGGCATCAATGGCTACATTTTCTTCTTGGACGGCCATGCCCTCAGATGTCTGTGCCAGAAGTTATTCGAGGAACCAAGTTCCATACCCTGTTTGAAAAAATGTTAAATTTTCCTCATTTTTGAGCAATGTATCAAAATTTTTAAATGTGATATATTTTAATGGGAATTTGTTGCAATAAGTTTCTTTTCACTCAAATAATGCTTTAAATTAAAAAAAGAATAAAAAATCAGAAAAAAATTTTTAAAAAATTTTCAACTCGAAAATTTCATAAGGCTTACCCCTTAGGATTTTTTTGGGAAATTTTGCAAAAAAATTTAAATTGTTTTATTTTGATGCCAATTGGTTGCAATGAGTTACTTTTCACTCAAATAATGTTTCAAATAAAAAAAAGAGTGAAAAATAATGAAAAAATCAAAAAATTCAAAAAAATAAAAATTTATTAAGTCTCATTTTTGCACCAACTTTTGCCTATAACTCGGTCGGTATCTAACGGATCTCCAATCTTTAACCTGTGGTTGATAGATGGCATCAATGGCTACATTTTCTTCTTGGACGGCCATGCCCTCAGATGTCTGTGCCAGAAGTTATTCGAGGAACCAAGTTCCATACCCTGTTTGAAAAAATGTTAAATTTTCCTCATTTTTGAGCAATGTATCAAAATTTTTAAATGTGATATATTTTAATGGGAATTTGTTGCAATAAGTTTCTTTTCACTCAAATAATGCTTTAAATTAAAAAAAGAATAAAAAATCAGAAAAAAATTTTTAAAAAATTTTCAACTCGAAAATTTCATAAGGCTTACCCCTTAGGATTTTTTTGGGAAATTTTGCAAAAAAAATTTAAATTGTTTTATTTTGATGCCAATTGGTTGCAATGAGTTACTTTTCACTCAAATAATGTTTCAAATAAAAAAAAGAGTGAAAAATAATGAAAAAATCAAAAAATTCAAAAAAATGAAAATTTATTAAGGCTCATTTTTGCACCAACTTTTGCCTATAACTCGGTCAGTATCCAACGGATCTCCAATCTTTAACCTCTGGTTGATAGGTGGCACCAATGGCTACATTTTCTTCTTGGACGGCCATGCCCTCAGATGTCTGTGCCAGAAGTTATTCGAGGAACCAAGTTCCTTACCCTGTTTGAAAAAATGTTAAATTTTCCTCATTTTTGCGCCAACTTTTGCCTATAACTCGGTCGGTATCCAACGGATCTCCAATCTTTAACCTGTGGTTGATAGGTGGCACCAATGGCTACATTTTCTTCTTGGACGGCCATGCCCTCAGATGTCTGTGCCAGAAGTTATTCGAGGAACCAAGTTCCATACCCTGTTTGAAAAAATGTTAAATTTTCCTCATTTTTGCGCCAACTTTTGCCTATAACTCGGTCGGTATCCAACGGATCTCCAATCTTTAACCTGTGGTCGATAGATGGCATCAATGGCTACATTTTCTTCTTGGACGGCCATGCCCTCAGATGTCTGTGCCAGAAGTTATTCGAGGAACCAAGTTCCATACCCTGTTTGAAAAAATGTTAAATTTTCCTCATTTTTGCGCCAACTTTTGCCTATAACTCGGTCGGTATCCAACGGATCTCCAATCTTTAACCTGTGGTCGATAGATGGCATCAATGGCTACATTTTCTTCTTGGACGGCCATGCCCTCAGATGTCTGTGCCAGAAGTTATTCGAGGAACCAAGTTCCATACCCTGTTTGAAAAAATGTTAAATTTTCCTCATTTTTGAGCAATGTATCAAAATTTTTAAATGTGATATATTTTAATGGGAATTTGTTGCAATAAGTTTCTTTTCACTCAAATAATGCTTTAAATTAAAAAAAGAATAAAAAATCAGAAAAAAAATTTTAAAAAATTTTCAACTCGAAAATTTCATAAGGCTTACCCCTTACGATTTTTTTGGGAAATTTTGCAAAAAAAATTAAATTGTTTTATTTTGATGCCAATTGGTTGCAATGAGTTACTTTTCACTCAAATAATGTTGCAAATAAAAAAAAGAGTGAAAAATAATGAAAAAATCAAAAAATTCAAAAAAATGAAAATTTATTCAGGCTCATTTTTGCACCAACTTTTGCCTATAACTCGGTCGGTATCTAACGGATCTCCAATCTTTAACCTGTGGTCGAAAGATGGCACCGATGGCTACATTTTCTTCTTGGACGGCCATGCCTTCAGATGTCTGTGCCAGAAGTTATTCGAGAAACCAAGTTCCTTACCCGGTTTGAGAAAATGTAAAATTTTCCTCATTTTTGCACCAACTTTTACCTATAACTCGGTCGGTATCTAACGGATCTCCAATCTTTAACCTGTGGTCGATAGATGGCATCAATGGCTACATTTTCTTCTTGGACGGCCATGCCTTCAGATGTCTGTGCCAGAAGTTATTCGAGAAACCAAGTTCCTTACCCGGTTTGAGAAAATGTTAAATTTTCCTCATTTTTGCACCAACTTTTACCTATAACTCGGTCGGTATCTAACGGATCTCCAATCTTTAACCTGTGGTCGATAGATGGCATCAATGGCTACATTTTCTTCTTGGACGGCCATGCCCTCAGATGTCTGTGCCAGAAGTTATTCGAGGAACCAAGTTCCATACCCTGTTTGAAAAAATGTAAAATTTTCCTCATTTTTGCACCAACTTTTACCTATAACTCGGTCGGTATCCAACGGATCGCCAATCTTTAACCTGTGGTCGATAGATGGCACCAAGGGCTACATTTTCTTCTTGGACGGCCATGCCCTCAGATGTCTGTGCCAGAAGTTATTCGAGGAACCAAGTTCCATACCCTGTTTGAAAAAATGTTAAATTTTCCTCATTTTTGAGCAATGTAGCAAAATTTTTAAATGTGATATATTTTAATGGGAATTTGTTGCAATAAGTTTCTTTTCACTCAAATAATGCTTTAAATTAAAAAAAGAATAAAAAATCAGAAAAAAAAATTTTAAAAAATTTTCAACTCGAAAATTTCATAAGGCTTACCCCTTACGATTTTTTTGGGAAATTTTGCAAAAAAATTTAAATTGTTTTATTTTGATGCCAATTGGTTGCAATGAGTTACTTTTCACTCAAATAATGTTTCAAATAAAAAAAAGAGTGAAAAATAATGAAAAAATCAAAAAATTCAAAAAAAAAGAAAATTTATTAAGGCTCATTTTTGCACCAACTTTTGCCTATAACTCGGTCGGTATCTAACGGATCTCCAATCTTTAACCTGTGGTCGATAGATGGCACCGATGGCTACATTTTCTTCTTGGACGGCCATGCCTTCAGATGTCTGTGCCAGAAGTTATTCGAGAAACCAAGTTCCTTACCCGGTTTGAGAAAATGTAAAATTTTTCTCATTTTTGCACCAACTTTTACCTATAACTCGGTCGGTATCTAACGGATCTCCAATCTTTAACCTGTGGTCGATAGATGGCATCAATGGCTACATTTTCTTCTTGGACGGCCATGCCCTCAGATGTCTGTGCCAGAAGTTATTCGAGGAACCAAGTTCCATACCCTGTTTGAAAAAATGTAAAATTTTCCTCATTTTTGCACCAACTTTTACCTATAACTCGGTCGGTATCCAACGGATCTCCAATCTTTAACCTGTGGTCGATAGATGGCATCAAGCACTACATTTTCTTCTTGGACGGCCATGCCCTCAGATGTCTGTGCCAGAAGTTATTCGAGGAACCAAGTTCCATACCCTGTTTGAAAAAATGTAAAATTTTCCTCATTTTTGCACCAACTTTTGCCTATAACTCGGTCGGTATCCAACGGATCTCCAATCTTTAACCTGTGGTCGATAGATGGCATCAATGGCTACATTTTCTTCTTGGACGGCCATGCCTTCAGATGTCTGTGCCAGAAGTTATTCGAGGAACCAAGTTCCATACCCTGTTTGAAAAAATGTAAAATTTTCCTCATTTTTGAGCAATGTAGCAAAATTTTTAAATGTGATATATTTTAATGGGAATTTGTTGCAATAAGTTTCTTTTCACTCAAATAATGCTTTAAATTAAAAAAAGAATAAAAAATCAGAAAAAAAATTTTAAAAAATTTTCAACTCGAAAATTTCATAAGGCTTACCCCTTACGATTTTTTTGGGAAATTTTGCAAAAAAATTTAAATTGTTTTATTTTGATGCCAATTGGTTGCAATGAGTTACTTTTCACTCAAATAATGTTTCAAATAAAAAAAAGAGTGAAAAATAATGAAAAAATCAAAAAATTCAAAAAAAAAGAAAATTTATTAAGGCTCATTTTTGCACCAACTTTTGCCTATAACTCGGTCGGTATCTAACGGATCTCCAATCTTTAACCTGTGGTCGATAGATGGCACCGATGGCTACATTTTCTTCTTGGACGGCCATGCCCTCAGATGTCTGTGCCAGAAGTTATTCGAGGAACCAAGTTCCATACCCTGTTTGAAAAAATGTAAAATTTTCCTCATTTTTGAGCAATGTAGCAAAATTTTTAAATGTGATATATTTTAATGGGAATTTGTTGCAATAAGTTTCTTTTCACTCAAATAATGCTTTAAATTAAAAAAAGAATAAAAAATCAGAAAAAAAATTTTAAAAAATTTTCTACTCGAAAATTTCATAAGGCTTACCCCTTACGATTTTTTTGGGAAATTTTGCAAAAAAATTTAAATTGTTTTATTTTGATGCCAATTGGTTGCAATGAGTTACTTTTCACTCAAATAATGCTTTAAATTAAAAAAAGAATAAAAAATCAGAAAATATTTTTAAAAAATTTTCAACTCGAAAATTTCATAAGGCTTACCCCTTACGATTTTTTTTGGGAAATTCTGCAAAAAAATTTAAATTGTTTTATTTTGATGCCAATTGGTTGCAATGAGTTACTTTTCACTCAAATAATGTTTCAAATAAAAAAAAAGTGAAAAATAATGAAAAAATCAAAAAATTCAAAAAAATTGAAAATTTATTAAGGCTCATTTTTGCACCAACTTTTGCCTATAACTCGGTCGGTATCTAACGGATCTCCAATCTTTAACCTGTGGTCGATAGATGGCACCAATGGCTACATTTTCTTCTTGGACGGCCATGCCCCCAGATGTCTGTGCCAGAAGTTATTCGAGGAACCAAATTCCATACCCTGTTTGAAAAAATGTTAAATTTTCCTCATTTTTGAGCAATGTAGCAAAATTTTTAAATGTGATATATTTTAATGGGAATTTGTTGCAATAAGTTTCTTTTCACTCAAATAATGCTTTAAATTAAAAAAAGAATAAAAAATCAGAAAAAAAATTTTAAAAAATTTTCAACTCGAAAATTTCATAAGGCTTACCCCTTACGATTTTTTTGGGAAATTTTGCAAAAAAATTTAAATTGTTTTATTTTGATGCCAATTGGTTGCAATGAGTTACTTTTCACTCAAATAATGCTTTAAATTAAAAAAAGAATAAAAAATCAGAAAATATTTTTAAAAAATTTTCAACTCGAAAATTTCATAAGGCTTACCCCTTACGATTTTTTTTGGGAAATTCTGCAAAAAAATTTAAATTGTTTTATTTTGATGCCAATTGGTTGCAATGAGTTACTTTTCACTCAAATAATGTTTCAAATAAAAAAAAAGTGAAAAATAATGAAAAAATCAAAAAATTCAAAAAAATTGAAAATTTATTAAGGCTCATTTTTGCACCAACTATTGCCTATAACTCGGTCGGTATCTAACGGATCTCCAATCTTTAACCTGTGGTCGATAGATGGCATCAATGGCTACATTTTCTTCTTGGACGGCCATGCCCTCAGATGTCTGTGCCAGAAGTTATTCGAGGAACCAAGTTCCATACCCTGTTTGAAAAAATGTTAAATTTTCCTCATTTTAGAGCAATGTAGCAAAATTTTTAAATGTGATATATTTTAATGGGAATTTGTTGCAATAAGTTTCTTTTCACTCAAATAATGCTTTAAATTAAAAAAAGAATAAAAAATCAGAAAAAAATTTTTAAAAAATTTTCTACTCGAAAATTTCATAAGGCTTACCCCTTACGATTTTTTTGGGAAATTTTGCAAAAAAATTTAAATTGTTTTTTTTTGATGCCAATTGGTTGCAATGAGTTACTTTTCACTCAAATAATGTGTCAAATAAAAAAAAGAGTGAAAAATAATGAAAAAACCAAAAAATTCAAAAAAATGAAAATTTATTCAGGCTCATTTTTGCACCAACTTTTGCCTATAACTCGGTCGGTATCTAACGGATCTCCAATCTTTAACCTGTGGTCGATAGATGGCACCAATGGCTACATTTTCTTCTTTGACGGCCATGCCCTCAGATGTCTGTGCCAGCAGTTATTCGAGGAACCAAGTTCCTTACCCTGTTTGAGAAAATGTAAAATTTTCCTCATTTTTGCACCAACTTTTGCCTATAACTCGGTCGGTATCCAACGGATCTCCAATCTTTAACCTGTGGTCGATAGATGGCATCAATGGCTACATTTTCTTCTTGGACGGCCATGCCCTCAGATGTCTGTGCCAGAAGTTATTCGAGGAATCAAGTTCCATACCCTATTTGAAAAAATGTAAAATTTTCCTCATTTTTGAGCAATGTAGCAAAATTTTTAAATGTGATATATTTTAATGGGAATTTGTTGCAATAAGTTTCTTTTCACTCAAATAATGCTTTAAATTAAAAAAAGAATAAAAAATCAGAAAAAAATTTTTAAAAAATTTTCTACTCGAAAATTTCATAAGGCTTACCCCTTACGATTTTTTTGGGAAATTTTGCAAAAAAATTTAAACTGTTTTATTTTGATGCCAATTGGTTGCAATGAGTTACTTTTCACTCAAATAATGTTTCAAATAAAAAAAAGAGTGAAAAATAATGAAAAAATCAAAAAATTCAAAAAAATGAAAATTTATTAGGGCTCATTTTTGCACCAACTTTTGCCTATAACTCGGTCGGTATCTAACGGATCTCCAATCTTTAACCTGTGGTCGATAGATGGCATCAATGGCTACATTTTCTTCTTGGACGGCCATGCCCTCAGATGTCTGTGCCAGAAGTTATTCGAGGAACCAAGTTCCTTACCCTGTTTGAAAAAATGTTAAATTTTCCTCATTTTTGCACCAACTTTTGCCTATAACTCGGTCGGTATCCAACGGATCTCCAATCTTTAACCTGTGGTGGATAGATGGCATCAATGGCTACATTTTCTTCTTGGACGGCCATGCCCTCAGATGTCTGTGCCAGAAGTTATTCGAGGAACCAAGCTCCTTACCCTGTTTGAGAAAATGTAAAATTTTCCTCATTTTTGCACCAACTTTTGCCTATAACTCGGTCGGTATCTAACGGATCTCCAATCTTTAACCTGTGGTCGATAGATGGCATCAATGGCTACATTTTCTTCTTGGACGGCTATGCCCTCAGATGTCTGTGCCAGAAGTTATTCGAGGAACCAAGTTCCATACCCTGTTTGAAAAAATGTAAAATTTTCCTCATTTTTGCGCCAACTTTTGCCTATAACTCGGTCGGTATCCAACGGATCTCCAATCTTTAACCTGTGGTCGATAGATGGCACCAAGGGCTACATTTTCTTCTTGGACGGCCATGCCCTCAGATGTCTGTGCCAGAAGTTATTCGAGGAACCAAGTTCCATACCCTATTTGAAAAAATGTAAAATTTTCCTCATTTTTGAGCAATGTAGCAAAATTTTTAAATGTGATATATTTTAATGGGAATTTGTTGCAATAAGTTTCTTTTCACTCAAATAATGCTTTAAATTAAAAAAAGAATAAAAAATCAGAAAAAAAAATTTAAAAAAATTTCTACTCGAAAATTTCATAAGGCTTACCCCTTACGATTTTTTTGGGAAATTTTGCAAAAAAATTTAAACTGTTTTATTTTGATGCCAATTGGTTGCAATGAGTTACTTTTCACTCAAATAATGTTTCAAATAAAAAAAAGAGTGAAAAATAATGAAAAAATCAAAAAATTCAAAAAAATGAAAATTTATTAAGGCTCATTTTTGCTCCAACTTTTGCCTATAACTCGGTCGGTATCTAACGGATCTCCAATCTTTAACCTGTGGTCGATAGATGGCATCAATGGCTACATTTTCTTCTTGGACGGCCATGCCCTCAGATGTCTGTGCTAGAAGTTATTCGAGAAACCAAGTTCCTTACCCTGTTTGAGAAAATGTTAAATTTTCCTCATTTTTGCACCAACTTTTGCCTATAACTCGGTCGGTATCTAACGGATCTCCAATCTTTAACCTGTGGTCGATAGATGGCATCAATGGCTACATTTTCTTCTTGGACGGCCATGCCCTCAGATGTCTGTGCCAGAAGTTATTCGAGGAACCAAGTTCCATACCCTGTTTGAAAAAATGTAAAATTTTCCTCATTTTTTGCACCAACTTTTGCCTATAACTCGGTCGGTATCCAACGGATCTCCAATCTTTAACCTGTGGTCGATAGATGGCACCAAGGGCTACATTTTCTTCTTGGACGGCCATGCCCTCAGATGTCTGTGCCAGAAGTTATTCGAGGAACCAAGTTCCATACCCTATTTGAAAAAATGTTAAATTTTCCTCATTTTTGAGCAATGTAGCAAAATTTTTAAATGTGATATATTTTAATGGGAATTTGTTGCAATAAGTTTCTTTTCACTCAAATAATGCTTTAAATTAAAAAAAGAATAAAAAATCAGAAAAAAATTTTTAAAAAATTTTCTACTCGAAAATTTCATAAGGCTTACCCCTTACGATTTTTTTGGGAAATTTTGCAAAAAAATTTAAATTGTTTTTTTTTGATGCCAATTGGTTGCAATGAGTTACTTTTCACTCAAATAATGTGTCAAATAAAAAAAAGAGTGAAAAATAATGAAAAAACCAAAAAATTCAAAAAAATGAAAATTTATTCAGGCTCATTTTTGCACCAACTTTTGCCTATAACTCGGTCGGTATCTAACGGATCTCCAATCTTTAACCTGTGGTCGATAGATGGCACCAATGGCTACATTTTCTTCTTTGACGGCCATGCCCTCAGATGTCTGTGCCAGCAGTTATTCGAGGAACCAAGTTCCTTACCCTGTTTGAGAAAATGTAAAATTTTCCTCATTTTTGCACCAACTTTTGCCTATAACTCGGTCGGTATCCAACGGATCTCCAATCTTTAACCTGTGGTCGATAGATGGCATCAATGGCTACATTTTCTTCTTGGACGGCCATGCCCTCAGATGTCTGTGCCAGAAGTTATTCGAGGAATCAAGTTCCATACCCTATTTGAAAAAATGTAAAATTTTCCTCATTTTTGAGCAATGTAGCAAAATTTTTAAATGTGATATATTTTAATGGGAATTTGTTGCAATAAGTTTCTTTTCACTCAAATAATGCTTTAAATTAAAAAAAGAATAAAAAATCAGAAAAAAATTTTTAAAAAATTTTCTACTCGAAAATTTCATAAGGCTTACCCCTTACGATTTTTTTGGGAAATTTTGCAAAAAAATTTAAACTGTTTTATTTTGATGCCAATTGGTTGCAATGAGTTACTTTTCACTCAAATAATGTTTCAAATAAAAAAAAGAGTGAAAAATAATGAAAAAATCAAAAAATTCAAAAAAATGAAAATTTATTAGGGCTCATTTTTGCACCAACTTTTGCCTATAACTCGGTCGGTATCTAACGGATCTCCAATCTTTAACCTGTGGTCGATAGATGGCATCAATGGCTACATTTTCTTCTTGGACGGCCATGCCCTCAGATGTCTGTGCCAGAAGTTATTCGAGGAACCAAGTTCCTTACCCTGTTTGAAAAAATGTTAAATTTTCCTCATTTTTGCACCAACTTTTGCCTATAACTCGGTCGGTATCCAACGGATCTCCAATCTTTAACCTGTGGTGGATAGATGGCATCAATGGCTACATTTTCTTCTTGGACGGCCATGCCCTCAGATGTCTGTGCCAGAAGTTATTCGAGGAACCAAGCTCCTTACCCTGTTTGAGAAAATGTAAAATTTTCCTCATTTTTGCACCAACTTTTGCCTATAACTCGGTCGGTATCTAACGGATCTCCAATCTTTAACCTGTGGTCGATAGATGGCATCAATGGCTACATTTTCTTCTTGGACGGCTATGCCCTCAGATGTCTGTGCCAGAAGTTATTCGAGGAACCAAGTTCCATACCCTGTTTGAAAAAATGTAAAATTTTCCTCATTTTTGCGCCAACTTTTGCCTATAACTCGGTCGGTATCCAACGGATCTCCAATCTTTAACCTGTGGTCGATAGATGGCACCAAGGGCTACATTTTCTTCTTGGACGGCCATGCCCTCAGATGTCTGTGCCAGAAGTTATTCGAGGAACCAAGTTCCATACCCTATTTGAAAAAATGTAAAATTTTCCTCATTTTTGAGCAATGTAGCAAAATTTTTAAATGTGATATATTTTAATGGGAATTTGTTGCAATAAGTTTCTTTTCACTCAAATAATGCTTTAAATTAAAAAAAGAATAAAAAATCAGAAAAAAAAATTTAAAAAAATTTCTACTCGAAAATTTCATAAGGCTTACCCCTTACGATTTTTTTGGGAAATTTTGCAAAAAAATTTAAACTGTTTTATTTTGATGCCAATTGGTTGCAATGAGTTACTTTTCACTCAAATAATGTTTCAAATAAAAAAAAGAGTGAAAAATAATGAAAAAATCAAAAAATTCAAAAAAATGAAAATTTATTAAGGCTCATTTTTGCTCCAACTTTTGCCTATAACTCGGTCGGTATCTAACGGATCTCCAATCTTTAACCTGTGGTCGATAGATGGCATCAATGGCTACATTTTCTTCTTGGACGGCCATGCCCTCAGATGTCTGTGCTAGAAGTTATTCGAGAAACCAAGTTCCTTACCCTGTTTGAGAAAATGTTAAATTTTCCTCATTTTTGCACCAACTTTTGCCTATAACTCGGTCGGTATCTAACGGATCTCCAATCTTTAACCTGTGGTCGATAGATGGCATCAATGGCTACATTTTCTTCTTGGACGGCCATGCCCTCAGATGTCTGTGCCAGAAGTTATTCGAGGAACCAAGTTCCATACCCTGTTTGAAAAAATGTAAAATTTTCCTCATTTTTTGCACCAACTTTTGCCTATAACTCGGTCGGTATCCAACGGATCTCCAATCTTTAACCTGTGGTCGATAGATGGCACCAAGGGCTACATTTTCTTCTTGGACGGCCATGCCCTCAGATGTCTGTGCCAGAAGTTATTCGAGGAACCAAGTTCCATACCCTATTTGAAAAAATGTTAAATTTTCCTCATTTTTGAGCAATGTAGCAAAATTTTTAAATGTGATATATTTTAATGGGAATTTGTTGCAATAAGTTTCTTTTCACTCAAATAATGCTTTAAATTAAAAAAAGAATAAAAAATCAGAAAAAAATTTTTAAAAAATTTTCTACTCGAAAATTTCATAAGGCTTACCCCTTACGATTTTGTTGGGAAATTTTGCAAAAAAATTTAAATTGTTTTATTTTGATGCCAATTGATTGCAATGAGTTACTTTTCACTCAAATAATGTGTCAAATAAAAAAAAGAGTGAAAAATAATGAAAAAATCAAAAAATTCAAAAAAATGAAAATTTATTAGGGCTCATTTTTGCACCAACTTTTGCCTATAACTCGGTCGGTATCTAACGGATCTCCAATCTTTAACCTGTGGTCGATAGATGGCACCAATGGCTACATTTTCTTCTTGGACGGCCATGCCCTCAGATGTCTGTGCCAGCAGTTATTCGAGGAACCAAGTTCCTTACCCTGTTTGAGAAAATGTAAAATTTTCCTCATTTTTGCACCAACTTTTGCCTATAACTCGGTCGGTATCCAACGGATCTCCAATCTTTAACCTGTGGTCGATAGATGGCATCAATGGCTACATTTTCTTCTTGGACGGCCATGCCCTCAGATGTCTGTGCCAGAAGTTATTCGAGGAATCAAGTTCCATACCCTATTTGAAAAAATGTTAAATTTTCCTCATTTTTGAGCAATGTAGCAAAATTTTTAAATGTGATATATTTTAATGGGAATTTGTTGCAATAAGTTTCTTTTCACTCAAATAATGCTTTAAATTAAAAAAAGAATAAAAAATCAGAAAAAAATTTTTAAAAAATTTTCTACTCGAAAATTTCATAAGGCTTACCCCTTACGATTTTTTTGGGAAATTTTGCAAAAAAATTTAAACTGTTTTATTTTGATGCCAATTGGTTGCAATGAGTTACTTTTCACTCAAATAATGTTTCAAATAAAAAAAAGAGTGAAAAATAATGAAAAAATCAAAAAATTCAAAAAAATGAAAATTTATTAGGGCTCATTTTTGCACCAACTTTTGCCTATAACTCGGTCGGTATCTAACGGATCTCCAATCTTTAACCTGTGGTCGATAGATGGCACCAATGGCTACATTTTCTTCTTGGACGGCCATGCCCTCAGATGTCTGTGCCAGAAGTTATTCGAGGAACCAAGTTCCTTACCCTGTTTGAAAAAATGTTAAATTTTCCTCATTTTTGCACCAACTTTTGCCTATAACTCGGTCGGTATCCAACGGATCTCCAATCTTTAACCTGTGGTGGATAGATGGCATCAATGGCTACATTTTCTTCTTGGACGGCCATGCCCTCAGATGTCTGTGCCAGAAGTTATTCGAGGAACCAAGCTCCTTACCCTGTTTGAGAAAATGTAAAATTTTCCTCATTTTTGCACCAACTTTTGCCTATAACTCGGTCGGTATCTAACGGATCTCCAATCTTTAACCTGTGGTCGATAGATGGCATCAATGGCTACATTTTCTTCTTGGACGGCTATGCCCTCAGATGTCTGTGCCAGAAGTTATTCGAGGAACCAAGTTCCATACCCTGTTTGAAAAAATGTAAAATTTTCCTCATTTTTGCGCCAACTTTTGCCTATAACTCGGTCGGTATCCAACGGATCTCCAATCTTTAACCTGTGGTCGATAGATGGCACCAAGGGCTACATTTTCTTCTTGGACGGCCATGCCCTCAGATGTCTGTGCCAGAAGTTATTCGAGGAACCAAGTTCCATACCCTATTTGAAAAAATGTAAAATTTTCCTCATTTTTGAGCAATGTAGCAAAATTTTTAAATGTGATATATTTTAATGGGAATTTGTTGCAATAAGTTTCTTTTCACTCAAATAATGCTTTAAATTAAAAAAAGAATAAAAAATCAGAAAAAAAAATTTAAAAAAATTTCTACTCGAAAATTTCATAAGGCTTACCCCTTACGATTTTTTTGGGAAATTTTGCAAAAAAATTTAAACTGTTTTATTTTGATGCCAATTGGTTGCAATGAGTTACTTTTCACTCAAATAATGTTTCAAATAAAAAAAAGAGTGAAAAATAATGAAAAAATCAAAAAATTCAAAAAAATGAAAATTTATTAAGGCTCATTTTTGCTCCAACTTTTGCCTATAACTCGGTCGGTATCTAACGGATCTCCAATCTTTAACCTGTGGTCGATAGATGGCACCAATGGCTACATTTTCTTCTTGGACGGCCATGCCCTCAGATGTCTGTGCTAGAAGTTATTCGAGAAACCAAGTTCCTTACCCTGTTTGAGAAAATGTTAAATTTTCCTCATTTTTGCACCAACTTTTGCCTATAACTCGGTCGGTATCTAACGGATCTCCAATCTTTAACCTGTGGTCGATAGATGGCATCAATGGCTACATTTTCTTCTTGGACGGCCATGCCCTCAGATGTCTGTGCCAGAAGTTATTCGAGGAACCAAGTTCCATACCCTGTTTGAAAAAATGTAAAATTTTCCTCATTTTTTGCACCAACTTTTGCCTATAACTCGGTCGGTATCCAACGGATCTCCAATCTTTAACCTGTGGTCGATAGATGGCACCAAGGGCTACATTTTCTTCTTGGACGGCCATGCCCTCAGATGTCTGTGCCAGAAGTTATTCGAGGAACCAAGTTCCATACCCTGTTTGAAAAAATGTTAAATTTTCCTCATTTTTGAGCAATGTAGCAAAATTTTTAAATGTGATATATTTTAATGGGAATTTGTTGCAATAAGTTTCTTTTCACTCAAATAATGCTTTAAATTAAAAAAAGAATAAAAAATCAGAAAAAATTTTTTAAAAAATTTTCAACTCGAAAATTTCATAAGGCTTACCCCTTACGATTTTTTTGGGAAATTTTGCAAAAAAATTTAAATTGTTTAATTTTGATGCCAATTGGTTGCAATGAGTTACTTTTCACTCAAATAATGTTTCAAATAAAAAAACGAGTGAAAAATAATGAAAAAATCGAAAAATTCAAAAAAATGAAAATTTATTCAGGCTCATTTTTGCACCAACTTTTGCCTATAACTCGGTCGGTATCCAACGCATCGCCAATCTTTAACCTGTGGTCGATAGATGGCATCAATGGCTACATTTTCTTCTTGGACGGCCATGCCCTCAGATGTCTGTGCCAGAAGTTATTCGAAGAACCAAGTTCCATACCCTGTTTGAAAAAATGTTAAATTTTCCTCATTTTTGAGCAATGTAGCAAAATTTTTAAATGTGATATATTTTAATAAGAATTTGTTGCAATAAGTTTCTTTTCACTCAAATAATGCTTTAAATTAAAAAAAGAATAAAAAATCAGAAAAAAAATTTTTAAAAAATTTTCAACTCGAAAATTTCATAAGGCTTACCCCTTACGATTTTTTTGGAAAATTTTGCAAAAAAATTTAAATTGTTTTATTTTGATGCCAATTGGTTGTAATGAGTTACTTTTCACTCAAATAATGTTTCAAATAAAAAAAAGAGTGAAAAATAATGAAAAAATCAAAAAATTCAAAAAAATGAAAATTTATTAAGGCTCATTTTTGCACCAACTTTTGCCTATAACTCGGTCGGTATCTAACGGATCTCCAATCTTTAACCTGTGGTCGATAGATGGCACCAATGGCTACATTTTCTTCTTGGACGGCCATGCCCTCAGATGTCTGTGCCAGAAGATATTCGAAGAACCAAGTTCCTTACCCTGTTTGATAAAATGTTAAATTTTCCTCATTATTGAGCAATGTAGCAAAATTTTTAAATGTGATATATTTTAATGGGAATTTGTTGCAATAAGTTTCTTTTCACTCAAATAATGCTTTAAATTGAAAAAAGAATAAAAAATCAGAAAAAAATTTAAAAAATTTTCTACTCGAAAATTTCATAAGGCTTACCCCTTACGATTTTTTTGGGAAATTTTGCAAAAAAATTTAAATTGTTTTATTTTGATGAAAATTGGTTGTAATGAGTTACTTTTCACTCAAATAATGTTTCAAATAAAAAAAAGAGTGAAAAATAATAAAAAAATCAAAAAATTCAAAAAAATGAAAATTTATTAAGGCTCATTTTTGCTCCAACTTTTGCCTATAACTCGGTCGGTATCTAACGGATCTCCAATCTTTAACCTGTGGTCGATAGATGGCATCAATGGCTACATTTTCTTCTTGGACGGCCATGCCCTCAGATGTCTGTGCCAGAAGATATTCGAGGAACCAAGTTCCTTACCCTGTTTGAGAAAATGTAAAATTTTCCTCATTTTTGCACCAACTTTTGCCTATAACTCGGTCGGTATCCAACGGATCTCCAATCTTTAACCTGTGGTCGATAGATGGCATCAATGGCTACATTTTCTTCTTGGACGGCCATGCCCTCAGATGTCTGTGCCAGAAGTTATTCGAGGAACCAAGTTCCATACCCTGTTTGAAAAAATGTTAAATTTTCCTCATTTTTGAGCAATGTAGCAAAATTTTTAAATGTGATATATTTTAATGGGAATTTGTTGCAATAAGTTTCTTTTCACTCAAATAATGCTTTAAATTAAAAAAAGAATAAAAAATCAGAAAAAAATTTTTAAAAAATTTTCAACTCGAAAATTTCATAAGGCTTACCCCTTACGATTTTTTTGGGAAATTTTGCAAAAAAATTTAAATTGTTTTATTTTGATGCCAATTGGTTGTAATGAGTTACTTTTCACTCAAATAATGTTTCAAATAAAAAAAAGAGTGAAAAATAATGAAAAAATCAAAAAATTCAAAAAAATGAAAATTTATTCAGGCTCATTTTTGCACCAACTTTTGCCTATAACTCGGTCGGTATCCAACGGATCTCCAATCTTTAACCTGTGGTCGATAGATGGCACCAAGGGCTACATTTTCTTCTTGGACGGCCATGCCCTCTGATGTCTGTGCCAGAAGTTATTCGAGGAACCAAGTTCCATACCCTGTTTGAAAAAATGTAATATTTTCCTCATTTTTGCGCCAACTTTTGCCTATAACTCGGTCGGTATCCAACGGATCTCCAATCTTTAACCTGTGGTCGATAGATGGCACCAAGGGCTACATTTTCTTCTTGGACGGCCATGCCCTCAGATGTCTGTGCCAGAAGTTATTCGAGGAACCAAGTTCCATACCCTGTTTGAAAAAATGTAAAATTTTCCTCATTTTTGAGCAATGTAGCAAAATTTTTAAATGTGATATATTTTAATGGGAATTTGTTGCAATAAGTTTCTTTTCACTCAAATAATGCTTTAAATTAAAAAAAGAATAAAAAATCAGAAAAAAATTTTTAAAAAAATTTCTACGCGAAAATTTCATAAGGCTTACCCCTTACGATTTTTTTGGGAAATTTTGCAAAAAAATTTAAATTGTTTAATTTTGATGCCATTTGGTTGTAATGAGTTACTTTTCACTCAAATAATGTTTCAAATAAAAAAAAGAGTGAAAAATAATGAAAAAATCAAAAAATTCAAAAAAATGAAAATTTATTCAGGCTCATTTTTGCACCAACTTTTGCCTATAACTCGGTCGGTATCCAACGGATCTCCAATCTTTAACCTGTGGTCGATAGATGGCACCAAGGGCTACATTTTCTTCTTGGATGGCCATGCCCTCAGATGTCTGTGCCAGAAGTTATTCGAGGAACCAAGTTCCATACCCTGTTTGAAAAAATGTAATATTTTCCTCATTTTTGCGCCAACTTTTGCCTATAACTCGGTCGGTATCCAACGGATCTCCAATCTTTAACCTGTGGTCGATAGATGGCACCAAGGGCTAAATTTTCTTCTTGGACGGCCATGCCCTCAGATGTCTGTGCCAGAAGTTATTCGAGGAACCAAGTTCCATACCCTATTTGAAAAAATGTTAAATTTTCCTCATTTTTGAGCAATGTAGCAAAATTTTTAAATGTGATATATTTTAATGGGAATTTGTTGCAATAAGTTTCTTTTCACTCAAATAATGCTTTAAATTAAAAAAAGAATAAAAAATCAGAAAAAAATTTTTAAAAAATTTTCTACTCGAAAATTTCATAAGGCTTACCCCTTACGATTTTTTTGGGAAATTTTGCAAAAAAATTTAAACTGTTTTATTTTGATGCCAATTGGTTGCAATGAGTTACTTTTCACTCAAATAATGTTTCAAATAAAAAAAAGAGTGAAAAATAATGAAAAAATCAAAAAATTCAAAAAAATGAAAATTTATTAAGGCTCATTTTTGCTCCGACTTTTGCCTATAACTCGGTCGGTATCTAACGGACCTCCAATCTTTAACCTGTGGTCGATAGATGGCATCAATGGCTACATTTTCTTCTTGGACGGCCATGCCCTCAGATGTCTGTGCTAGAAGTTATTCGAGAAACCAAGTTCCTTACCCTGTTTGAGAAAATGTAAAATTTTCCTCATTTTTGCACCAACTTTTGCCTATAACTCGGTCGGTATCCAACGGATCTCCAATCTTTAACCTGTGGTCGATAGATGGCACCAATGGCTACATTTTCTTCTTGGACGGCCATGCCCTCAGATGTCTGTGCCAGAAGTTATTCGAGGAACCAAGTTCCTTACCCTGTTTGAGAAAATGTAAAATTTTCCTCATTTTTGCACCAACTTTTGCCTATAACTCGGTCGGTATCCAACGGATCTCCAATCTTTAACCTGTGGTCGATAGATGGCATCAATGGCTACATTTTCTTCTTGGACGGCCATGCCCTCAGATGTCTGTGCCAGAAGTTATTCGAGGAACCAAGTTCCATACCCTATTTGAAAAAATGTAAAATTTTCCTCATTTTTGAGCAATGTAGCAAAATTTTTAAATGTGATATATTTTAATGGGAATTTGTTGCAATAAGTTTCTTTTCACTCAAATAATGCTTTAAATTAAAAAAAGAATAAAAAATCAGAAAAAAATTTTAAAAAAATTTTCTACTCGAAAATTTCATAAGGCTTACCCCTTACGATTTTTTTGGGAAATTTTGCAAAAAAATTTAAACTGTTTTATTTTGATGCCAATTGGTTGCAATGAGTTACTTTTCACTCAAATAATGTTTCAAATAAAAAAAAGAGTGAAAAATAATGAAAAAATCAAAAAATTCAAAAAAATGAAAATTTATTAGGGCTCATTTTTGCACCAACTTTTGCCTATAACTCGGTCGGTATCTAACGGATCTCCAATCTTTAACCTGTGGTCGATAGATGGCACCAATGGCTACATTTTCTTCTTGGACGGCCATGCCCTCAGATGTCTGTGCCAGAAGTTATTCGAGGAACCAAGTTCCTTACCCTGTTTGAAAAAATGTTAAATTTTCCTCATTTTAGAGCAATGTAGCAAAATTTTTAAATGTGATATATTTTAATGGGAATTTGTTGCAATAAGTTTCTTTTCACTCAAATAATGCTTTAAATTAAAAAAAGAATAAAAAATCAGAAAAAAATTTTTAAAAAATTTTCAACTCGAAAATTTCATAAGGCTTACCCCTTACGATTTTTTTGGGAAATTTTGCAAAAAAATTTAAATTGCTTTATTTTGATGCCAATTGGTTGCAATGAGTTACTTTTCACTCAAATAATGTGTCAAATAAAAAAAAGAGTGAAAAATAATGAAAAAATCAAAAAATTCAAAAAAATGAAAATTTATTAGGGCTCATTTTTGCACCAACTTTTGCCTATAACTCGGTCGGTATCTAACGGATCTCCAATCTTTAACCTGTGGTCGATAGATGGCACCAATGGCTACATTTTCTTCTTGGACGGCCATGCCCTCAGATGTCTGTGCCAGAAGTTATTCGAGGAACCAAGTTCCTTACCCTGTTTGAGAAAATGTAAAATTTTCCTCATTTTTGCACCAACTTTTGCCTATAACTCGGTCGGTATCCAACGGATCTCCAATCTTTAACCTGTGGTCGATAGATGGCATCAATGGCTACATTTTCTTCTTGGACGGCTATGCCCTCAGATGTCTGTGCCAGAAGTTATTCGAGGAACCAAGTTCCATACCCTGTTTGAAAAAATGTAATATTTTCCTCATTTTTGCACCAACTTTTGCCTATAACTCGGTCGGTATCCAACGGATCTCCAATCTTTAACCTGTGGTCGATAGATGGCACCAAGGGCTACATTTTCTTCTTGGACGGCCATGCCCTCAGATGTCTGTGCCAGAAGTTATTCGAGGAACCAAGTTCCATACCCTATTTGAAAAAATGTAAAATTTTCCTCATTTTTGAGCAATGTAGCAAAATTTTTAAATGTGATATATTTTAATGGGAATTTGTTGCAATAAGTTTCTTTTCACTCAAATAATGCTTTAAATTAAAAAAAGAATAAAAAATCAGAAAAAAATTTTTAAAAAATTTTCTACTCGAAAATTTCATAAGGCTTACCCCTTACGATTTTTTTGGGAAATTTTGAAAAAAAATTTAAACTGTTTTATTTTGATGCCAATTGGTTGCAATGAGTTACTTTTCACTCAAATAATGTTTCAAATAAAAAAAAGAGTGAAAAATAATGAAAAAATCAAAAAATTCAAAAAAATGAAAATTTATTAAGGCTCATTTTTGCTCCAACTTTTGCCTATAACTCGGTCGGTATCTAACGGATCTCCAATCTTTAACCTGTGGTCGATAGATGGCATCAATGGCTACATTTTCTTCTTGGACGGCCATGCCCTCAGATGTCTGTGCTAGAAGTTATTCGAGAAACCAAGTTCCTTACCCTGTTTGAGAAAATGTTAAATTTTCCTCATTTTTGCACCAACTTTTGCCTATAACTCGGTCGGTATCCAACGCATCGCCAATCTTTAACCTGTGGTCGATAGATGGCATCAATGGCTACATTTTCTTCTTGGACGGCCATGCCCTCAGATGTCTGTGCCAGAAGTTATTCGAGGAACCAAGTTCCATACCCTGTTTGAAAAAATGTAAAATTTTCCTCATTTTTTGCACCAACTTTTGCCTATAACTCGGTCGGTATCCAACGGATCTCCAATCTTTAACCTGTGGTCGATAGATGGCATCAATGGCTACATTTTCTTCTTGGACGGCCATGCCCTCAGATGTCTGTGCCAGAAGTTATTCGAGGAACCAAGTTCCATACCCTGTTTGAAAAAATGTTAAATTTTCCTCATTTTTGAGCAATGTAGCAAAATTTTTAAATGTGATATATTTTAATGGGAATTTGTTGCAATAAGTTTCTTTTCACTCAAATAATGCTTTAAATTAAAAAAAGAATAAAAAATCAGAAAAAAATTTTAAAAAATTTTCTACTCGAAAATTTCATAAGGCTTACCCCTTACGATTTTTTTGGGAAATTTTGCAAAAAAATTTAAACTGTTTTATTTTGATGCCAATTGGTTGTAATGAGTTACTTTTCACTCAAATAATGTTTCAAATAAAAAAAAGAGTGAAAAATAATGAAAAAATCAAAAATTTCAAAAGATGAAAATTTATTAGGGCTCATTTTTGCACCAACTTTTGCCTATAACTCGGTCGGTATCCAACGGATCTCCAATCTTTAACCTGTGGTCGATAGATGGCACCAAGGGCTACATTTTCTTCTTGGACCGCCATGCCCTCAGTTGTCTGTGCCAGAAGTTATTCGAGGAACCAAGTTCCATACCCTGTTTGAAAAAATGTAATATTTTCCTCATTTTTGCGCCAACTTTTGCCTATAACTCGGTCGGTATCCAACGGATCTCCAATCTTTAACCTGTGGTCGATAGATGGCACCAAGGGCTACATTTTCTTCTTGGACGGCCATGCCCTCAGATGTCTGTGCCAGAAGTTATTCGAGGAACCAAGTTCCATACCCTATTTGAAAAAATGTAAAATTTTCCTCATTTTTGAGCAATGTAGCAAAATTTTTAAATGTGATATATTTTAATGGGAATTTGTTGCAATAAGTTTCTTTTCACTCAAATAATGCTTTAAATTAAAAAAAGAATAAAAAATCAGAAAAAAATTTTTAAAAAATTTTCTACTCGAAAATTTCATAAGGCTTACCCCTTACGATTTTTTTGGGAAATTTTGCAAAAAAATTTAAATTGCTTTATTTTGATGCCAATTGGTTGCAATGAGTTACTTTTCACTCAAATAATGTTTCAAATAAAAAAAAGAGTGAAAAATAATGAAAAAATCAAAAAATTCAAAAAAATGAAAATTTATTAAGGCTCATTTTTGCTCCAACTTTTGCCTATAACTCGGTCGGTATCCAACGGATCTCCAATCTTTAACGTGTGGTCGATAGATGGCATCAATGGCTACATTTTCTTCTTGGACGGCCATGCCCTCAGATGTCTGTGCTAGAAGTTATTCGAGAAACCAAGTTCCTTACCCTGTTTGAGAAAATGTTAAATTTTCCTCATTTTTGCCCCAACTTTTGCTTATAACTCGGTCGGTATCCAACGCATCGCCAATCTTTAACCTGTGGTCGATAGATGGCATCAATGGCTACATTTTCTTCTTGGACGGCCATGCCCTCAGATGTCTGTGCCAGAAGTTATTCGAGGAACCAAGTTCCATACCCTGTTTGAGAAAATGTAAAATTTTCCTCATTTTTGCACCAACTTTTGCCTATAACTCGGTCGGTATCCAACGGATCTCCAATCTTTTACCTGTGGTCGATAGATGGCACCAAGGGCTACATTTTCTTCTTGGACGCCCATGCCCTCAGATGTCTGTGCCAGAAGTTATTCGAGGAACCAAGTTCCATACCCTGTTTGAGAAAATGTAAAATTTTCCTCATTTTTGCACCAACTTTTGCCTATAACTCGGTCGGTATCCAACGGATCTCCAATCTTTAACCTGTGGTCGATAGATGGCACCAAGGGCTACATTTTCTTCTTGGACGGCCATGCCCTCAGATGTCTGTGCCAGAAGTTATTCGAGGAACCAAGTTCCATACCCTGTTTGAGAAAATGTTAAATTTTCCTCATTTTTGCACCAACTTTTGCCTATAACTCGGTCGGTATCCAACGCATCGCCAATCTTTAACCTGTGGTCGATAGATGGCATCAATGGCTACATTTTCTTCTTGGACGGCCATGCCCTCAGATGTCTGTGCCAGAAGTTATTCGAGGAACCAAGTTCCATACCCTGTTTGAGAAAATGTAAAATTTTCCTCATTTTTGCACCAACTTTTGCCTATAACTCGGTCGGTATCCAACGGATCTCCAATCTTTAACCTGTGGTCGATAGATGGCATCAATGGCTACATTTTCTTCTTGGACGGCCATGCCCTCAGATGTCTGTGCCAGAAGTTATTCGAGGAACCAAGTTCCATACCCTGTTTGAGAAAATGTTAAATTTTCCTCAGTTTTGAGCAAGGTAGCAAAATTTTTAAATGTGATATATTTTAATGGGAATTTGTTGCAATAAGTTTCTTTTCACTCAAATAATGCTTTAAATTAAAAAAAGAATAAAAAATCAGAAAAAAATTTTTAAAAAATTTTCTACTCGAAAATTTCATAAGGCTTACCCCTTACGATTTTTTTGGAAAATTTTGCAAAAAAATTCAAATTGTTTTATTTTGATGCCAATTGGTTGTAATGAGTTACTTTTCACTCAAATAATGTTTCAAATAAAAAAAAGAGTGAAAAATAATGAAAAAATCAAAAAATTCAAAAAAATGAAAATTTATTAAGGCTCATTTTTGCACCAACTTTTGCCTATAACTCGGTCGGTATCTAACGGATCTCCAATCTTTAACCTGTGGTCGATAGATGGCACCAATGGCTACATTTTCTTCTTGGACGGCCATGCCCTCAGATGTCTGTGCCAGAAGATATTCGAAGAACCAAGTTCCTTACCCTGTTTGAGAAAATGTAAAATTTTCCTCATTTTCGCACCAACTTTTGCCTATAACTCGGTCGGTATCTAACGGATCGCCAATCTTTAACCTGTGGTCGATAGATGGCACCAAGGGCTACATTTTCTTCTTGGACGGCCATGCCCTCAGATGTCTGTGCCAGAAGTTATTCGAGGAACCAAGTTCCATACCCTATTTGAAAAAATGTTAAATTTTCCTCATTTTTTAGCAATGTAGCAAAATTTTTAAATGTGATATATTTTAATGGGAATTTGTTGCAATAAGTTTCTTTTCACTCAAATAATGCTTTAAATTAAAAAAAGAATAAAAAATCAGAAAAAAAATTTTTTAAAAATTTTCAACTCGAAAATTTCATAAGGCTTACCCCTTACGATTTTTTTGGGAAATTTTGCAAAAAAATTTAAATTGTTTTATTTTGATGCCAATTGGTTGCAATGAGTTACTTTTCACTCAAATAATGTTTCAAATAAAAAAAAAGTGAAAAATAATGAAAAAATCAAAAAATTCAAAAAAATTGAAAATTTATTAAGGCTCATTTTTGCACCAACTTTTGCCTATAACTCGGTCGGTATCCAACGGATCTCCAATCTTTAACCTGTGGTCGATAGATGGCACCAAGGGCTACATTTTCTTCTTGGACGGCCATGCCCTCAGATGTCTGTGCCAGAAGTTATTCGAGGAACCAAGTTCCATACCCTATTTGAAAAAATGTAAAATTTTCCTCATTTTTGAGCAATGTAGCAAAATTTTTAAATGTGATATATTTTAATGGGAATTTGTTGCAATAAGTTTCTTTTCACTCAAATAATGCTTTAAATTAAAAAAAGAATAAAAAATCAGAAAAAAATTTTTAAAAAATTTTCTACTCGAAAATTTCATAAGGCTTACCCCTTACGATTTTTTTGGGAAATTTTGCAAAAAAATTTAAATTGTTTTATTTTGATGCCATTTGGTTGTAATGAGTTACTTTTCACTCAAATAATGTTTCAAATAAAAAAAAGAGTGAAAAATAATGAAAAAATCAAAAAATTTAAAAAAATGAAAATGTATTCAGGCTCATTTTTGCACCAACTTTTGCCTATAACTCGGTCGGTATCCAACGGATCTCCAATCTTTAACCTGTGGTCGATAGATGGCACCAAGGGCTACATTTTCTTCTTGGACGGCCATGCCCTCAGATGTCTGTGCCAGAAGTTATTCGAGGAACCAAGTTCCATACCCTGTTTGAAAAAATGTAAAATTTTCCTCATTTTTGCACCAACTTTTGCCTATAACTCGGTCGGTATCCAACGGATCTCCAATCTTTAACCTGTGGTCGATAGATGGCATCAATGGCTACATTTTCTTCTTGGACGGCCATGCCCTCAGATGTCTGTGCCAGAAGTTATTCGAGGAACCAAGTTCCATACCCTGTTTGAAAAAATGTTAAATTTTCCTCATTTTTGAGCAATGTAGCAAAATTTTTAAATGTGATATATTTTAATGGGAATTTGTTGCAATAAGTTTCTTTTCACTCAAATAATGCTTTAAATTAAAAAAAGAATAAAAAATCAGAAAAAAAAATTTAAAAAATTTTCAACTCGAAAATTTCATAAGGCTTACCCCTTACAATTTTTTTGGGAAATTTTGCAAAAAAATTTAAATTGCTTTATTTTGATGCCAATTGGTTGCAATGAGTTACTTTTCACTCAAATAATGTTTCAAATAAAAAAAAGAGTGAAAAATAATGAAAAAATCAAAAAATTCAAAAAAATGAAAATTTATTAGGGCTCATTTTTGCACCAACTTTTGCCTATAACTCGGTCGGTATCCAACGGATCTCCAATCTTTAACCTGTGGTCGATAGATGGCACCAAGGGCTACATTTTCTTCTTGGACGGCCATGCCCTCAGATGTCTGTGCCAGAAGTTATTCGAGGAACCAAGTTCCATACCCTGTTTGAAAAAATGTAAAATTTTCCTCATTTTTGCACCAACTTTTGCCTATAACTCGGTCGGTATCCAACGGATCTCCAATCTTTAACCTGTGGTCGATAGATGGCATCAATGGCTACATTTTCTTCTTGGACGGCCATGCCCTCAGATGTCTGTGCCAGAAGTTATTCGAAGAACCAAGTTCCATACCCTGTTTGAAAAAATGTTAAATTTTCCTCATTTTTGAGCAATGTAGCAAAATTTTTAAATGTGATATATTTTAATGCGAATTTGTTGCAATAAGTTTCTTTTCACTCAAATAATCCTTTAAATTAAAAAAAGAATAAAAAATCAGAAAAAAAATTTTAAAAAATTTTCAACTCGAAAATTTCATAAGGCTTACCCCTTACGATTTTTTTGGAAAATTTTGCAAAAAAATTTAAATTGTTTTATTTTGATGCCAATTGGTTGTAATGAGTTACTTTTCACTCAAATAATGTTTCAAATAAAAAAAAAAGTGAAAAATAATGAAAAAATCAAAAAATTCAAAAAAATGAAAATTTATTAAGGCTCATTTTTGCTCCAACTTTTGCCTATAACTCGGTCGGTATCTAACGGATCTCCAATCTTTAACCTGTGGTCGATAGATGGCATCAATGGCTACATTTTCTTCTTGGACGGCCATGCCCTCAGATGTCTGTGCTAGAAGTTATTCGAGAAACCAAGTTCCTTACCCTGTTTGAGAAAATGTTAAATTTTCCTCATTTTTGCACCAACTTTTGCCTATAACTCGGTCGGTATCCAACGCATCGCCAATCTTTAGCCTGTGGTCGATAGATGGCATCAATGGCTACATTTTCTTCTTGGATGGCCATGCCCTCAGATGTCTGTGCCAGAAGTTATTCGAGGAACCAAGTTCCATACCCTGTTTGAAAAAATGTAAAATTTTCCTCATTTTTGCACCAACTTTTGCCTATAACTCGGTCGGTATCCAACAGATCTCCAATCTTTAACCTGTGGTCGATAGATGGCATCAATGGCTACATTTTCTTCTTGGACGGCCATGCCCTCAGATGTCTGTGCCAGAAGTTATTCGAGGAACCAAGTTCCATACCCTGTTTGAAAAAATGTTAAATTTTCCTCATTTTTGAGCAATGTAGCAAAATTTTTAAATGTGATATATTTTAATGGGAATTTGTTGCAATAAGTTTCTTTTCACTCAAATAATGCTTTAAATTAAAAAAAGAATAAAAAATCAGAAAAAAAATTTTAAAAAATTTTCTACTCGAAAATTTCATAAGGCTTACCCCTTACGATTTTTTTGGGAAATTTTGCAAAAAAATTTAAACTGTTTTATTTTGATGCCAATTGGTTGCAATGAGTTACTTTTCACTCAAATAATGTTTCAAATAAAAAAAAGAGTGAAAAATAATGAAAAAATCAAAAAATTCAAAAAAATGAAAATTTATTAAGGCTCATTTTTGCTCCAACTTTTGCCTATAACTCGGTCGGTATCTAACGGATCTCCAATCTTTAACCTGTGGTCGATAGATGGCATCAATGGCTACATTTTCTTCTTGGACGGCCATGCCCTCAGATGTCTGTGCCAGAAGTTATTCGAGGAACCAAGTTCCTTACCCTGTTTGAGAAAATGTTAAATTTTCCTCATTTTTGCACCAACTTTTGCCTATAACTCGGTCGGTATCCAACGCATCGCCAATCTTTAGCCTGTGGTCGATAGATGGCATCAATGGCTACATTTTCTTCTTGGATGGCCATGCCCTCAGATGTCTGTGCCAGAAGTTATTCGAGGAACCAAGTTCCATACCCTGTTTGAAAAAATGTAAAATTTTCCTCATTTTTGCACCAACTTTTGCCTATAACTCGGTCGGTATCCAACAGATCTCCAATCTTTAACCTGTGGTCGATAGATGGCATCAATGGCTACATTTTCTTCTTGGACGGCCATGCCCTCAGATGTCTGTGCCAGAAGTTATTCGAGGAACCAAGTTCCATACCCTGTTTGAAAAAATGTTAAATTTTCCTCATTTTTGAGCAATGTAGCAAAATTTTTAAATGTGATATATTTTAATGCGAATTTGTTGCAATAAGTTTCTTTTCACTCAAATAATCCTTTAAATTAAAAAAAGAATAAAAAATCAGAAAAAAAATTTTAAAAAATTTTCTACTCGAAAATTTCATAAGGCTTACCCCTTACAATTTTTTTGGGAAATTTTGCAAAAAAATTTAAATTGTTTTATTTTGATGCCAATTGGTTGCAATGAGTTACTTTTCACTCAAATAATGTTTCAAATAAAAAAAAAGAGTGAAAAATAATGAAAAAATCAAAAAATTCAAAAAAATGAAAATTTATTAGGGCTCATTTTTGCACCAACTTTTGCCTATAACTCGGTCGGTATCCAACGGATCTCCAATCTTTAACCTGTGGTCGATAGATGGCACCAAGGGCTACATTTTCTTCTTGGACGGCCATGCCCTCAGATGTCTGTGCCAGAAGTTATTCGAGGAACCAAGTTCCATACCCTGTTTGAAAAAATGTAAAATTTTCCTCATTTTTGCACCAACTTTTGCCTATAACTCGGTCGGTATCCAACGGATCTCCAATCTTTAACCTGTGGTCGATAGATGGCATCAATGGCTACATTTTCATCTTGGACGGCCATGCCCTCAGATGTCTGTGCCAGAAGTTATTCGAAGAACCAAGTTCCATACCCTGTTTGAAAAAATGTTAAATTTTCCTCATTTTTGAGCAATGTAGCAAAATTTTTAAATGTGATATATTTTAATGCGAATTTGTTGCAATAAGTTTCTTTTCACTCAAATAATCCTTTAAATTAAAAAAAGAATAAAAAATCAGAAAAAAAATTTTAAAAAATTTTCAACTCGAAAATTTCATAAGGCTTACCTCTTACGATTTTTTTGGAAAATTTTGCAAAAAAATTTAAATTGTTTTATTTTGATGCCATTTGGTTGTAATGAGTTACTTTTCACTCAAATAATGTTTCAAATAAAAAAAAGAGTGAAAAATAATGAAAAAATCAAAAAATTCAAAAAAATGAAAATTTATTCAGGCTCATTTTTGCTCCAACTTTTGGCTATAACTCGGTCGGTATCTAACGGATCTCCAATCTTTAACCTGTGGTCGATAGATGGCATCAATGGCTACATTTTCTTCTTGGACGGCCATGCCCTCAGATGTCTGTGCCAGAAGATATTCGAGGAACCAAGTTCCTTACCCTGTTTGAGAAAATGTTAAATTTTCCTCATTTTTGCACCAACTTTTGCCTATAACTCGGTCGGTATCCAACGGATCTCCAATCTTTAACCTGTGGTCGATAGATGGCATCAATGGCTACATTTTCTTCTTGGACGGCCATGCCCTCAGATGTCTGTGCCAGAAGTTATTCGAGGAACCAAGTTCCATACCCTGTTTGAAAAAATGTTAAATTTTCCTCATTTTTGAGCAATGTAGCAAAATTTTTAAATGTGATATATTTTAATGGGAATTTGTTGCAATAAGTTTCTTTTCACTCAAATAATGCTTTAAATTAAAAAAAGAATAAAAAATCAGAAAAAAAAATTTAAAAAATTTTCAACTCGAAAATTTCATAAGGCTTACCCCTTACGATTTTTTTGGGAAATTTTGCAAAAAAAATTAAATTAATTTAGTTTCACTTTTCACTCAAATAATGTTTTAAACAAAAAAAGAATACAAAATTATAAAAAAAAATAAAAAAATATTAAAATTTGAATATTTCCTAAGGCCTTTGCGTTTTTGAGTAATTATGCAAAATTTTAAAAATTGATTTATTTTATTGCGAATTGGCTGAAATAAGTTTCTTTTCACTCAAATAATGCTTTAAATAAAAAAACAACCTTTTACAACCCTGTACAAATGTTTTCTAAAGATTCATATGGATAGCCGAGGCCCCAAGATTACGACAATGCGATTTTTTATTTACTCTGTGTACCGTTATCGAGCGATAAAAACTTACAAAATCGATTTTTCAACACCAAGAGAACATCCAACGGAGCAGGTAGCACTCTCGAGACCTTGTGCCTGAAGATGATCTAGGATTGGTGATCGCTAGTACGTTAGTGTGCGATGCAGGGGAAAAAAACTCTCACCTCTCTCCATCCATTTGATTGATTGTGAAGGATCTGGAATTAGTACGAATGGTAACATGTGGAAAAGAGACCGCTATAAGCAGCCGAACGGCTGTTAATGTTATCTCTCGGCTAGGATGCACTCTTGTTGTTTCGGATGATAAAACTGGCTGCATTCGAAGCAGGATTTTGTCGCAGAAAACAATCGGTTTTAGCATTTGAAATAGCAGGAGATCATCCAACAGAAGAGGAAGGAATTCTTTCAATAAATATATCAGCGAAATCTTTCATTTAAAATTTCAAATTTATTCATTTAATTTGTGTTGCATTTTCACCGGGCTACAAAGTGACAGCAGCATGTTTCATTGCGCGGTAAGGATGAACTACGTCTACCAGCAAATAATTTATTTCAAACAAATTAAAGCAATATTATTCTTTAATCTAAGAGCATCTTGATGTTCATTCTAAATCAGTAAGATTCTTCACGGTTTCTTCAACGTTGCCCCATTAGTTTGCCGTCGATTTTCTCAGCCAATTACGACGCTTTAAGCTCCATCGTTCGCTTTAGCTTTTGGCGCTCATGTTCATTCTGTTCGGGCGATTCCAGTCCATCATGTTGACTGTGTATCTGCATCATTGCTCCAAACCGACCGCCCTGTATGCGTTCCGAAATGTACTGTTCACGCAACTGCTTTAGCAACGATCCGTACTGTTGCTGTGCCTCCTGTACCTGGTTGGTTCGGCTAAAGTCCGATCTGTTTTCCTTCAACCAATGTTACAGTGTAAACCAACTAACGCACGGTACTTCCAGGCGCTGATCTGCGACGGATGCTGTCCACCGTTTCCCGGTAGTTGGCTCATCGCACAGCCGTAGATTGAGCAACTTTCATGCCCTACAAGTAAGCGGAACGTAGGGAACACATTACTCCGCCGTGCACGGGAAGAAAAGTAACGCTTCTATTGCATACCCACATCCACTACACATCGTTCGCATTGTCATCGGAGGAAATGCCTACCAGCACGCACAGTCCACGGCCAATCGAGCTTACCGTTTCGTCACCAACTGCAAAGACGTATATTTTCGTTACGTATGGAGAAGAATGAAGCTCTGAAAAAGATGCATATCAATAATTTTCGCTGAGGTGACACGTTGTATAACGGCTTTCATTGCAAATAGTTCGGAAATCTAGTAATTAAATGCTTAAAATTGCAGTAAAACAGGAAGATTTACGACGCCGGCTCTTTTACAGCACAATAACATTCAATTTGTCAAATACAGTTCCCCTTCAGGTTTGTCATCCAGCTGTCACTTTCCACCCCGGTGAAAATGCTACACAAATTAAGACGAACGGTAGTTAAGGCCGGTTCTCTTGTTGTTTTGCTAAAAACGACTAAAATCGATTCTTCAACACCAAGAGAGCATCCATTGGAGGAGGTAGCACTCGCTTCTGTCTGAAGATGATCTAGGATTAGTGATCGATAGTATGAGAGTGTGCGATGAAGGGGAAATAATCTCTCATCTCTCTCCATCCATTTGGTTGATTGTAAAGGATCTCGAATTAGTATCAATGATAACATGTGGAAAAGAGACCAGTGTATCAAGAACTAAACAGACGAACGGTTGTCGATGTTACCGCTTTTGTAGGATGCTCTCTTGTTGTTTTGAATGATAAAAGTGGCCTTTTTCTGCGACAAAATTTTTGGAAAGTGGCCAGTTTCATCATTTGAATACAAATGATCTGTAAAGAGTACTAAAACTTCGGTTACTCTACCCACGGCCTGATGTTTCGGACGTTGGAAAATTAAACCAAAACCTCGCAAGGTTTTTTTTTATTAAATTAAAATGTATTATTACAAAAGAGAAAAAAAATCATTCCGTTATGTTTTTTTAGGAGATACATGTTTGCTTATATGGTGTGTATTCATGCGTTTGTGTGTATGTGTGTTTATGGGGTTGATTGGTATAGGCACAAACAAAATTAAATATGATTCGCCTTATATAGGCCGCCTTTCGTCCTTCCATTCAAATGGTTCGCGGTCAGTAGTATTCAATGAAACACTACCCACCCATTTTGCTTGCACTGCATAAATGCAATAGAAACGTTAGAAAGTTAGCCATCAATGTGTGCATGCATACATACACAACAACACACACACGCACGCTAATATAAGGAAGGAAGTTAAATTGTACGAAGTAGAAAGAATGGAAAGACACAACAGTTATTACACAAAACAAAACAAACAAAAAATAAACGCAAGATTTTGCTTTGCTTTCTTCCTTTTTGCCACACAAACTCCACAAACAGCAGCAGCATTCGTCCTCGTCTCGTCTATTCTTATTCCATTCGCTTTTCGTTTTGCAATAGAGCTGATAATTTTATAAAAATTATAATAGCAAGCACGGCTCAAAGTTCGAATGAAATTCATCACCACCAACAATGCAAACGGGGCAGTTGGTTTCGGCCAGTGGACATTCCGAAGCGTGAGAGACACTAGGAAGCGCTAAACATTACTCGGTTCTTCTGCTCCAGGCAGGTGTTTTTTTGGAGGAGCTTTTTTGGGAAGGGAGGGGCGGTGGGGATCGATCCGTTCGAGACACTCGATTGATCATCCTTAAACCTGATCTTTCTTAAGTTGGAAAAATTACCACCGAACGATGGAAATGAAACAATTTCAGTATAAGGCCAATAGGAGAGGTTTTAAAGGTTTCGCGTGTTTGGTTTTAAATCTACAAAAATTTGGAACCGAGAACAATTTTTCCCTACAAAACGTTGCCCTATGGAATCGATATACCAGCAGCAGCAGTTTGTTTGTTTTTTTTTACACAACTAGCAAAATGTTTCTCTCTTGCTTTTAACTCCCGCGCACGGCTTATTGCAATATTTCTTTTAATATTGAATTTGATTTACCTTCTTCATACGCTTGATACTATTATTCTCCTAAATACACAGTGAGTGTGTGTGTGTATGTGTGAGTTTCTGTGTGTATTTTGTTACATTTCACAGTTATACTATTTTATAAACTCACATTGCTTTGATAAATATGGATTTTATGTTTCTGCACGTATGTAGGTGTGTTTTCCGTTCTTTTCTTTACGTTCGTCTCTAACCCACATCCCTTATTTTGATATCTGCGCCTTGCTTCTGGGAGGCCCCTAATCGATCAATTCAAAAATTTCTCCTTCACGCTTTTATCGCAAACATCAACGCGCGTCGTTCGAGTGATTATTATAGTATTTCATTAATACAAAGAATTTTATTACTGCATGTATATAGTGCCCATATTAGCTGTTTCTTCTTTCTTCCCACTTTGCGCATCTTTTTGTCTCGCAGCTCAACTGTATTTCTTCGCGCACTCAATCTGGAAATCTCGTATGTTTGGTTATCTCTACAACGCTAGAGCAGATCAAAACAAAACTCTCCTTTACACATTTGTTTTTTACTTCGTTATTGGGGGTAGGGAGGTTGTTTTTTTTAGTATGTTTCTATTCCAAATTTCGTTCCATTCGTTTTCGCTTTTGCTCACTTTTTCGATATTACAAATTGTTTCCATTTTGGAACGTCGCTCGAAAGACTTGTACGTGTATTTTTGGGAGGAGGGTAGGAGGATGAGTGTTGCTTTACTTTTTGAGGTAACGCTAAATAATTGCAACATCATTTTCACACGGAAAATGTATACCATCATCTCAATTACGCTTACTTTATTTTTTTAGACCGAACAAGATTCTATTACCATTTTTGTTTCCTACGACAAACGTTGTCGGTTACGCGACAAGTTGGGTTATCCCATCCGATATCTGTACCGCGATCGTACAGTGCGCGTTCGTTTTCATTGATCACATCATGCTATATTCCCCGTGACTTTGCTCATCTGTTGGTTGCTTCTTTTTGTTACTGCTCTGATTATCGGATGGATTTGCTGTGTGAAAATCTTTCCCCGCACCTTACGGATGGTGTGTTAATGTGCCACCACAGAGCAGCGAGGACGTATCGGTGTGATCGGAGTTTCTTTGATTTGTTACTGAACGGATTGCGATTGGATGTGTTGTTGCCGGTCCACTGCTGTTCTGCGACGACACAACAAGCTGCAGAGTGGTCTCCCTTTACCACAGACCGGACGAGAATCCACCGGGCGGAATGCGATTCTTATTGATAACATGGCCACCTCCGTTCAGCGATGGCACCGTTGTGTTGATTTCAGCTGCACCGTTCGATTTGCTGTATCCTTCACCAGTTACCGGGTTGCCGTCTACGGTGAGAAGAGTTGTGGAAGAAAAAAATCAATTAGTAAGATGTAAAAAAAACGCAAGGAAAAAACATATCACGGGCTTCATTTTTCCCGTGTGGATTGGAGCCTTTGGTTACAAGGTCTATTTCTTTAAAATATATTTAAATATTGGCTGGAAACGGTACAATGTATTGGTCAGAGAACAAAATGCAAACAAATCTTTGCATACAAACTGTTTGTGCGTAAAGCAATTAAAAACCGTGAAATCCATTTTATTACAGCCGTTTTTTTTGTTGTTAGTGTTAGAAAAATGAGAGGATGAGGTTTAGTCACCTTTTTTGCGAAAGTGCAAATAAATTTTACATTTTAGGATAGCAAGTGCGACAAACACCCGGTGTTCGAAATACGCACACACGCACACGCCTTATAGCAGCAGCACACCACATGGGTGCAATTTCAAATTAGAGAAGGAATTAGGTATTAGGTTGGAACATTTTAATGGCAGGAAAGTTTGGTTTTTCTAGGGCGATAGGAGGAGTAGCTACTGGATAAGGATCCGGGTTTGCGGGCACGATTTACCTCCTGCTCCACGTCTCGAGCTAAGCTTCCGTGGTTTGTCGGCGTAATCTTCGACTCCGTTGCCGGTAACTGGGTTCCGTTGCGCAAACCGTGGCGAGCGTGGTGACCTTGGCGATGCTAATGATAGTTGGTGAGGAAAAGCATTGAAGGTTGGAGTTGAAAAATGAAACAAGGGTTAGTTTGCAAGCAGCAAAGAGAAACTTTAAACAAAAAAAAAACAGAGCCAAAACAAAAGCAACAGTAAATCGACAGTCACAAGTCACATCGTAAATAAAGGAAACGGAAGAAGTGAAACATTGGTCCAATTGTTGGGTAATATTTTAGTATAAGCTATTATATCGCGTTATCATTCGCATGCCATCTCTATTGACACTTGAAGCTAGGGTAAGGGATGTTAAGGGATTAAAAGATCGTCCTCTGTTAACCGCTAGATCGCTGTGGCTACCTTTGCCATTGTTGCTGTTTAGTCCGTACGGTACAACCGCATCGTCGTGTTCGGTCACACTGATGATGATGTCGTCACTGATGCAGAGATTAATGTTCGATGCATAGGTCGGATTCAGCGTTTCGCCACTCGGATAGAACTGCAGCTGGCGTCTGGGTGAGAGCGGTGGCATCATGCCGGCTGCCGAATCAAACGGAGCCCATATGCCACCAGGGCCCGCCATCGATTGGACGTTTTGTTGCTGCTGCTGCGTATGTTGTGATCGTGTGGACGAGTAAGCTGAATCCGGTGATGCGTCATCTTCATTACCTTGTTCACATGTCGTTGCGTCAGTGGTAAGTGTGTCGCAGGACGGATAAGGCGTAGTTTTAGTAGTGAGGAGTTTGAAGCAGAGTTTAAGAGTTGCGTATAGACAGAACAGACCGAGCACATGAACGCATTACACGGAACGGGATGACGTGATCGACGATAGCCATTCAGTAGAGGTGTACGGTGTATCAAAATTACGAGTAGATAACATACAGATATGCATACAAACACACAACACACACAGGCAAGCGCATTCCAGATCGGGCAGGTTAAGAGAAGCCATTAGGAAAGAGATAAAACAGAAATATTCGGTTCCATCAGAGAATACAGTTGGTTTTTTTTCGTTTACTAAAACAGCTACAATACTACTTTTCACGTGCAGCAGATGAACTTTGCAGCCAAATTGCGAACTTTGATAACGCTCTCTAGTTAAACACCTTCGCAACTTCTACTAAACATATCAGGTGCTCCCCGTTCGTTGATAATGTGCTTGATCTTACAACGTAATGCCACACTTTACAACAACAAAAAACAGCCAAGGTTGAATGAGAAGTAATGGCACGAAATTAATGTACAATGAGTTGCGAATTGTGACAGGAAGACGACACCGACGAATGTACCTAATGCACTTCAATGTTACACAAAGTCATCGACGCGGAAGAATATTTCTTGTAACAAAACCCATTTGTTGGTCTCGGAACATGTACCCAGAAGGTTATAATCTAGATCAAGAACTAATTGCCAGTATAAAGCCATCAACTGGGCCTCGGCACGGGATACTCTCGTCGTTTGTATGCTTGAACTATTACTCCCATGAAAACAAAAACCTGGTGGTTTAAGAATTCTTTTACCTAGGTCTAAAGATAGTCACGAATTGGAATGAAGGTGAACGTTGATTAAAGGGGGTAACTGTCTTAAGATTGGCTTGGGTTTTTTTTTACTTGTTGGTTTGGTTGCCGCCCGGTCTACAAAGGGTGCACCTGAGCGGAAAATGAAGCTAATTTTGTTTATGTTTTACTCGTCACATCGTCGCTACGGGGCGGTTTGAGAATGTATCGGGTGGGCAAATTAATGGAACCGGAATGTAGCCGTGCCATAGCCCGACAGAGCGCGATGAAAAAGCAAATATTTACAAAAAAACGCTCGAGAAATATAAAAGCATAAATATTACTTTCATTTAAGCTTTAAAAACATGAAACTCTTCTCATAAAAATTTTAAAAAATTTGAATGAATAAAATAAACACTAAATCAAACAAGAAACGGGGTTCGACATGTTTTATGTATGTAATTTTGTGAACTAATGATAATGATGATGTGACCCGCGCTAGGGTGGTGACATTTGGGTTTTCCACCTTTCAAGCACTCTACTAAATGGGGAAGCAAATTGTTGATAGGTGAGTAGGGTAAAGGTAACACCGTAATTACCACCCGTACACAAACTTACTTAATCTCCTCAGGAAAACTGCGTAAAAGAGCAAATTGAGAAAACACAGAATTTGGAATTAACCATAAGTCAGCGTTAAAACACCCAAACAAACAATAATCGTAGTCAATGTCCCGTGGGCAACTCAGGAAAAGACAAAGGAATTGATGATGTACAGGTAAATAAAAACGGCGCCATTTGATTTGGAACGTCGTCAAGGTTTTCAATACTAAGGTGCTACCCGTGGGGGTTTATACCACGGGAAGCTTAATCGAAGGTGACGATCGAATACTGCAAACAGTAGCGGATCTGTCAGCGATCCGGAACCGATGCACATGATCGAACATATTTGCGTGCAATTGTCATCGCCACGGCGGAACCAGACGGATTCGATGCGCGCACCCTATCCAATAACTGGGGTGCGAGGTGATCCATCCAATATTGGGTCATGGAAGGAAGAGTTCCTGTACAGGCAACCGTAAAGAGGTCGTAAATCGCTCACCGATTCGCCACGGTAACCTTCCAATCGAGCGTGAAGTTCATGTGCCAAAGCGTCATATAGGTTTTGTACATACTTGCCTCTGAATGGGTGCAAAATCTGGTTCATACCCTTGTGTCCAGTGTTGTCCCCAAGAACCTCAATAATTGCAACAACCTTCAGAAAAGCGTCACACACACACAACTTTTGCCACACAAAACAAAAACAAACGAACAAACAAGTGCACACTCCAACATAAAAAAACGCATCAACAGGTCCTTCGCAAGGTAGAGTGAGTAGTAGAACCCTGATTCCCACTATATACTTACTGTGGCTGGAACCATTATCCGAGGAAGCCGACGAGATGTGTCCATTGCCATTGCTGTGTCCATTGGTGTGATGTCCATTGGCCGTGCCGTTACCGTTCTGGTGGGCAACTCCGTTCGATTTGCCGTTCTGGTGCGGCTTGCCACCATCGGTATGATCACCACCGGCCGGGTTACCGATCGGCAGGTTGCTCTTCATGTGATTCTTGGCCGGTGTGAACGGACGGTTCAATTCGCCGAACAGACGATTGTGCGAATCTTGCCCAGCACCGGTACGGCGTGGAGTTTCCGAACCTACGGCGAAAACAATGCTGTGATTAGTGCTGGTCGCTTATCAAGATGAAAAACTCCACAACGATACACGATCAACTGCTGCTTCTGGGACATGGGGAGGGTTACCTCTTCATGCGTCAAACATTGATGAAGATGTTGAGCGAGCGACCGTGTACCAAAGCGAAACTATGGCGTTTGGGTGTGTGATGAGGCACTCAAGCATGGATGTAGCTATCTTTCTACCTGCCAGACGTATCTCAACACATCTAGCCATAATTTCGCACAAAACGCTCTTGGAACTCCTGGAGCAATAAATTGGAATGAATTCTAGGGCTACAATCAAACAACTATCAGTCTGCAAATACGGATGAGTTTAGCGTTGACGTTAACTGTTAACAACTTTGGTGGCCCTTAACGCTACTTAACGCAAGAACAAGGACATACACATTTCGAAAGGGTCCGTACATCCACCGATTAACGCTTCCACAAACACTACATTCAACAGAATTGCGATCAAGTTACAGCACTAGCAAATTATGGGATGTCGCACTGGAAGAACCCCTACGCGACAATCGAACAAGGTATCTTCCATACACACGTTTTAAGGGCAGGACAGAATAATAAGATAATGCTCTCTACGGTAATGTGATTACAAGCGCCAACTAAACTGACACTTTGCGTTTACAGACGGAAAGAAAAGGGAAAACTAGCGAATTGGGGACGCGCGGAAGAAAATTGCTTTACCTGTAGCTCCAAAAAAAAAAAAGAAAAACAAGGTGACAACAACACCATTCCATTTTCTCATTGTCCTCCTTGAAAACGGACCGATTGTCACCTTTTGCTTTTCTTTTTTTTCTATACGCAAAACCCACCGCTTCTTGAGGGTGAAGGTTGGAAAAAACGGTCACGGCAAAGGCAGGAAGAAAATGGTCATGCAGACAAAAAAGGTAAAACAAAACAACAGCTCGGGAAAGATGTGAATGGAATGTATCTTGCTGGTAATTTGGATGATTTAAAATAAGACTAACACAATACGACACTTGATTATAGAGTGGATCGGAGCGATTTTACTTTTGGTTTTTTGGTCATGAAACAATCGCTACGACAGTGATGATCATGAGAAAATGGGGGGTACCAACAACACGATTTTACTTGTCGGATGCTAAAGTAATCGAAATGGTATGAAAATGCCCCAATAGCCCTAAACATGGGAGCATAACGTAATCGGGAATGATGAGGGATAATTTTGATTTTATTTTTTTTATAAAGGCTAAGCTTACGAACAATAGGTGCGAATAGAAACTGATTAACAAGGGAACTGTTAACTATGAAATCGAATTTATAATAAAAAAAAGAATTCAAATAACGGACCATACATTAACATACACAACAACAAGTACAAGTATAATTAGCATTACAAGCAATTTAAGGAAAGTCCACATTTTTTCTTAATTTTGTTGGATTAAATATAGCAAAAAAAGGAGAGGAAACAAATCGAATAAACAAGTAAATGAACGTTCACAAACAGTACAATGGAACAAGAAAGGGAATCAGAGAAGAATGTTTAAAATTTTCCATTAAAATGTACCAAGAAAATAGTATCGATGAGCTCCTTGCCGAAAGACTGCACCAGTGAAAAATATATTCAGAATAAAAGATATTACATTAGAAATTTAAACAGCATGAGAAAAGTTGATAATGAAATGGTAACCAAAAAAGAAAAAAAAAAGGTTGTTTTTTAGCTGCTATGCAAATATAACTTCCTTCCATTAGGACAGTGTGGGATAAGACAAATAAAACTTTATGGTTTCATTGCAGTTTTGTGCCATATTTTTTTTTTGGTTGGTGGTGTATGCGCTTCTGCATCAAATAAACACAGCTGGTACACAGGCAGAGAGAATGTGGGAAATACCCCCTACAGGATCACTCTGCGTCCGTTTGTACCCGGGTTCAAGAGTGTTTTGCACCAACACAACTGTACACACTGCAAACAAACAAAACATTCAACAATATGAAACAAAAAATGCACTCCTAACATACACGCACACATACGCTTCCGGAAGATGCATTTACAAATGTTTATAATCTTCTCGGGGACACTCTGACGACATGCGAGGAGACTTGATGTGGTAATGATCCTCGGTCGAAAAGAACATGTTCATTTTCGTTTTAAAGTGCTTTTACATTCGGTGTCTCGAACATGTTCACACACGCCACAACATAATGTGACCCTCTTGCTGTGCAAACACACACACACGCATACACTCACAAATACCGTTGGCAAACATAATAAGCCAGAGTCATTTGATCCGGGGTTTCATAACAACTTGAACGTTGCTTGATCGGTTCGGAAATGTAAAAAAAAAATGGATGGGTGAAAACTGGAAAGTGGTTCAAAGCTTACCATTTTTGTGGGCATCCGATGGGGCCGCAAAAATGTTCGACTGCATCCGGTTCTTGCTCATGGTGCGTGGCGTATTGGGTCCAAGTTGATCCGCACCGAATAGATCGCTGCTGCCACCGCCTGGTGGTTTCAGAACTCTGTCAAAATGGAAGGAAAAGAATGTTATTAGTTTACCAGTTCACTTCAATTTTCAAAAGATTGCCCAAAATTCCTTGGGAAACATACGGACAACGGTAAGCGATTGCTACTAATCAATAAAGGTGGCACAGCAAGGGGCGTCCTGTAACCGTAGAAACTTCAATTGGTGCGTCGATATATTTCACTTCAAAATAAAGCGTTATCTTTCCCACAATTCTATCACAGTTGTCGTAAGCCACGGTACACCTTCACACTGTAGTTCGCTAAATTGCAGAATCTTCGCCACTAAATAACCTCAACTAATCCTAGAGCTAGTGATTTTTGTGCACTGTTTCGAAATACGCTGCTCAGTTGACTGACCAGGCTGACTAGATTCTCCGTTATGGCTGCGAGGCAACGGAAAGGATATGCGAACGGCCTGCTATGCTCGCACAGAGAGACCTCCACTAAACGATGGTGATGTTTTTTTCTTCTAGTATGTGTGAGGGTTTCGTCACTTTACAGCTGCTGTTTCATTCTGACTGCTTTATAATGCTGAAAAGGGTCCCTCTTTTCAATGCTCAAGCTCTAACACACTCATACCACCAAGAACAACGCCACTATGCTATGTGTGTGTTTATGCTGTTTCGTTCGCATAAAGAGAGGGTCCCTCCTCACAACCAGCCAGAGGTAGGTGCCCTGAGGGGTATAAAACTTTCCGAGGGTAGCGAGGTGAACCGGGAGTTGCTAATTGGCGATGGCAGACCGACGGACCAAAAAGGAAGCGTCTCGGCACACGGGTACGCTGTTGAGGAGGGTTGGTTTTTATGCGCAAACATAACGAAACGGAAGGATCGCGGGACGAAGACCACCGGTTCCGAATGGTAGAAGGAGACAGCCGGCAAAACACGATTGCCATGCTAACACGTACCAGAGGTAACGCAGGACATCTCGCAACCCATCGTCCAACATACACACACACAGTAAAAGGTGAACCGATTGCGGGTAATGAAAAGATGATTTTTGGGTCAAGTATTTACTTTTGGAGTTCTCGAGTACCTCCACTGCCAACGATTTCCCTTTTTGGTGATTCAAATTACCAGTGGAAGAAACCTGCCCAGGCACACGTGTTGCGAATGGGTGCCGACAAAGTAAAAACCCGAACGAGTTGAGTTCTGGGGCAAATGATTATGTTAACGGGCGTGTGTGTGTGTGAGGCAGGAAATCAAGGCTCAGAAAATCAGATGTTGGCCGGGGTCAAACCGTCGTCGGTTCGTTGAACAATTATGTCTCACCCTTTCGAAAGTCGTTGGGTGTCCCGTGCTTGGGAGTTTCGGTTTTCTCCTGGTTTTTGTTTTGCTTCATCCATACCGGTCAGCCCCGGCATGTACGTGCAGAACAGAACAGCGGGCACCTTCAGTCGTAATAAAATTACAATAGTTGAGTCACGCACAGTTTTGTGCCGAAATATTGTGGGCACCATTTTCTTCTTCTGCTTGTGGCCCATTTGTCACCGTTTTCAGGCCGAGGTTTCCGCAAGCGCACCGAAATGTCGGCTTCGGTGTCTGGGTTAATGAGTGCTAAGGACTGCGACGACCTTGAACAGTCATTTGTGGGTCGGTTTTGTGTTGATAAGCGTATGAAGAAACCTGGCCACTACTTGCCCAAACGTGCCCTAGACACGTTCGTTGCGGGTGGTTATCGTGGGTGTTGATGTATCCGAAAGGTACGAGAAGTTGCGGCGAGGTACGCAGGAACGCTTTGACCAAGATTAGAATTGTGCTCCCGCTCACATAACCTCATTTCGTGAACGTTTGTATGTTTAATCGACGTGAGAAATGAGGTTTTATTGGGGATCTTTTTTTTTAGCTCGAGATGACACCAGCGACGGTCGAAGCAGCGTCCCCATTATGCCCCGGGAAGAGGCAAAAGTGAGAGAAATTACCCAACATGGCGCGATAAAGGGCTAGGCGTTGAGAGAACGTCGATCATTGGAACATTCATCAATTTTTCAACGCTACAAAATCGGACCCCAAAAAAAACTTAATCGATCCGATCGTTGATCGCAAAATCCGTTCACAATCTAACCCACCTATCCACGCCTTCCGAGTGGAGAAAATTGAAAATTTGCTGGCTCACCGCTGGACCACGTCCCAGAGAAAACGGTTTCTGGGATCCCAATTTTTGGGGAAGCCTGATTGGGGTTTCGGAATTTTACGATCGATGGGAACATTCTCACGGCGCTGATCAGATGGATTGAAAGTGACTCGCGATCGCTTCCTTTTCACGCTGCTTCGTCGCATAACAAAACAGGGAAGGAAGGTATGAAATATCTGTCACAAATAGGATCGAACGGGTGTGTGAAATTTTTCGCTCTAACAAACTGGTCCGCAAACAAGCACCGGAAGCACCGGGGTTATGGGGCTGCTACACTAAATTGCTTCGATGGGAACCGGGGTGTTTGTTGCTTTCCAATTTCGTTACGACATAGCACGGATCTGAAGATCTTTTTTATGTCAAATAATTCATCAACTAATTTATTGTTTGTTAAACAACATTCTTCCCTTCGAGCGCTTCTAATGTAAGCGCCTAAAGTTATGCAATTGACAGCTTTTAAGAATGTGTCGGATATTTTCTACGAGCCATTTGTCTCCTGTCACCGATAAGATCTTTCGTTCGCTGACAAATTCCAATTAAAAATATTAACCCACCCAAGGCTTCACTGGGCATTCCAATATGAAGAGGTTCGTTTTATTAAAACCATGCCCTCAGCTTCGCTAGCGGACCATCTTCAGCAAAGCGCTCAAGTGCCCATTTCATATCGGCCTTTCCAGATTATACTAACGAGATTTAAATTCCTCAAAATGCCATAAACCACCTCCACAGACACCCATATCCCAAAAAAAAACCCAAACCGAACCATAAAGCATAACGATTTGAGCATAACGACCAACTTGAAATCAATCTGCGGCATGCGTGTGTGGGACCCGCGACGATTGAGACGTCGAAACGACGACAACAACAAATTGGAAAGCGCATATGCATCTGAAGCGTCGCTGGGGCGCTAAATAAGAACGATAATCCCAAACACCCTAACCGATTCGTTGGGCCGCAACACTTGACTTTGGGCGGTTTGAGTATATACATTTTTCCTTCCAAGCCCGTGTTGTGGTCGTCCCTTTTCAGCTGCTCCTTCCGGAAACTCGATGAGCGCACCCGATGGTGAGGAATTTATGCTCCTTCGTCTAGCCCCAGCAAAACTGACACTTTCACAAGTGGATGCACAACATACTGGTGTTTCCCGCTGGGAACCGTCATCCGGAGGGATGCTCAACGACGTCGTCAACTGGTCTGCCACTAGGCACAGTGTCCCGCGAACAGTGAACAAAACACGCACAGTCTTCTGGCAGGTTTTCATCTGATAAACATATAAAATGAATGGTAAGAAACACTGCATCTAACAGCAGTGATCGCGTCTTTTTTTTTGTTGCATTCCCGACCCCGGGTCGTAAGGTGTCGCAGACAGTAAAAGGTGCACCCGCGGAGTGAAAACATTCATGAAATTTACATAAATTACGATGCACCCCCGATTGACCGTTGTTGCATCGATCAAACCCAGCGTCCCCCGGTTGGGGACGACGACACGGGATTCGTGTCTCTCGTTCGCTCGCTGACACTCGTTAGCACCTTCGGAAGCGGAAAACCCAAATCCGATCAATCCGATGTACCAATTTAGAATCTAACGCCAGTTGGCACCTTTTACCTCATCATCAATGCGGTGGTGCATTGCGCGCCCGATGCATCATAAATGGCCATCGCAAATGGGCACCAAATTTGTAGACAAACCCTGTTAAAATTCCAGAGCGCTGAACAGGATCAGGATGGAAGAAGGGCTCTAGCAAAGGGGTGGAAAGTGGGCAACAAACTTTTCGAAAGGCAAGTGTATACATTCATTTACAGCAGTTAAACGTTACTTGAAGACACGTCAGTGCGCTACAACGAACACGAGAAATTGATGGTAGTCAGTAGCTTCTAGCACATGTTCAATTAATGATTGCAACGAGCTGTAAACTATGCTTAAATTATATACTAAAAAAAAGAAACGGGAAACGGAAAGGATTTCTGCTTGAAAGACTTTATTGACTCCGTCCACTAGGAACGAGATTCTTCGATTTCATTTTAGGGTATAATTGAAGAATGCAGTTGCTTGAGCAGTTCTTATTCATTGAAATGATTATTAAATTATTAACATTTCAAAATCAGTAATTGAACAAGATTTTCACATTTTCCTCAAAGATAAGTCTGATGAAAATTAAAGCCGTTTGATAAAAAGTTTCAGTTATTGGTTCGATTTTTTTCTGTCTTTCGGATAAATTTGATCTCCAAAGATCTTCGTTTGAAGCTATTGCAACAATGATCTTGTGTCAAAATGTAGCTAAAATGACCATTTGTTCGCTACACGTGTCAGTAAAGCTCATGACGATACCCGATGCTGTTGTACAACGTTTTTTCCAGCTTACTGCCTTACTGACTATAGATCACCCAAGACGTATGCCGACTCGAAATATATAATCCACCCTCAGCATGGCTTCACCAACCCCCCTCCCCCCCGGGTTTGAGGTTTTCACAAAAACCATTTGCAAAGTCGACCCCGTCCTAAACAAAACAATGTTCGACCACAGAAGTAAATAAGCACAAAAATGCAACTGCAAGCTGCTAAAGCTAGATATAAACACTTCTCAGTACCTTTCGCGAAACATAAAACAATTAATTCGAACATAAACACGATCGTTGAAGAATATTTACAAAGAGACACGACCAAATGGTGGCTTCGTCGATCGTTGCCCCAAACCCAACATGTGCGGGATGATGCCAATCCGGTAGCGATGTAATGTTGCTTCTGCTCATTTGATGGAATCCCTCTTGCTGCACACAATAAAACATATACCCTTTTATAGCAGTACTTTTTGCTGCAAAGGCCCACCAACAACACAGCACACGAATGTGTTGTGTGGGAAGAAAATAAATTAAATTTAGTTCCACCATTTCACTTCGTTCGCTGCAGCATGGAATGGTGGAGCTCATCGCGGTGTCGGAAATCGGTTTAGATATGAAGATGATCCATTTAAAGGAAGAATATTTCATTTTCCATTCTTTGGGCGGCGCGTGCATCCCCGGGTGTGAGCCCCCGGGGGGTGGTGAAGGCGTTCTTTGTTTCTTCACAGTATCGGAATGCTGACGTTGGGAAGCCGATTTTACATCGATTGTCTGCTCTCGCAGCAGCAGCTCGTCAAATACCTGGAGAGCATTTGGCGTGGCCCCGGCGGAAAGCAACCATCTCTAATGCCATGGAATTAGAGACGGAAGGCAGTGGAAAACCGCTACGGTTCTATGCATTTTCTACCGGGTCGAACATACCCCGACAGACAAAAGAACAGCAGCAGCACCCTCGCACACTCTTTGCACAATCGACAACAATACTTGCTTCTTGAACTGCTTCACCCTGGCCACGGTAGAGGTCTTGAAGGCTTGAGAATGGTGAACCCCCGTTACCAATTCCGTTCGTGTAAGGGGTCGGAGTGGAATTGGAAAAAACGTACATAGCGTGCATCGTTTTTACTGAGCGTTCTTGACGATAAAATAATGGAAAATGTACCGCGACTGCATGAATGGTGATGCAAGAAAAGTGTTAATAAAATACACCATTACGATCCCCGTTTGCATCATCATCTTCATCAGACGCTTCGGCTAAGCTGCCGCCCCTGCTGTCATCGTTTTCTTCATCGATCGTGTTGTTATGGTTGGGGGTTTTTTTTTTCATTATTATTATTCAACCGTTTCGTTTCCCAACTCAAAAGCTACATAGAGCGATCGAGCGAGAAAAGCTCTAGACGCGGGAAAATTGTCAGCCACTCATTGATCGCACGATCGGTCCCGGAGGAGGACATTTGGATGAAATTTTCATATACCTTATTATATTCCATGATAAAAATCTCTTCAACTATCTTGAACAAAGTCCAAACCCGAAAAGAAACTAATTTCTTTGATGCAAAGGCGCCATCTGGATATCTAATTTATTATTATATTATATTTAGGACAATATCGTAGAAGAGTGTTATGATTATGGAATGTTAACACTTCATGCATGGAAAAACAAAAATCTTTAATTACATAAAAAAAATTGGATTAAGCATTGGACGTCCATTATCTTGAATTGGACCATTGTGCACCGGTTGAAACCAAACTATAGCAAAAGAAATAGAGAGTATCAATTGAGTACATGCTACGTAATGAGTTATGTTTTTGTGCGATTGATTTACAAAGAATTCTATGTCTAAAAAAACGAACTGGTTAAACATACGTGAAATCATTAAAATTAATTAATAACATTGGTAAACCAAACCAAGCTATTGTTCCAGTTCATAGATCAGCTGATTTCTACCGCACACCCACGTAAACAAACAATGCAATTACATCGCAATGGAATGGCGAAGAATCCACACCGTCGGCCGCTAGCTAACTGTTAATTTGCACGAAAATTATCACCCACCCCTGGCGGCCGTGGAGATGTGAGAGAGCTTGGAATTTCTTGCCCACACAATTGAAGCTGCTGCACTTTATATTTATGCTATCCCGCTTTTCCTCCTCACCAGACACACATGTGAATATATTTGTATGCGCGCCTATGATGAAACGGTGCATCTTCATGCATGGGGAGGTGGTAAGGGTGATTATGATTATTGCCAATTAAAACAACACCGTTTGCTTTCCACCACCGGCCCTGAAGCAAGCAAATGGAAATGCACCGGAAAATCTTTCAGCTTAATATCGAATAAAAAGTACAAAAAAGAAAAAAAGCTCTGCATGCCTCTTACACTAGCGGGATCGAAATAAATATTTTAATAGCATTTGTTTTCCCGCAGCTTCTCTGCCAAAGGGGAGGGAAGGAAAAACGGTGTTTCCGTTGTTTGCTTCGACGCGCGTGCGGGTTGTGGTGAGTTTGCGGAATTAAAGCTAATCCCACTCCATGCGTTTGCAAAACAAATTGAACGGTAATTTGTGCTTTTGTTACGCAAAATCAATGCAGTTCATTATCACACAACGGATACATCTATTCCTCTTCTAAGATGCTTCAAACAGCAATACGGAAGGAACTCACTGCCACGGGACGTATCATCTTCCTCAGCAGGTGAGCATGATGCTGCTTTTTTCCCATAAAAAAGGGCTACGATCGCGCGCACTAGAAGCTTTACTTTCACACGAATCTCAAGAATCGGCTAATGGATGAACGCGGGAAAGGGCAAAATTTTCATCGTGAAAGGAAATAAGATGATGCTTGGGCAAAACAAATCAACCTTTTGCCCATGAAAGGGAGCAGGTGAAATGGAGACCTTTCGCGCCTGGGAACAAACAAACATCTGCCCTCCCGCCACGAAGGGATGGATTAAGGGGGTGAGATCACTGTTGCTAATGGGTTCGGTTCGGTTAAATGGCAACATCTTTGCAAAATACACTACCGCAATTTCTCATCGCTTTAGCCAATGTTTTCGATACTTCGGCAAATGGCTGCCGAGTAAAGATGCAAATCGATGCACTCGCGCGATCCAATCCGATTTAGCTGCATTCGGGAAATTCCACCGGGCATTGCCGTGACGGCACGCAACAGGAATAGATGGCTAATGGAAAGGAAAAGGGTGGGGAAGGGAAAGGGGGGAACTACAATTTGGATCATTAGTAATAATGGGTTTGAAATTGTATCTCCCTATGTCATAAATTGTCCGTCCAACAACTATGCTCCCTTCCGTTCTGGTTCGTGTACAGGGGGGATCTTTTTTTACTCCCTTTATACTACTGCAAATGGCGGAGGCACGTGGGGAGAGTTCGATTAATCTTCCCTCCATCTTCAATGCCTGCTTCGTCTCTTAATCGAGGACGAATCACGAACAACGTCCTCGTCCGGAAAATGTCTTACGCACATTATATATGTCCCAGTGTGCTTGGCGGGAAAACACGACATCTTGATTTGTGTGTTTCTCGAACATTTTGTGCGCGCGCGCTCACGGACCAACACGGGATACACGAGGAGCGGGACCCACATTAGTTGGTTGACAGTTCATTTTTTTGTTGGTGTTCGTCTCTTTCAATGGTAAAGATTCAATTTCATTTCTTCCTTTGCACGATCTATTTCGATCGTTCGATTTACAAGCGGTCGGCGATCAACTGGACGCCGTAAAATTTATCGCCCGTGCCGTGGAGATAAATGGAAATTAGGCTCCATTTGCTGAAAGCGAGACACACGTTACACCGGCAAAGGTGTAACGGTATTGATGCACCGGGCAAAGTGAAGTGAATTGCAGTTGGAATAATTTTTATACTACCTGATTGCTTTCCCTTACAATAAAAAAAAACATTAAAAAAGGTCACCTTTTGCTGCTAATCTTTTCAAATACAGTCAATGTCAACGGAAGCCTTTTTTCCTATCGCCTTTGTGCTTTTTTTTGGCACACTGTTTCAAAAAAGATCAGAAATAAAAGCAAATCATTCAACCGAAACGGTCATTATTTTGAACATTTCGCTGGTTGAATGGTCGAATGGGTAATCGATCGACGTTTGTTTTATATGCAGATCCCCAATCCGGATGGTACATTTCCGTGTGCGTGCATGATTAGACCGAAAAGATAATTTACCAGTGCAAGCACGAATGGGGACAGTATTATAATCTCCCTCCAAAAAACCCCACGGTTGGGAGAGAAACAATTCTGTCCCCAAAAACTGAACAAAAAGAACAACATGGCATTAGTTTCGAGCAGCGAGCAATGTAGCTGCTCAAGCTCAAACTACGACCAGGGCGTGTTGCGTTATGAACCCTCATTTGGAATGATGTTTTATTCTATCGGGGCGGTACGGAAGTGGCCCCCACGTTCTGTATGGGCCACCCAGTTTTATTGGTAGTATCGATAAAATAATTTTCCAACAACTTCCTCCCGTACATATAATTTATTGAGTTCAGATTTGCCTTTTTTCTCGGTGACAACTAACTGTACGAGGGAAGAAATAAAATGTACAGCGCGTACCATAGCTATATGGAGAGTTCTTTTCTTGCTTTTTTAATATTGAAACACTAAAAACTAAGATGAAAATAATGTTTTTTTCATAATTTAATTTAAAATTTAAATTTTATTAAATTTAATGAATTTATTTTTTAATATTTTTATTCCTTACAATTCATATTAAAATTTCAATAAAGAAATGAAATAAGTAACTTAGGGAACTGATTCAAAAATACAAATTGTCAAAAATTGGCCAAAAAATCGCTACAACTTTCTCCAAAAAAAAGAAGTAAAATTGTTGCTTAGTTGGAGCAAGCTTTTTCTCACACAAACCCAACCCCATAGCTGCATCATAAACTGATAAATGTTACAAAATCAAAACGACCTAAAAATTGCACCGAACGGAGACAAACATTATAGTTGTACAAAGCGGATCCAAATAGATTACAAACCAACACGACCCAATTAGGTGCTGTGTTCCGGCATGAGCCCGACTCTGGCTGGCGTGTATAATTATCTTTGCCTAGAAAAAAAAGAATAAACCACATAAAATACCGTAAAACAATATTTGTTTCATAATTATCGCTAACCACGAGAACCAGCAAGGGGTTTGATGGGATCCGTTATGGGGAGGGTTCCGTGCTTCAAAGACGGATTTATAACAAAACCAAACACACCAGCAAAGGCAAAAGCTTTTGACTAACTTCTTGTTGTTGTTGTTTTGGTCTACATACACTGCAATTTTACCCCCCAAAAACTGTCCTAATCAAATTGGCCACATGCATCGGGAAAGTGGGATGGAAAGAATGCGTTACCCGAAACAGGAGGAAGTCACTAATTTGTTTTCCAATTTGGCCCGTTTGTCGGGAGAGTTTAATCGCTTTTTTTTCTTCGGTCCATTCTAAAAACGGTGAGTGTCTGTTACACTCTCAGCATGTTCTAAATAGCAAATGTATGGCGGTGGCATCAGTGGTCGTAAAATTACTGGTTTTATCTAAATTCCCGTAATCTTCTCTCCCCCGTGGGGGGGGGGGGGGAAACACCTTGCAACAGTTGCGTCCCGGTCTACTACCCGATCGGATGGTGTTTCGGTAGGTAAAGTAACGCCTCTTCCGCTTATCTAACCACGGAGGGTCTTCTTCTGTAACTTCCGTCAGAAGGGTACCACCATGCGCCAAACACGAAACAATCGTTCCACTGTCGAGGAACGGTGCCGACTAGAAGCGGCAGAAGCAAAAGGTGGAAAAAGAAAAGGTCACGAAATGTTTTCCTTCAGCTTACCAAACTGTGACCAACATTTTTTCCGTCCCTCTGATGGAAGGAAATTTGGTGGGTGGGAGATAAACGAAGGGAGAAAGTGGAGAAGAAGGTGATGTAGTAGTGCTTTTCATATGCTTAAACATCAATCGACAGCGAAGCATCAATCTTGCGATGATCCGTTGTTACCCGAATGTTGTCTTTCATGTCTACCAACGTGTTGTTGATCGTTGGCCACCCGAAGCCACATATTTTGAGTGGTTTGAACTAGAAAACAAAGCACTGTGCTGGCACACCGAAACTGGTGGCCATGTCTTGGTTACTGGTAATGGTTGCAAAAGCACTGAAACTACTACGCAGCTCGGGAAAATGAGGCGAACCCGCACTGAAAGGAAAAATAGATGAAACTTTTATTTGTTTGCGATTGTCGCTATGGCAAATCGTTAGCGCTAGACAACACCGCGTCCCGTGGCGGTTAAAAAGTTGACGTGAAAACATTCCCGGCCAAAGGTAAACTTTCCTTGTGGGTTTCCGCCCCTTCGAACGATGGAAACTAGTTCACTGGAATTTCGTTAAATAACGTCGTGCAAGGGAAAAATGGTGGCCAAATGGGAAGGATGAGATAGTTTTACCTCCCCCTTTTTTCTCCATCCGCACTCACCTTGCCCAACAGATCGATACAATCGTTTCGTATGGGTTCCAAAATACTAAACGCTTTGCTTTTGTTTAAAAAAAACCCTGGGCAAAAACAAGGACAAACACGCATACTTTTCGTTCGGCCGCATTCCCGATGTAACTTCCATGTTCCTCCCCACCAATTTGTTACGCCATTTTGTTTGGCAAAAGCTTTCCGTGAAAAAAAATAAATAAACAGGATTTATGTTGATCCACACTTTACCCACACGAAATCCCAACGTTTGTAACCAACTTTAGCATTAGCCGTTATGATTTACTTATACGCCGCCTGCACGGGCAATGTTAATGGTGGTTTCACTCGCAAAAACCACCGAATAATGCTGCCACAAACCAACCGAGAGTTACATCGATATTTGATCCTCAAGTTTGATATGTTTCGCGTTTTGTAGCTTTTTTCGTCAAATAAGTCCACCAGGTTAGGGATGATTGTTGCCGATGCACATGAAAAACTCGACAGTTGTTATAGGTCCGTAAAGAACCTCCATTCTTCAAGCATTCCATTCTTCCAACGTACCTAAAACGAGAGAGCAAAAAAAAAAGGGAAGAAAATCAACAATTAGAATATTGCACTAATATGGGAAAGTTTTCTATGCTTCGATAATGTGACGCGATTTATCGTTAATCTGACATAAAGGATGGAAATTTTTGCTTCCGAATTTGTGGCCAAAAACCGAAACCCGTTAACTCTTTTCTTACGGCAAAACTTATTGTACACGACAGTGCATTGGTAGCAACATGGTGAATATATCATTATTCGTCACGTTACGGCTGTCGGGGGTTTTAATGTGCAAAACTGTTTGCCACATCTGGTTTGCGGTTCGGCTAGTATGTGAAGGAACCGTTGCCATTACTGTCTTTTGAAAGAAACCGGTACACCACTAAGCGTCAAACGGTTGTCTTTCTTCGCCAACATGTGCTCGACTTTCTTTCCAGCTATTTCTTAAGTCATCATCAATTTGTCGCGAAATCTAAACGCTAATGTTATTAACCGCAAACATGCCGATGTGAAACAACCCGAATGGATCATGAGTTGGAAAAAAAGGGGAGCTTCAAAATCGTTACTTCCTACTGTAGATAAGTTAGGTTAATCTCATCATCCGCATTGGGGAAGAAGAAAAACCAAACGTTACCTTAGGATATTCGATTTCCCTTTCTGGAACCTTCTCCAGATAGTGTCTCAAAGTGCCAATGGCGGGTAGAAGAAGAAGATGGCAGGTTAACTTTCACTGAGTCATTCAAAATAGAAGGAAAGATCATTTATCTTCACAATGATCAGTAATAACTTTAAGTGTCAACTACTAAACGACTTTAGACATCGACAAACCGTGACTGATCGTTTGGTGTAAGTTAACCTACAAAAATTACGATAAACGTTCTATTTTACCATTACTTTTTGTATCAAGTTCTACACAAAATAAATTAGTACTGCGCGGTTTGTAAGTGTAAGCAAACATTATAAGGTTATTCGCCAAATTTTACGACGCGACCTCTTTATCCGGAACAAAAAGTTTGCTTTATTCGATTTACCATCGATCGATATAACGATTCCAAGAGTGCACAGTAAAATTACGTCTAACTACCATTGGCTCACACTCAATCAGGTTCATTTTCGCACCAGCTACTACAGGCCTTTCCGAGCTACAGATAAGCAACGTTGTCCAACCTTGATGGAGTCAACCAGAACGATCGCAAAAGTTCGCTTAAACTGCCATGAAAATCAAAATGATCAATCGTTTCGCGATCGATAGACACACCGCCGCCGCCGTTCAGTACCGATATACAATCCCCGAGGGAAACAGCAGTTAGCCGACGCTCCACCACGAATGCAATAAGGTGCAATTGCAGTGCGGTCGATCAAACTGATCTGATACGCCATGTTGAATGGGCGTCAAGTTGCAAAATGGTTTAGATTTAATTTAATGTGACTCTCTTCGATGCGGTCGTTCGTGGCATACGCTTCGATCTGCAAAAAAAAACACTGTGGTTATGTGGATCGGTGTGCGATGAAAAAGAAAATCCACCACGGAAGGAGTATATACTGAAGGCATACGCTGAAGTGGCCGTTGCTCGGGAAGGTTGTTAAAATTTTACAACCCATTTCCTACGGGCGGACGGGTACTATTTTGTTACCCGTTGTGGTGTTGTTTGGTTTGAAGATTGTGGCGGTGGAGGTTTTTTTTTTTATTTTTATTTTGCACAAATGCACTCTCATGAGTTGAAAGCCATCATAGACGAGCCCACCCAAAACCCCAAAGCGTACAAGGTTACGAACAGACAAGAGCCCTGGCCCGGGGAGTAATGGAGTCTCTTTACTTCCAGGTATCTTCGGAAGAAATCAAACACTTCTAACGGCACACGGGAGAGGGCGACTTAATGCTTTTACTCATGGTCGGTATATTCATGATCAGGCGGGCGTACACGTTTGAAGTTCTTTAATTGATGCTGATTAGTGACAGCTCGGAATGAGGAGGTACCTCTTGCGGGTTGGAAACCCGGCCGGAAGGGAGCAAAAAAAAATAAGGGCTTTTTACTGATGGTTGGACGGTAATGAATAAAAAGGGTTCCTGCAGTTTCGTCTATAAGTAATATCCAATGGTTTCCTTCGTCTTTTTCCCGTCTTCAAAACTAAGTACATCTTCAATTTCGTTGGAAACTTGGGTCGAAAATGAAGCAACATTTTATTTTGCTTCCAAAGGAAAAAAAACCAACAATAAAAGAACACACAAGGGCATAACACATCCCCGAAACATTGGTTACTCGCGAGGTGAAAGACTTTAAACGGGATCGCTTCTCTTCGTCAACCTGCGCCAGAAAGCACACCGGTGCACCGTGTGGACCACCGTGAGCGACTTCCACGGATCGCCCCATTCCACGCTGATGAGATGATTGGCTCTGGCGGATTAAGGTCCCCCGGTTTTTAGTGTTTTAAGATTAATTTCGAGTTCGATTGGGGTTAGGTTTGAGGTTTTTGGGGTTTGTTTTTGCTTGTTGGTGCAAATGGGCAAGGGAAGTGACTAATTTTCGACAACAGCAAAAAGGTAACCTTTACTTCACACAACTCCACCCGGAGCGGTTCACCCTTTGGCATCATCACGTATCGATGATGGGAAATCCATTTCTTTATTTAATTCTTTTTTTCGCCTATGGTAAGATGTAGAAGATTTTGTGGTGGTTGAGTTTTTTTTTTACTTTCGCCCCACGATACCAGCATTGGCTGCAAAACGCCTTGAACTCCCGGTTTTTGGGGGGTCTCTGTTTGCAAGACGTGAACCTTAAATCCTTCGGCTGCTCTCCACCGAAAGACAGCCGGAAGAATCGCGTTTAATGGTAATCTTTCTCTTTTTCTTTCCTAAAGCGGCACACATTTTAACCCACCCTTGGGCGAAAGTCATTTCTTTTGAACCCATTACAAAATTGAACGTTGGGGATCGAACGGGAAGGAAATTATCAACAAGCCTGCAAATTTGCGAATCGAATTCCATTTTTATTGATTTCCTTTTACCCAATCGACACAAGTTCGAAGGGCAGGAAACGTCCCTGTGAATATGATTTATGAGAATCGGAAATGTTTAACCCACAACAGGCTTAATTAAATTATTCAATTACGCGTTTATCTTAGAACTTTAAATGCAAACACTCTGCTGCAATAAAAAACCGATTGTCTAGTACATGGCAATTAAGGTGACGAGCTCCATTTTATCGTGATGAATTTACACACCCTTTACAGAGTTTGCTGGCGTGTCACATCGTATCGTTTGTGATGGCAATTGCTAGGATCATTAATATAAATTGTTTACACTGCAGAAGGAAAACATACTCGTCACACAATCGTCTGGTAACGATCTTCGCCACACTACTATCTGTGATTCGTTCAATCGTACTTAGATAGTGAGATTCAAATAGTCTACCATAAAGATAAATCACCACGAGCGGTTGTGGTATGCGTCGGGGGAAATATTATACTGATTGATAATCACCTTACATATAGCACGGCGGACGTTTGTGTCGCGACTAGAAGAAGGTGAGTAATGACACCTGAGGTTGATTTGTATAGTTTACCATATATATTTTTTGGTAGCGGACACGAGATATATTGCAGATGGTAGGGCTAGAAGGGAAAAATAACCCTTCCTATATACTCCTCCCTTTTCGAACAAATTGTTTGTGAGTTTCATAGAAGTTCATTGAACCAAATGGTTGCGAGGTTGGAGTTATTGCCGGTGGTGGCAAGTGTAGGTACGCAGTGATGCAATCCACCAGGAGCGCCACCAGCGGACTACCGCAACACGATTAGCCCCAACGAGAAAAGGGGTTTACCAGAGCTATTTTTAACGCAAATGAAAGAATGGGTAGGTTCGGTACGGGTAAACGCTTTAGTTTACCGATGCATCCAACCCAACACCCTAATTCTGGACGAAGGAGAGTAGTGTGTGCTGGAGAACCGCGATTGGTAGGGTTGGATTGGGGAAAACTAAAATCAACGTTCGATAGGAAAAGCGTGATAAAACAAACGATGCACCATACTGTTGGCCGGACACGGCGTACTAATCCGTACCGCCACCGCGTTCGTTGACTTCGGTTCGCTTTTCGGGCTGGAACGACGGACGAATAGACAAGCAATAAACAGACACTCACTCATTTATGGTTATCTTTCGCTGGAAGTAGTGCCGATCAGCGTTACATCTTGCCGACCTAGAACACAAAACCGCTACCACCAGCATCAGATGCAACCGATCTTTCACAAGCGCAACAATCTAAGACGAACCATCTCGTGCTAGAGTTTTGTCCAAAGTTGGCCGGAAAAGTAGGGCCGCGACACGGTCGGGAAGCCGGTTAACGCTGGTGCTGCATTAAACAGCCGCCTGTCACGGCCCAACACGTGACACGGTTATTTATAGGCCAGTTCGAAACCGCGACATACTAGACACGCTTGTACCGGACAGACGCACACAAACACTCCCAAACAGTAAATTGTACCGGCGTCCCGATGGCCGGCAAAGGTTCATGGTCTTATCCATGGCGGACGGGCGTCCCGAGTGCACACAAAGTGCAGTTGCAAAGTCGGCGCCGATGGTTCACCAAAAGCTGCACGCTACATCGCCACCGTATGGTAATATTAGCTACCGGCGTGGTCTTTTTTACGATGGAAAGATTTACTTCTACTAGTGCTCAACTTTACGGACTGAACATGGAACATGGGTGGTGAAGAAATTACTCACACGCGATGAAATGCCGGTTGGAGTGGAAAATCATCCAGAGTAAAGTTTTTCCAACGTGGAAAAGTTTCTCTATGGCAATGAACTTCCTGTTACAGGGTAGATGACTTTGAGAATTTTATTGCTATACTTTGAAATGTCAAGAGATTGAGCTTAGGAGACAAAAATGTAGATAATTAATAATTATTTTAAAACTATTTTTAATAACTTTAAAGCACACACATAAAATGATGTCGAGGTTCGGAACACCAATTTGGTATGCATTTCTAGTCAAAACAAACTCAAATTCCAGCGTGCCTCAAATCAATCAACACTCCAAACTAGACGAAACGATTACAGTGTGTTCCCTTCTGTACTCTGGTTCCACAATTTAAAACTCCAATCATTAAACATTCCCGGTGACATGGTCGTGTTGAAGTCATTTTTCACCGCCAACATTCTTCACCCGGGTTTTTGTTGGCCGAATGTCTCGTAAACAAATCACAAATTATAATTCTGCCCCCATCGGGGGTCGGGAACCACAAAACCACGATCCATGGGGTTCACCGGTGTTGAAAAGGTTTGCCCCAGGCCGTTGCAAAGATCTATTGCTTCTTCCGAGTCACGGCTAAACGCAGTGCTCCAGTGCAAGAATCTATTTCGGTCGTGTCTTTTGAGATGTTACACTGTAACGGACTGTACGGAAGGGGCGAAAGCATAGCGAGAAGTTTACAACAGCCACGGATTATGCGTGTGTGAGGAAAGCATAAGCATAATGACAGGGAAAGTGTACTGTTTCACCAAACAAAAAAATGTACGCCGTCCACCATCTTAGATCCGGACCATAAACGTACAAAAACATATGCAAAGAATCCTTCAAAGTACAAATGAATTGTTTCCAAGAATATGGACGATATCGTGTTTTTTTTAGGTGAGGGGCAGTTGAGCCTACTTCTCTAAAGGCGTTCTAATTACACAAGCAAAGATAGCAAATCCAACAACGGACGGCGAGCGAACTGGGGCAATATACCGAAATACATCCAACTGAGCGGTTGGAAGTCTTCCAAGCGGATCATGGGAATTCAGAACACCACGAGCACGGCACTCGCTCTTCACTGCCGAACGTTCTTGTTGTTCAATGGTGTGGCTTTCCGTGTTTATGGTGGAAAATCGTATTAACTCCAAAACGGAGTGACTCGACCGTATAAAGCACTGGTTAAGCCCTTATCCCAGGCTTAGCAGAAAACATACGGTTCCCTCTTCCCCGATGTGGTGGTGGTAAGCTAACGCCCGGTTTCTATTTCAAATCGGAAATTTTCAATCATTTCGTTACACTCTGGCCAAACTACAAACTGACGGGCAGAACCTTATTGCACTACCCAACTTCCAGTCGATCGCATTCGACATGGAGTTTTCCTACACCCGGGACAGGTTGTTCGCCCGGCGAATGTCTGTAGAACCACGGACAAACTAAGCGGATTAATGTGGCTTCAGTGTGTGGCTGGATATATGACGCCCCGTGGAAGACGACCCCTGCTTATAACGAAGAAAGGAAAATAAGTATCAGGAAGGTTCATTGAACACGAAATGATGATGGTAAAGCTTTGTAGCGATGTAAAATAGGACAATTGTACTACGCTTCACAAACAAAGTGAAACTCTTTATAGCGATCAAGTTCAATCTGGATCAAGATTTATTGTAGCTGCAATTTCTGACAACGTCTAATTCACGTTTTACTACTTGATAGTCTTCTATTGCCTTCATTCAGGTTAAAACTAGTTTCGGTTAGTCGGTAGATAGGTTTACGACCAGATATCTTCAGGCAACCAACCTCTTTCCATCTATCTTGACCTGCCATCAGCTTCTAATTTGACGTTCAATAGTAATCCATCGGTCAATTTTCAATACTATCTTTCCTATTCAAGGATTCCTTAGTATTACTACTGTTCACTGTGCTCTCCGCCTCAAACATTCCTTCTCCCGCCAAAGGAGAAGAACCAATCGACATTCTTGTTCATCTTCAGGGTGAACAGCTGATACGGCTGACATGATAACATGATTTCTCCAGACCGTCTAGCGCACGGGCTTCACGTCTAGTGTCCTTCTTTTTTGCAGTCTCGCCACGAACAAGGTTAGCTATGCGCATTTAGCAAAGCTGCTGCAGCAACGAGTTTGGGGCGTTGTGGTGGTGTACAATTTTCACCCAATAGGCCGCGCGTATGTGCAAAACCTCCCGATACCCGTCCATTAGGCGCCAAATGTCTGTGCACAGGAAAATTAAACATGACACCGGCACGACGTGTAGTGCGCACTGCGGCCTAGCCAATCGTCGAACAAGTGTAGAGCTGTACGACACGCGGCTAGCAAACCGCGCTAACCACAGGCGGAAACCAGAGAACTGGGCGCATATGGGCTGCGATGGGTCCACACCGCAGATTACGGAGACAATTACGGTGGATGCGATAATGTCTGATGTATGTTTCTCTGCACCCTTTTTATGCTCGGTCGGACGGGTCGACCCGATTAGTGATCGTGGCTGGAGTGGTAGGCTTGATCGACTAACTGGGCAGGGCACAATGTGTGCGCGCGCACACACCTCTTGCTGCAACGAGCGTGTACAGAATAGTGTACATCACACCGATACTGGGGTATGGAGCAGCATCTCTGATGATATTTGATACATCACTAAGTTCTCTACACCAAGCTGCAGCTGGACAAGGAGTGTATTAGGAAAAGGATTTACGAACTGAGCTAAGCTAATCCAACTTTACCACAGACTAAGCCGCGGTTTCAACCACAAACATCTTCCCTCATTTGCACACTTGTGAATAATGCCGAACCGATACCATAGAGTGGCACATATAGCGCGGTGTTGCGGTGGTGAATCATATGTGTTTCCATCATCCAGCCCGGTTCGCTGCTCATTCCGCTGATGATAATGGGCTCTGGGACGCAACAGAATGAACGGGATTCACCACCACTGAACGGGAAATGGGAAACAAGAGAATCGTTAACTAAGTCACCGCAAACACCACTCCACCAAAAGATCAATGACCACAGATAGGGTGGTAAGTCCTCAACAGAAGACTCCGGAAGATGGACGCGAGAGATGTAGTTTTACGATTATACACCCGCCCCTTGAAGGTATGTAAATTTTTAGCTTTAATTAATTGCATCGTGATCGTGCATGGTCCATGTGTCCACATCCTGGGCGAGGGTTTTGTAAGATGCACCCTCCTAAAAGATTCGAAATAGCACGTGTGAATGCTAAAATTAATTAAAATAATAGAGACACCAAAGATGATCTTTCGCTGGAGGTTCTTGAGATCTACACAAATCTTCTTTTCGAATGGTTTTTTTTTCTTCCACACTGACTGACGTGGAGTTGTTTTTCGAAAAGACGATCATATCAACATTCCGCTTCCCACAGTAGCCCCAATCGTTGGGGCTTTCGATTTCTGGACAAAAATTAATACAACTTCCTTCCTTTAGGAAAGTGAAACGAAACGCAACACACACGCGGAATGACGTTATCAGTAAATAAATTACCTACCGATTAACATTTTATTGTACTCATTTGAGCACCTCTCCTCCATCGATATGATCATGGGTCATCAATTCAGGTTACGGCGCTGATTGCTTCCAGCAGGTCCCATCATCCAGGAAAACCGGGATGAATCAGTACGAAGGTGGAATGTTTATGGAGCTTGATTTTTGGTGATAAAATTATATGTTTCTTTACGGCTCTTGAAGTCCGCTCGGAAGGTGTGATGGATGGAGTTCCAACAGGGTTCCAATGCACCTGCGGACACATTAGGGAGGATCCGATCGTTATAAACTTTGGAACGCAGAAGCGTGAACTAAATTCAACGCATACAGCTCTGTTCGATTAGGGTTTCGATCGTTAATTAAGCCATTTCCAACAAACGAATTACAATGCCCTTGTGATCGTGCGTGTCCGTGCGTTGACAGAAGTGATTAATGCGAATTGCTTTATACCGAATGGTGCATTCGCGGACGAACGTTTAATGGTTGATTTGGTTCAACATTAAAGATGGCAGAAATAGGGTTTTGAGATTAGATGTGAAATAGAAGAAACCCCCAAAGTGAAGTAGTGTAAAATTAAGATAAATTTGTTGAAAAACTCAATCCGAACCGCTGGAATTTTTGCCATGCCGGCATTATTAGATCTACTGATGCGGTGTAAATAAAAGAAAAAATATTAAAAATTTTATTCATTAAGGGTGAACTATTATCGAAATCTCATCATTAACCCTAGACCACCTGCTTTTTGTGGGGGGCTTTTCTACAAACGATTAGTCTGGGGGGAAATCTACAGTTATACACATTAACGTGATCGGATTTCTCTCCACATAAAAATACCCCCTCCGCTTCTTCACATCCATATATTTTCGTTGGGCGTTTTCTATCTGCAACCCATATGCAATGTCCAAAGAATTATGATTTCGCTTCCCATCTTCCGTACGGTCTTTCACGTGGTTCGCATTAAGTGCTGAGGCCGCTGCATGTGCATTGGTGCACGAAAATGTACAGCAAACATTGGTTTAACCGTGGAAAGTTTTGATGTATCTTTTCGAATGATCGTGTAGGTGGGGGGCGGGAGGCGGAATTAGGAGGAAAGTAAAACTGGGTGAGTATTTTTCCCTCTTTTGCCCCTTTCGCTTCAATGCTTCCCGCCGCTTCCCAGCTTTGTAACAAATCGCATTCAATGTTGATTTGCTGGTGCGTCTACCGCACGTGGTCCATTGCATGCCAATACTGCACGCCAACTGCATTACAAGAAGCACTAAAGCACTTTTCTAAGTTATGATTAATGTTTTTTTTTCGTTACCACAGCCTCCACACCCAATAGTTTTCACGTTGGGAAGATGTATGATAATCGACAGCCAACTTCATTACCGACACACGACCAAAACTTTTACGATCAGGACAAAGCGGGAGGGGAGAGTAAATAAGAAACTGGCCAGGATCAGTTTTATCGCAAAACTACCGATCACGCTCTCACGCCCAAACAGTCAGACAAGATGAACATGTTGCAGGCAAAGCTCATTGAACAAGCAGCATTAAGGTGGGCATCCGACAGCATGGAAAATTGCCGTTGTGCTGCATTAGAGTAAAACGCTTTCTTCCGTAGTTCGATCGTAACCGGACCCATGCTTACCGATGGAAGGTGTGAAGATTTATACCGCCCCTTTGCCATCGTTATTCAAACGTTTAAGAAAACTGTCAAAATTTCAATTTACCCCTTTTGCCTACGCTCAGGAGACTTGCAATAAGGACAGCTGTAGTAAGAGTAGTAGTAGTAAGTGTTGCATGGAAGCATTACCATAAGTTACACCCGTAGCCCGGTAGCATTGTCATCAATAACCGACCCACACAGATGAGGTTCGAGAGGAGCAACGGTTGCGCGTGCGGGAATCGTGTTTGTGCTAGCCTTTTTGTAAAATCAGTTTGTAGCGAACGCTGTGTAAGAACGGGTGAAAGTGGCCACATAATTCGACGCATCTACGGTAAGAGAGCGTGAAAAATATGATTGATCGTACCAACCGACTCTGTGGAGATACGGAGGCTAATAGTAGTAGTGGCTTTTCCCCATTGCTTTGTGTCCCTGCGGCTTATGGAAATTCGCTGTTCGACTGTCACTGGTACGCGGGAGCATTAACTAATTAGGGACAGCTGTAATGACGATTGCCATTTGCTGCCACATGCAGACACTCCGAACCGATCGTGTTGAGTCTTTCACAGGATTGTGACCACTTGATGGGATAATTTAATTAAACATCATAGTCCGTTGTAACGGACCCGCACTTAATCGCTACACACCATCCAACTGTCACACAATCCGGCGGTCGGTTTTGGTTCATTGAATTTCTGACAGATTGGAAAACGTTCAGCGCTTGGTTTTTGATGTAACCGCCTACCAGCTGCCACACGGTTGTCTCATTTGAATGTCTATTTGTTTGAAGCAAACTAGCATCATAATGCGTTTCTTTTTATCGCCCGAGCGCAGCTTTCGTCCCTAGTTCTAAAGACCTTTTTTTTTTTTGATAAATTGAAACTGAAAAGCGGTACTTTGTATGTTTTGTACACGGGCGGGGAAAAAAGTATAAAATAAATCTACTAGAAAATGGGATCCGTTTGCGTTTTTTTTATAGGTTGAAGCACATTAATCTGAAGGAAAACACTGTTCTGAAAGTGCCTAGAATGTTGCTCTACAAAAGGTATGTTTTTTTTCTATTTTACTCTCCTTTTAAAAGCCCTTAGACACCTGATCACGACACACATCTCCAACCCATGATCCGACAACGAACTTCCTGTGCTTCCCAATTTACAGTTTACAAACCGATTTACTGCTGCATCACCTAAGGTACCTTTAGCCCCCTGGGGGCATCCAAAGCCAATGGGTCCATTTTCTACTACCTTCACGATACACTTCCCTTAATCCCATCCATGGACCACCGTACTTCGGTAGGGCTGCTGTTCCGATCAGTGGAGATTAAAAGTTCCGACCTACACAAACGCTTCATGATATGGAAAAGGGCTTTTCCATTGGCATTGTCGTCAGGTGAGGAAACGGTAGTTTTCAAGATATGTTTGAGACCTAAATCACATCACCACCAGGTAAAGGTGAGCAGCCAGTTTCGACCATTAAAGCGCGATCATTCCCACATTTCTTTAGCAGGGCTCCCCACAAAACCTTCACTGAATGATGAAGATAGTGGTGGAAGTTTTGACAGTTACGAGTAATTTGTCCGGGTTTGTTGATTTCTCTCTCTGTCTGTATCTCACTTCCTTTTCAGGTTCGCGCTTTGAAGTTGCTCTGAAGACGGTCGTTTTGAGGCAAGAAAAATGGACGCAACTTTTTATTGAAATTAACTCACCGGCACCTTACCGGAAGGAAATGACCGATCGCTTAGATCGTTAGTCTGCACACTTACCTAAAAAAACGAGATGGGAAAAGAAACGAAAAAGAAAGATTAGACTTAAATTTCATTTGCATAGATATGGAGAATAGTAAGTTTCTAATGCAATATTTTGAAGGTTTTTGAAATGTTTATACGCAACCAAATGGTAACGGTAACACTTTCACTCCTTCCTGAAGACGTAGACATGTTGTAACCAGAAAAGTGGAGTTAATTTAACAGCTTTCGTTCCGCATTTTTTTGCTCATAGACAATATGTGCTAAATAATGCATTGATAAAATCTTCAGTACGAAGTGAATCAAATCCGTGAAATATGGTTGCGCGAGTCCGTTAGATTTACAGCAAAAAAAAAATGCGGAAGGCAGATGAGTGGCAACACGTGGTAGATAAACACTAGGCAGTCGGTAGTATTGACCCACGGTGCGAGACGAATAATGCTCTCAGGTTGATGTACTAGTGGACACGCTCAGGTGCAACCTCATCGGTGGGATCATGCGGCTCCTACAACTTCACATCTCCAGGAATTCCTTCCCCCAAGTAAAGACAAACAATTATTAGAAGTAGTGCGTAGTTCTGCAGCATATAGTGAGTCAAAGGTTTACCGCATAAGCAGAATTACAATTACTAACATGCGAGTAATGTATCGTTTTAATTATTCATTACAGAAATGCTTTCCTGCTTTCGATGGTACGTGTGTCTCAGTCAACCTCAATGTCCAAGTATACCCCCCAAGAGTGTGTCAGTTATGCTCGTACGTACACGATATATTATGACAGTTAAAGTGTGTAAACGCATTTGCATAAAAAAGCAACTCGTGAGCAACTACAACACACCGGTGTTCCTCTGCCCATTCATTGTAATGTCTCATTCTTCTTGGACAGTTAAAAACGCAGCCACTCTGCATATAACTGTTTATCAGGAATCGGAGCCAGCAAACGTCTGGTACGAAAATTAAAAGCTCATAACAACGATGATGGTTTCCCAGTTTTGCTTTTTTTAATTCCTTTTGCTCCATTTTGAAAAAAAAACCATGCCGCCATTTGTTGAACTAACCGAAATGGTGTGCTCGATGAAAGTTCACTGTTAATGAACGTGTACATTGACGGTCGCATTCAAACGGGGGAAGACCTGTTTTTGGTTGTGGTTGAAATTATTCTCTGACGGTGTGCTCCCCACATATAGCCTAATGGAATCACTGTGGTCAACGACACGTCCCCAAGGAATGACAGCAAAAAAAAAAAGAAACGAGAAGAGCAGAGATGCGGAACCGAAATCGTCCACTTCCGGTGATCACCTGTTGACCAGCGGCACTTTAACGAATCCACACACACACACGCACGTACTACCGGTGTCGGTGACTGACAGTGAGCTTCCGAAAATGCAGCAAAGCTTTTCATATGTAATTATCTGTAATTGGCGGAATCTGTTCCCGATTTTTCTATTCTGCTCGTACACGTGCGTCAAGGCGGGGAGATGGTGGTGTAGAGCAAATGGAGCAAACGTTTGATATATGGGACACGAGGCTAGGCAGGCACATCACACGGATCATTGCCACATTTCGGTGTCATTGAACGGTGCTGCTGCTACTGCTGCAGTGTGCTTCAATTTAGCGGTTTATTTTCCCAAACCGAACAGTGAAAATGTGAAGCTGTGTGGGGGAGAATAGTGTTACAAACAGCTCACAATTTTTCTAACAGTAAAACATGTAAACATTAAAAAAAAAACGATAAAAAATAATATTTTGACGCAAAAATATAAAACAAAACTAAATCTTCTTTGTACATTGTAACCAAGTATGTTAAGTTATTAATTATTTTAATTTCAAACAATCACAGTACAGTAGCTCAAACAGTGAAATATGTAAGAAATATGTAAGCACCAGAGCACGTATAAAATAGTTTCCACATCAAATAGCTCTCCATGTGCACCAATTAACAATGTTGTGTGCATATTGCACCTATGCATCGACGACGCAGGGCAATACGATGGTCGCCGTTTATCGAAAGGGAATTAAGTTAATGTTTTGCTCCGTTACACTGCTACTGATCAGCAGACGGGAACCATGGTTGATTGAAAAGTGAAACATAAACCTATGAGTGAGTGTATTAAATAGAGGGGGGAAGATTGCATTTCTGCACTGTCTTACGCCAGGATATGTGTATTTTGCAGAAATAATATTTGTACAAGTCTAAGGCGCCCATCAAACCTTACAAGTGAGCAAGTTTACTTTTAATTACCAGCACTAAAAAAAGGTTTTCTTTCATAACAAAAGATCTTCGTGGTTCTTGCATTTCGAATACTAACTACCAAATGTATATATGTAGTTGTTTTTTTGTAACTCTTTTAACGAAGAGCCATTTGTAAGCAAACGGCTACGTACGATGACTAAAAATGAGTAGAATTCAAAAATTAAAATCAAGTTTTTAATCATGAAGTCCATGAACTTTGTAAACATGGCTACGAGATATTCGACTTTGAAGTTTTGCGTTCTTCCTCGGATCGCTGTTCGTCCTGTATCGTTGGATCGGAGTACCTAATGAACTCAGGATAAAGTTTACGATAAAGTAGACACTCCAAAGAATGTCTAAGCTTACAAAATCAATATACTGTACTACACCCTTCAGTGCAGAAAAAGGCAATAAAGTTGACTTAGTTTTCCCTGCAGCACAAAAATGCACCACCACCACAACACGTGCAGGAAACAGCATCTGGAGCAGCAATATGTACGTTCAACTGTTCGCCCCCGTTGTCTCCTTTTGTTTGGTTGAAATTGCACCACTTTCTCCGCCGGAGAGAGAGACTAAAGTAAACCACCGTTTAGCTGCCCCATCAGCCGGTAACATGACGTGCGCACACTTATGCTTTTTATGCTGTTGGGCGGGGTTGCCCATTTTTTCCGTTTCCCCACCCCGACGTGTGCCCGAAAAATGTAAGACCTCCTTTTTGGGGTGCGGCGAAAAAGGGAGGCGCCAGTGACCGTGATGGGCAACATACCGTGTGTGCCAAGGGAAATACAACCAACCTCATACCGAGCTACGGTCCGACAATAAAACACACGTAAAATATAGTTTGATTTTACACTCGTTGCGCTGTTTGCTCATCCTTCCAGTAGCTGCAGTGATGGTTTAGTTAATATGAAATGATAAGTCAAACAGAGCTTTCCGAATTTCACTCATCGTGTAAGAGAGCGACAAGCGCGACCCCGGTGCAATAATCGAGAAATTAAAAATTTATTAGTAAATTACTGCATCGGTCTTGCGCAAAGTGGGAGAATGTCCAATTGGTGGAGACACCACGGAGGTGGTAAAGAGGGTCAAATGTTGAACATCGGAGAAATTTTTGTGCCCTTGCCGCGCCTTAATTTAGAAAGCAACCAAACCCTCAGCAATACTGAGGTTTAATATTAAGGAATATGGGTCAAGACATAAGTTTTAATATTTTCTAAAGACTCTTTATCACAATAAAAGTAGAAAATACTTATTTTTGCAAATTCATACAAATTAAGAGCTACTTTCTTTACATTATTATACCAAAAAGTGACCATGACACTATTCCATGTTCACGTTTAGACCATTGGCTTTCACACAAACCAATTGGGAAATATCGAATACCCCCTCTACAGCTATTCTTCCATATCAATGATCTAAATTGGTTAATCCGTTCTTGACGAGTCGCAGTGACCCCAGAGGAGGAAAATGTGTGTAAAAGACCAAATAAATGGGCAATCGACCAAACGAGCTCTGTGTTCTGGCTGTTCGTAACGTACCCAAAAAAATGGTTTGTCTAAGTCGAGCTACTGAACTCTGCAACAAATATTTAACGACTAGCCGATGCCCTTAACCCAGCTACAACACTCAACTCCAAATGCCACACAGGGCCTTTGCTTCCGACTTAGGTCCCTGGGCGGGTCAAGTATCATTTTTGTCCTACATTTTTAGTAGTTGTTTTGTTTTTCAAGCAGACTTATGGAGGTAAAAACTACGTTTTATTGAAAAACAACAGCGATAGGGCCTAGATAAATAAAATAACCATTCTTCACGTTCGATACCCACTGGGACTGTTCCCGGGAACTGATCGGGCACCAGCTAAAATCCGTCCATACTGGACTTTGCGGGGCCGAAGAGGTGAAATATGCGACATTATGCTGCATAGCAAATTAATTTATTCGCCGAAACCCATCCCTACCATGGAATGGTTTGTGCTGACACTACACTCCTGGTACCTCCTCCTTTAAACGCACCAAACACAATTCCTTGGCCCCATTTTGGAAACGAGGATTAGGTGGGTGGTATGAGATCCACCTAGAACGTAGTTCGAATTCGAATTCTAGGTATATGCTTCCTAAATTATTATGTGAGCACCAAATGAACCTGCTACACCTCTTCTCGTGCGGAGGTGCTATCGGTTTAGGTACTTTCGTTGCTCAGAATGTCTGAGTGGGTCACCCCAAAAAAAAATTGGATTAAACGGGCAAAAGGATTAGGATCAACTGCTCCCTCCCTCTCTCTCTCTCCCTATCAACATAAAACCGAAATTAAGCGCCAAGGTCAGTCAGCTGCTTGATTCACATCGTTCCTTTCCGTTGGCGACCGGTGAAACTGCGCACACCACCGAATGGACACATCAATATACTTGTTCTCACACCCCGAATTGTTCAACGCCAGTCTGGGAAAAACGTGAAGAATAATGCTTAGCAAACGAGAAAGAAAGTACATAATTTACGATTGGCAATGTTCACTCCGTTCTCTAGGTAGAACTAAGTCACCTCCAACAATCCACGTGTACGCATTTTGGGATAGAAAATCGATACTTTTCTCTACGAGATTTTGTCAGCTTCAAAGTTCCAATTTTCACTCTTCAATAAAGCATATCACAAAAAAAACCCAGAAAAATTTCTTACCTTTTCTTCGTGTTTCCAACATTGTACAGCTCGACGTGCTTGAATGCGGCGTATGTGGCCATTTTATCTGATTTTTTTTGTTGCTTTTCTTTTTTCCTGATACACTGAAAGGTAAAAGCAACTGATGGCGGCTGAGTACGCAAAAAACCGAAGCCCAAACGCAAATAAAATCAAAAAACGGAAAGCACACACTGATTATCACACACTGTTGCACGCGTATTTGCGTGAATGCAGCTGCAACACTGCGACGGTTTGTTTTTTTTTGTATTTGGTACTGAACTGATAAAGATAACGCTTAAAACACGGAAGCTGCTAGCAAGAGAAAGGAGATAGTTACATTTAATCACCAATGAAACAAAACTGCAATAAAGTACACTACTAGCTCGTTTGTTCTGAAGCAAAAAGTTCTTTTTTGCGTCAGTCTTTTCTTTAAAGCGACCGATTTTGTGCTACTTAGAATATCACACTCAAAACCTTAAGCAAAATGGCGAGCAAAGCTAAGAATCTGTCCGCAGGCAACTGTCAACTGGACGTGAAATAACATCCGTGTGCTTCGTTGGTATGAGTGCAACCATTGGTGCTCTGCAGTCTTCTCCATAATTTTACACGTTTTTTTACGAGCATCCTTCAAATAAGGGTGAGAAAACGAGAAGCAATTGCGGCGGGTAGACACCGTCTTGCGGTGTCCTAGGACACGAAACAGGCTGAATGTTCAATATTCTGCGGACACACTTGTCAGCCAAAACAAGCTTTAATCGATACCACTAACACGAGCGGGGAGCAAACGTCTGCCAGCATCCAGAACATGCAATGGTGTGTGTGCGTTCATACTCAAGGAATGCCGCAGTGAGTCATCGTGCAATGGATGCTGTCAGGCGTCCAAAAACCACGACCAGGGATTTCCTCGCGGAAGGAAACTTGGCGGTAAAACAAGCCACGCAACACAAACCGATGTGTGGTCGATGAATGAATCTCTTTTCACCGTGATGCTGCAGAAGCTTCGTAACATACTAAAGCAAAGTACGAAACGCGCAAATGCGAAACTCTGTCCCATCGGATGGGATTCGAAGATCATGGAAATGGTGCACCAGCTCGAGAGAGTAGAACAAACCATTGCGGAACTAACTGCTCACGATACACCGCGACGACAACGAGCTGACAGTGTGAAAGTGAAAGCGAGAAAAGCAGATTCGTTCTGTGGTGGGTGAAAAATTGTTTTGGGAAAGCTTTAAGTTTGCTCGTTTCCCCTATCGAATGCAAACGGGTGTTTAGAATTTCTGGAAGAGCTTCCGGATCATCTGAGCAGTGACGTCAGTGCTCTCAACTGAACTCAAGCTCAATGCAAACTTCGTTGACAAAGGTTATGGATGCTGCGGCACTGATAATACATGTAAAGAGTGTCCAAGAAGTCACCAGAAAGGGGGCAGAAAGGTTTGGAAAGTCAGTTCATCAGTGAACGATCGATAAAAAATCGAGAACATTTCATGGTCATGCTTAAGTGTGTCAGTAAGGGAAGAGCATGGTTGATCGAATGTAATGCACAATTACAAAAAAATTAAAACAAAAATCTTTATAAAAGTGTGCATTATAAGAATCTTTTTTAACAAAATATGCAATTAATTTTAAATAATCGAAAAAACAATCGAAAAAGAGCTTTACATTAGTTTAAAATTAAAAATAAATTGTTTTATAGCAATAAACACTTTATGTATTAAAGTCCATCTTTTTTATAGCAAAAAAACTGAAGATAAAGTCATTTTTGTCAATTTTATCCCGTTTGACGGCGCTGGTTCCGTTCCGTTCACTTCATTTTCACTTCACTAACACACACTCTGGTGGTATATTTATTTTCCCGGCCATAGTATTCTCTACCATTTTCGTTCCACACCACATACCAGCCATATCATAGTTCATTGTCCTAATGTCTTTCGGTTCTTTTCGCCAACAGGAGCAGCAATTCGAAAATAATCACAAACGTCTTCCTTCTCCTTTTTTTGCTTTTTGTTAAGATTTGTTTTTCCTTTTGCCCCAAGAAAAAAAAAGACACCACACCAACCAAACGCGGGGTGGAAAACAATTTCCATTCAATGCACAACAAAGCTTAATCCCCTGTCTTTGAGGAAATTAGAAGGCAGCGCGGCAGGTCTGACTGTCTAGCCAGTTCTGTTAAGTGGTAGGTCCTTTAAGTTGTTCACAGCTAATAGGTCCCGCCGTTTTGTGGAAGGAAAAGGATATTATGCACGAAACACCAATACACAAAACATTCTAGTCCACTGGCCGGAAAGCGTAAGAACAAATAGGCGCACACACATATACACAACAAAAATGCACACCACTGTTGCTGTTCCGGTGGCGAATGTTCAGCACATGAAAACCGCACTGGAAAAATTTCGTTTCCCGTTTGCCCAACTGCACTTCGCTAGAATGCACCGGGAGGGAAAAAACAGAAAGAAAAACTAAACAAAGAGACACAAGTAAAACACCCACCACTGTACGAATGCGCACGGTACGAGGCTGGAGTTTGGACTAAGGTTTTATTTACGGTGCTAGCGGCATTTTATATGGGGCCCACCAAACCCCACACAGAAAGTGCAGCATAGATCGAGCGAGAGACAGAGAGAACGAGAGTGTTTTGTTCCCCCCTGCGAAGAGAGGACACGTATCTGTCGGAAAATCAGAGCTCCCAGTATGAAGAAAACTCAATGTAAGGGAATGGAAGCATCAGTGAGAAATATGTTTGAATCGAGAGCGAGAGAGTATGTTGTCCAGCCGGCAACGGTACCACCACCAACTTGTGGGGTGGAAAACCCTATCCAACCGTAGTCGCTGGTCTACTCCACGTCATGTGCTCACCACGTTAACAGTTAACTCAGTACATCACGGCTAGCTCAACGCAAACCTGAAAAGCCCCATCGGAATGTTATGGGGGAAGGCTAGACAAAACTCCCAGCTCTACTCTTCATGCGAGTTAATCATGCTCAGGTGAAAATTCACACAATACTCTCTTGAATTTCCCAAACGAAACGATGCAAAGAGCTCAGAGCGAGTTGGAGCATGGAGTTGGATACCTTAGGGTGAAAAGTTATGCTGCAACATAGAACTCACGGCAACACTCACCGAGTGCGAATGGGATGATCAATACTAGTGTACAGTTAAAAATTTACACAAAAATGATCGAAGTTTGAAAATGTACTTAGATTCTTGGAGCATTTTTTTAACACTAGAACTACCAGACCAGCCATTTTGAGTGGAACGCTTCATTTTCATCACATTATATTTTGGGGTTAAACAATCCCAAAGTAGTTGAAACATAATTTTTACATATATATTTTATAGTACGATCTCCAATAAATAATAAAATATACACCAACTTTTAGAAATTGTGTAAAAATTACCCACGCACGGAAAACTCTTAAAACGCTTGATAGTTCTAGTGTTAATATTAAGATAAAATTTAATGAATTTTATTAAAAACGAAAAAAGTTATTTTTTTTTATTTATAATTCATGATTACGGCTTCGGCCGTATTGTCAGCCTCTGGAGCTGAAGCAGTACAATTATCACAAGGCATTTCCACCTTGTCCTTTGCCTTATCCCGGCCATACTCGGTTGTGATTCTGGGATTTGTGGTTATTGCTGGTTTTGTTACTATTGTTGTTGTGGATTGGTTCGGAGTCCTATTGATTTTTGTGCGTCTTGTTGTTGAATACATGTGGATAATTGTCCATATTATTTCAAAAACGAAAAAAGTGAATAAATTTGATTTTTTTTAGTTGCAAACACTCACTATTTGTATGTGAAATATTTTACAGTGTATCTACTACTCAAAGCACTCCAACGTACGGAACTCATCGGAACCAACTCTCACAGCATAAAATAGTTTCTCGCAAGGGAAAAAGCATAGAGAGTATCAAATGAAAAAAACATTTCACCATTGTATACAACAGACATAATCTCCGAGAGCAAGAGAAAGGCATCTAAACATAGACATTGATCGTGTGTCTTGGCTTGAAGTCAGCTGTATGTTTATTATTTTATTTGTTTATTCCCATTCTCAGTACCGTCTCTCGATCGCCCCAAAAGGTTTCCACTTCGTTATATATTCCATCATATTTTCTTAAGCCGTTGTCTATCAAGCGATCTAATGATTCGATTTTTGTTTTCTGTTAAATTGAATTTTACGCACACAAAGCATGGCAGGGTTTATTTTTTATTGTATGTGTCTCTGTTGCTTGGCATGTACAATCAAAAGCAGTCAGTTAAAGTTTTATATCCAACATGATGACAGACGCGTCATGATAAGCCGGGATTATGAGTGTCTTTATTTTCTATTTACCATCGCAAGCAGGAAATATCGCTGACTTTCGGACCTTATTTTTCCTTTACGCTTGGTGCAATAAGCTTCAAATCCGAACGCTCTACTGACATCGATAGCGGGTGGGGTGAAGGTTTGGGCCATAATTTTCATTCCGTCCACCCGGCCGGTTCGAAGCGTTTTGTTAGTGCAGCTCATAACAATAATGGTACATGATCGTCTTCTATTGTGCTTTTCGTGTACGCGGCCACCAAGTTTGGATGTCATTTGCGTAAATCCATCGAACAACGCACCATCACCGTGCCGGAACCATGGAGCCGTGATGGGCAGAAATTAGTTCTACAGTTTTATGGCATGGGCCACCGGGTTATGTGCAAGACGATTGGAAGAGATTCCTACCACGGGAATAGAACGTTCGATTCGGTCTAATCCACCGTAAACCACAAAAAACGAAACAGCCGTTTTGTTTCTCGCTTTTGTACGCTGTCTTGGTTCAATGGGTTTTTGTCTGACTGCTGCTGCCCGGCCGGCCGCCCGGTCTTCCCTGCTGTGTTGTTGTTCAACCAAGCGAAAAAGGTTTTTTTTTGCTTGCGAAGATTTTCCTTGCCCTTGCTTTGCTAACCACCAACAACAATCCACCACTTGCCACCGCGCATTCCTACACCAGTCCAGTTCGGGATGGATTTTTTTTGTGTTGTTTCGAGGAGCGCATCCAGGCATTGCACAGGGCCTACGTGGTTTTGCCACTCCGCTGCCATAGATTAGTGGCGTCAAAGCGACTTACTATGGGGCGGGTGGGTAAATGACATTTTATTGGCTCTGACTGTTGTCGCGCCGCCAGGTGACGTGCGTGATGTGATGCGTTTCAGTGTGTTTTCCGCATCGATCATCCGGGTGGACAAGCCACAGAGAGAGAGAGCCGAAAAAACATGTGCTAAAATAATTATTTTTTGCATTCATTTTTGGTGTACGTTTGCCATTGAATTACCAGCAAAAAAACAACGACGTGGATTGAAACATGAAACGCGTGTAAAACGATTAGGCTTTAAGTTATTTGATAAAAAAGAATACATTTTATTCAGACCTGCCGTGCTTACACCTGATAGTCACAATCAAACAAATGCTTTTTATCCAGTTAGTGTCGTTAACATAAACACCCTTCAACCTACTACTTTCATAAAGAAATGTCTGGCATTTTTTGGTCAACAAACTAACGCTATGTTGTGTATGGAAGTGTCCATTCGAGTGAACTATTTAGTTTTATTTTTGATGGCTCTCAAAACATTTCCTCTATTCATATCCCGGTTCGCTGTACGTGACACAGTTAAGAGACTTGGAAAAGATATTTTCCCTTTTTCCATTGATGTACAAAACCACCTGCAATGGGAGTGTTTTCGTTTGATTGTTTACTGTCGTTAGAAAACAAAACAATCACACAGTAAATACCCGTTCCGTGACATGTAAAATACTTTTACTCTCGCTCGAAAAGTGCTCAAACATGAAAGAGTGTACTGGACGCGGCACACCGAAAGAGGAAGGTGGAAAAACCGATGGTATGGCAAAAGATTCCTCTTCACAATCAAGCTTAAAATAGTGCCATCCTTAAGGAGTACATCGTTTTGATTCGACAAAGAAGCGAAAAAAAACTCTCCCCCGGGTACAAATCATTTGTTCCCTGCCTGGAGCACCTGTTCCGTAGGATAATGGTGATTGGGTGTCGGTTTTTTGTATGTTTTTTGTTCAATAATTTGAAGTGGCAATCTGCAAATTTTCCTTTGTCAAACCAAATGAACCTTCACACAGGAAGATGGCTCTTAGTTCTAACCCATCAACACTCACCGCATGAGAGCCTTCGTCTATCGAACGAAAGTGGCCGAAAGTGATGGAATGCTCTTGAAGTAACAAAACAAACCCACTTAAAGCTTCACTTTCCGTTTATCGATTTCCGGACAGTGAATGCGATGAGATTCCTTCTATCGATTTTTGCCTTTACGATTGAAACGATGCTGCATCACTTTCCTCGCATTTATCCAAACGTTCACGGTTGTTGTGTGTACATCAGCGATCTTCCAAACACATCATCCGATCGAATACACCCCGAAAAATTGGGTCGTCCAAAATCACGACGCGGCTCGTCGAGCCGCTCGTTTTTACTATCGCTCACACCACCGGCACTGTACCGTTTGTTTGGCAAATGGGTTTGCACAAGTGAACGGAGTTCGGAAGTAAGCCAGTACTAAGCATTAGCAGAAAAAAAGCTAAGCAACGTACAAAAAAAAACCTTCCACACATGGCAACAAAAAAGAAAAATCTCATATCCCCATCTCACACCGTGGTACGTGGGGCACCCCTCGCGCATGGATTGTTGCGGAACCAAGTCAGCGCGTTTCGCGATCGGGGAAAAAGAACAACATCCGACATCCGTAGACCCAAATCCACGGGATAATGCTAAGCTTAGCGGTGGCATTAACGGCGCTTCTTGACAGTCGGTCGGTCCGGAGCATCCCAAGCAAATCCGAAAGGAAAAGAAACAAAAAAAGAGATGCTACGGTACGTTTGCAGAAAGGAAAACTCAAACCCCGTCCAGGTGAGCATCACTTCGCGCTTGGTCGCATTGTGGGTCGGTGTGCAGTTTGCTAGCTGGCCGATGAGCTTCCTTCCCACTTTTCGTTGCACACATTTTCTCCAACACTTGCTAAAAGCAAACAAAATGAAAAACAAAAATAATTCTGGCAAATTTTCCTCCGCACAGTTTGCTCACTTTATCGTTTTCGCTCACTTTTCTCCTCACTTTACCATTCGAACGAAAGCCAATTGCATCGGTGCGGGTAGCGGTCTATTTTTTTCTGCACTTTACCGCAAAAAAAAACACAGCGGTTCATCACAAAAACCACGAACGATGACGATTCATGAGCTCTGTTTTCTTTTCTTCGGTGCTTCATTTCATGATTATATTTATTTCCACACATGAGGTGTTTTATGATTTATAGAAACAACAGCCATCGAACGGTTGGCGGAGCAAGATGATGGAGTCGCCATGTTTCGTTGTGACGTTCGATGAAATTTCTCGTGCTTCCTTGCGCGACCGGTGGCGCAGTGGGTGTATTAAGTTTTCCCACCTCAACTTCTTACTGGATTAATGTTTTATTCACCAAACAGCGGGATCGTGGTTTGTGGTTTCTTTTCCACGCCCAACATGCCATGTTCTACATAACTTTTTTTTCTCCTCCGAGAAACTTGTTAACATTGACAGCGTTCTCTCACAATGATGTTTGTTCCATAATTCGCTGTTTTGCATTATGTCATCACGTCCGAAACATGATCCGGTAGTGTGTGTGTGTTTGTATTGTTACACAGATCGTACATGCCAGGCCACCCAAAATACATTTCCTAATGTGTCGTATTTTGCAAGCACGATCAAACATGAGCATGAGTTTGTAGGTTGTCGTGAACGGACATATGCACTTCCGGATGTATGGAATTTCGAGAAAATTTCGAACATGGGAGAAAGTGGATTGTTTGTTTCTTTTACTACACTGCATAAAAGTTACAGCTTAGCTTATTAGTAGTAGACTAAAATTTAGAAAATAATATTTTTCAAACCAAACATGGTACAAATAAAAAAAAACTATACTAAACGCTTACCATCGATCAACTTCTTCAAGGTCAAGCACAATATATTATCCCATCGATCGTACCAAATGAGCACCTTTCTCCCGCGTAATATCCGTCATTAGTTTTATCCGATCAAAACAAACCGATTTCTAAAGCATCTCGCAACTCTACTCGCAGTTCCCTGCTAGGGAAAACATTCCTTTAAATGTTAAGCGAAGAAGGGGCAAAAAACGCATTCCAAACCCGGCTTGTGTCTCTTGCATTCTTTTTCATGCTGAAGGAATTTATAACAAACAGTGCCCGAAAAAAGAAAAAATGAAACCGGCTCAAAATCTCACCATCTCTCACAAATCAAACAGTGCGCAACCCCGCGGTGAATCCTAAAGAAAACATTGACCGGGCGCGACCGATTTCGTTGCAAAAGTGAAAGGTGATGTTCCCATCGTACATGCCAATGACACCCGTGGGGGGTTCGAGAGCAAGAACGAACGTACTATGGCAAACAACCATAGAAAACGCACACACACACAAACACTTTTCGGCGGGATTTGCAAATGGTGCATAATTTCCTGTACAAGCTACTGTCCGGAGAGCTTTCCAATCGTTTGCCCGTGTTATGATGCAACAACATTTCTTCTATCGGTCAGTAAAGGGGAAGAAAAAAACGAAACCAACCAAAACATCGCCACACTTTATTCATTTTTTTTTTGGTTAGCTGCTCGCTTCGGCTATATTAGATCGGGGAGATTGTTTCCCTAAGCGAGCAAGTAAGAAAAAAAAAGCTGGAAAAAGGGAAAACACGCCGTCGTTCGTCGAGTGCTTTAAAAGCCAATCCATCTTCTTCCCCCGAAAACGGAACAAGTGTCGATGCATTCATTCAAATCTCTTACCAGGACGCTTCGTTTTGCTTTGATTTCATCACCCTGAACCCGTCTTAGGGCTAGTGCTCCTTTCACCCAATTGTCTATGGTTAGTGTGGTGTGTGACACAAGCCGCAACGACGATTCTATTCGTTCGCTATATAAACATGCTCCGTGCGCTTACAATTTTCTAACCGATGATTCATGAGTGCATTGCGATTGCGAGGACAGTGGACAATATTTTGAGAGTGATATAAAGGTAAAAAAAGGGCAGCATACACACACAGAAGAAAGGCACATAAATTCCTTTGTATCAAAGTCTTTGAACCGTGCGCGCCTGGAACATCAAACTCATCTGTGCGGGTATGGGCGCTGTGCACGACAAAACGTACCGCAGAATGGATCAAACAGGACAGGTGAAAGGCATATCTGTAGCGCGCTTGGTATGTGCGGCTCATAATCAAACCGCCATCAGCAGTCGCTGTCCTACGTCGTTGATGACAACCGTAAGTATGAATCGGAAGTTCACTGCAAAACTTTAATTAGTTCCGAGACGGTTGGACGGCTTATTACTTCTGCTTGCTGACTGATGCAATGGTTGTGCGGTCATATATATTAGCTTTCATTTGGAGAATGATTCCACAAACCGAACAAAACAGGCGTATAGATCTTTTTCTAACCCCTCCGTGATTGATTTGAGAAAAATATCCAATTGCATTCGGCTACGATGATAGGAGCATTTCAACAGGAACTTACCTACAAAGAGAGAGGAAAAAAAAAGAAAATAAAAACATTAGTAACAAAACCACGAATGAAATAGAAAGGAAATTTAATTGATGTTCGATTATGATTCGAGATTTCAACGATCACTACCCACGTGAGTTTTATTAAAGGGACATTTATTTTTTTAAAGACATCTGTTCCAAACAATCGTAACGATCAACATGTCATGACAGCTGTCAAAAAAGATTAACTTTGAATTAGATGCGTTTAGGCAACAGCCATTAGTAGCTCTTGCAGTAATGAGTGTACGATGCATCGAACCGGAATCTATCGAATCATAAACCACAACAAAAAAGGCTCGATTAACTTAACTATTTAGCAATGTGTCATGTAAAACAAATAGCTTTCAATCACAATATGTCACATAAGACAACGAGAGTATTATGTTACATTGCACACAAGGAGTAATTTAATTAGTATAAAGAATTATTATGTAACATTTTCCAACATTTAGCAAAATTATATTTCGAACCGGTAAAACAAAACTTCATTCAATACACCTGTGCTAACATCAGCTCAACCACTCATTTGCATTGAATTGCAATCTGGTAAAATGCAACAACAAAAAAGCGGCCAAATGCAACAACTGTTGGTAGTTTCTTGACAAGACCTACGATACAAATATTTCTATTTCCATGCTACCAGGCAGCACACACCGGCAGCGCTGCATGATCGCAAACGATGCAAAGCGCGAAACGATTATGCTACTTTTACATCGCACCGTGGCCAGTTGTCTAGCTCGGTAGCTGCAGGCGCGATTGGGGACTCGAGCGCATAAATTTAGCCCACCGCACACACGAAAGTCAGAGCAACTTCGAACGGAAACGCGAAAACATAAACCCGTTGCTCTCCACTCAGAATGCTAATATGTGTTTGGCTCGATTGAGTGCAGCGAGTGCAGTCGGCGCACATAGGCTACAACACGGTGTCGTGTAGCTTCCAACACTTGCTACGGTTATGTCATTCCAAGCACGCCACAGTGGCTCAATCCCAAGCATAACGCGCCGTGGTGCGGAGGTACGGCCCTGTTCAAACTGTTCTCCCGGAGTTGGTTTCGGCTCGGTTGTTGAGAAGTTAATTCTATTTCTGGACCGTACATGCTACACTAAAGCATGTGCAACACAGTTCCACATCGCGAGATCGCATCAATGCATAACGTGCACGATGTGCCGGGATGTGGAGATTTCGTACCCATCTTGAATGAATCATTTTCACCATGCAACGGTTGATTGTGTTGTGATTTGTCTAGTCTTTTTTTGTTTCATCGTCATCTTCGAAAGATTTCCCGATAAAGTTGTTTATATTTGTAAAAGATGAAGTTTTTCTGTTGTTGTTTACTGTAGTGAAAGCTGCGATGGCAGGTGGAACAAGATAAGAATTCTTAATTGCCGAAGCGCAGTATCGATAGTGAAATCAATGAAGAGAATGGCAAGATGTACACTGCATTTAGAGGACGCTCGTTGATACTGATGTCCGGAACAATTACTTTCTTAGTTTTTAGACATTGAATGTTTGAATTGAATTGAATGTGGGTTAAATAAATGATAAATACATGATTTTTTCTATCTATGTTTCATGGAGTTATAGTGATCGATGAAACTCCACGCGTATGGTTCTTCATTCATTGAACACTTGTTGCATCAATGTAAGGATTTTTTTGTTTATTCGATCGATAAATTCGATGATTTTCCCCTATACTTGAATAAATTTTGTTTTTATTATTAAATAATGAACAGTCCTTATTGCTCTATCTTTTTTTATTATTTTGTATAAATGTTGACAATATTTTGAGAACAAATATCTTTTTTTCTTCCACACAAATATCAACATAGCAACTTGCATCGAAGAGACATTTTCGTGGCTTATGAACTTTATTTAAAGCTTGCTAGAAAATAGAAAACTAAAATAAAATTATAGCAAAAATTTTTTTGCAAACTTACAGAGTGTACAACCATCTATCAAAACGTTGTTTCATTTTCTGTGTTTTTCTTGCTGACTCTCTCTCTCTCCCTCTTTCACGCTTTAGACTCTTAAATTGCTCATCGTAAACTGCTTTACGAACAACGTTAACTATAATTTTGGATTAAGCTAATCAATATTCTGACACGTTTTAATTACAACCCGTGTACATATACACTTCGTTACACTTTCGCATTTTGCAGAACATTCATCCCGTCCCGTTGCCCATGGGGAGAAGGGGGTTGATGGGTGTTTTCTTTCCCCAAACCAAACAATCCCTCCAATCCTCCCTCATCATCATTGTTTTGGGTTGGGTGGCCAAGGCGGATTAGCGGGATCCGATTAATTTTCATTCCACTCCTTACGCGAGCCGCCTAACCCACACTATTGATCAGCAATCAGCCACGGTCTAGGGCGCGCGTTCGCTCGCTCGTCGGTACACCCGCCCCTGCAGCAAAAGGTAATAATTTTCTTCCCGAGCTAGCAAAACTCTAGCTCTTGGTGGCTCATTAGAAAAGAAACACGTTGTCAGCCATCGATTGTACCCCATCCGGTGACGATGGGGGCCATAGTAATAGGGTCCCTAGCCCTATGCTACATGGCCCGGTAATAAGTATGTTGTTGTGTCTGGTTTTGCGCTCGCAAGAACTGATGAGACAACGAAGGTGCATTGATTCCTTTTTGCCAAATCCAACAAAGTCAATGCGTTCGTCTGTGGAATAGCAAATGAGACGTTGAGAAGAGGAGGGGGGAGGGGAGGAAAGTGTGCCCAAGATGCCATCATAAACATGATCCGGGGATGGTTTTAGACGTGCATTTGTCCCCATGTCTGTGCGTGTTCGGTACTAAACGAATGAGTGTCGAAAACTTTCCTAACGTTCCTAAATCCTTTTTGAAGCTGTTTTTGGATGTTATACGATGCAGTGCTATGCAGCTCATGTGGCCCAAGCCGTAGTAGATCGTACGAGAAAGATAGGAAGTAATTAAAGTGCAGTTACTAGGTAAGATTATCTTACCGTTTTTTTTGTTCTTCTAACCGTGGGCGAATGTTTATATGCGTGTCCCGTTTTCTTGATGCTGCTTGGAAAAGATCGATTTTATCCATTCAGATACGGACGCGACATGGTTTGTTTTTTTTTTTCGTTGTGGTTGTTCAACAAACAATGGATGAATACTAGTGCGAAGGGTGCTTTTCTTTCCTTATTCTCTACCCATCTGATTGCTCGAGGGTATCCATAAGACATAGCGAGTTTACTGTATAAATTATTATTGAGACATATATCAACACACTGTCAACATGATATATTAATCCGTGATACTTATCGAACCTGTCGAGGGAAAATGTAATTGTCACAGTACTGTGGTGCTTAGTGTGAGCTAAAATCCTTCGGAGGCACGTGAACAGATTTTTAAAAAAGGTTAATTATTTTATGAACTCCAAGGTTTGCCGAGTTAGTCCCAATTAAGTGCGAGAGCTAACAAACAAGTGAAAGTGATCATGATATACCAGTTCAGATTGCAGTACATTGGCTAACTGTCAGCAAAATATTTGCAGCATTCTCTCTCTATATCTCTCTGTCTCTCGCTCTCTTTCTCGCAAAAATAATTTTCCAACTATTTCATCTGTGAGGTGTTCTAAGCAACTAAGCAAACAAACCCTTCCCTTACTAAAACGGGTGAGAAGAAACCAATTGGGTAAAGTTGTGCCAATTGTGCCCATCATTAGCCACCGGGGAGTAACCACCTCTTCTCCTTTGGGGTGACACACCCCTTCTCCGATGGTTGTGCGATTTTAGGCACGATCGTGGTCATTTAATTGATCCATACGCTTGGGTACGGTTGGTGTGTTCGGGCAAAAATGTCAGCTCCATCTTCCAGTACACCGCGTGCAGCGAGCGTGATCGTGCTCGTGTTTTGACCACGATCCAATCAGGCAATAGCAGCGAAGAAATGGCTTAATAACCATGGCATAAACTGATCATGTGTCAAACGTTCTGACAAGCCGTGAGATGGTCCCAATGGTTTTGTATTGCGGTGTGAATGGGAATTGTAAGCTTACTCTCTCTCTCTCTCTCTCTCTCCTACCGTGTGATCTAACCCCAGTGGGAGTGCAAACACTAAACAGGCTTGGGGAAATATTTTTCATTTGGTAACATTTCAATTGATTCAACTATTTCCTGATTGCGAGACGAGACTGGCATTAAAGAAATGACAAATGCTGAAATCGTTCGGGGTCTGAAACAAGAGCTTCTACGAAACAACTCTCAGCCATTATTCAAGCGATTGCACAATTCAAACGGACAACAAACGTTCGATATTGGCATCGTTCGAGAGAAAAAGTCGGAAAGAAAACAAAACCCAAGAAACGGTGAAACTTTACCGTGCAAGGGCGCGGGTTTTTTCCATCCCTTTTAGTAGTAAATCATTCTGACATGATAAAACGGAAACATCGTCGATCTGTCAACAATCATTAAAACCGAAAGCTATAACCAAGACCGAAGTTTGCTCCGCGTTTTATCTCCGACCCGCACACACACACGTTCCTGTGCCACTTTCCCAAAGGGAGTCTCCACACGTTGGGTGGGTGGGATTATGTTTTAATTCTATTGCCATGCCTGTCATTACTTTTACTTTGTGCTCACATACCGCAGGTCCGGTCCCACCAACCCGCGCGCGTAGTGCCAAAACCAAAGTAAGAAAGTATGACACAGGCGACGGTTCAATAAAACGCTGAGGAAAAGCGAATTTCCATCGCGTGGTAAGAAAAGTAACTTGCAATTCATTCGGAGCGGGTGTGCCCCGGCCTGTGTCCGACTCGTAAGACTCGGCGACATTAACGAACAAACGAACCGGACCGACGGAGGGGAGGATGCAATTATGTGGAAAATAATTAGAGAACGAATGATCTTTTGACTTTTCCGAGTGCAACGAAGTAGATACGAGCGTTGCTGCTGGAAGGTGAAAAGGGTTCGAAGTTACACAAAGCTATGCAACAGCAGATAAATGGCATTGCTAAGATCAATGAAAAGTAGCACAAGTACCGAGAGCAAAGTGGAAGTTGCGATCCATGGTGCACCTTTAAAAGTGGAGTGAAAGAGAATTGTGAATAGTATTTCAGCTATTTCTTTACTAATCCATTTCCGCCTAAACGTTTACAGTAATTTGGAATAATTAAGTCACAATTTTTATGTGTGTATTTGTAATAACTTTTCCTAAACCCACAATATTGTCACCCATGTACCTCGAAGTAGGAGAAAATAAAGAAATTAATGAGTAAAACTCATATTGATACATACACACATTGTGGGCAGTGGTAACATCAAAACCGACCGCCTTTGCCATTTGCTAACGTTGGCTAGACGACGCTCCAGTTTATGATCGCCGCTAGTGATCAAAAAGGTAATTAATAAATTACGTATGTATGGCAATCATTTAATCCACATGTACATGTGCGTTCAACAGCGAGTTCGACGTCTTGTGTGGTTTTTCCCACCCGCAAAAAAAACACGGATACGGAAGAGAAACTTTAGAAGACTTTATAAGCGCGGTTTGAACACCTCGGTGCATTGGATATTGGATTGGTCAACTATGAAACTGCCTAGAAAGTGACCTCATATTGTGAACGGTCGTCAACGACAATCGTCAACGACGTCGTTCGGCCCTACAGAATCAGAAACGTAACGAAAACATATGTAATTGTGCGTGAGCCACGATCACATTTCCGTCAACTGTCGTGCTGCATTGTTATTGTAGAGATCAAGCGCGCTGGGAAGTAGCGCTGACGCGCGATACAAAAGACTTCAACGGTGGTGAAAGAAACGAACCTTCAGACACATGTTTGATAAACATCCAGTGGAAACGAATAAAAAAGGGATTATTTCGCCCTGCTGTAAACGTGCTTCGTGGATGTACAGTTTGAGGGATTAGTGACGGATAACATTTCGACATTTGTTTTCTATCGAAACGACAGTTTGAACTGTTAAAATTGGATAATGTTAACGTGTTTTTTTTAAATTTCCTAATAATTTTTTTAAAACCAAAATATATTTTAGTTTTTTTAAACATTAAGCTACATTCAACACGCAATCCGCAGTATAAATCATCCTTCTAGCAAACATTAAGGTGCGACCTAGAATGCATGAAAGCACAATTTTCTCACCCCAAGCGGAAAAGGAATGCGACTCCCCGATGTTGCCTATAAACCTACACTGCGCGCACATAATTACTCAAGCCATCCAACCAGGCAGAGGTCGTCTGCATCTAACCCGATATGCAGGCATTATTTTGCGTCAGATTACCGCTGCTATTTGCAAGATGCTCCAACCGGGACCGCACAATGGTATGTCGCTCTCACTCGCTTTATCTCGCGCTTCGCGAACGAAAAGCACAAAAAAACTGGGCGCGGAACTTAGATGGAACGGCGAAGATAATTACCAACCTCGATCGGTGTGTCATTTCGCATCTCGATGCGAAAATGACATCGCGCGTGAATTATGCTGCAAAAGGAGGAAACGATGCGAATTTATGAAACGAATGCCCTGGAGCTAGAGCTTTGATTTAAGGTCCATCATTTTGTAAAATGAAAAAAAGAACAGCTCAAATCGGGGATAACATGAAAACGGTTATATTTTCAACCAGAGGTGCGGTCGATTTATCGATTGTATAGAAGAAGAAAAAAATAGAACCTCCAATTGGAATGGCTTCATTATGGCACAAAGCTTCAGCATTTCCAACCACTGCAATCTGTCGCAAATTAAGACTGAATAAATACAGATTGCTACCACCAATCAGTGGTGTGATTAATCAAAAATGCAATATCGAACATTAAAAGCCACAATGTAGCGTCAACTGTTTAGTTGCTTTCCAACGCGATAAGATACCGGGCGAAGGGATGTAATTTATTTAACTGCTTTGTATTTATTTTACCGAAAAACCTCTGATCCACCATTCACAACACGACCAAACGTGACTGTGATTTCATTTTTTCCGTTACCGAAAGGAAAACAACAGCAACGCCAGTGTACGTTATCTGCAATTTCTTTCATCTGGATCGAGATTAATATTAATTGCACACCGGAAGTGTACGGAGCAGCGATTAGCGAAACATGATAAAAAAGTTTGCAAGAGACAGTTTTATCCCGTACGATAAATGGTACGAGCGCGAAGATGATGACACACCGGGAGGCGATTTATTTTTGGCACGTAAATGATGCCAAGCTTACAACGAGGGAACATAAAACACATCCATACTACGATCATACACATCGCCCTGGTGCACTTTCCAGTTTTCTTCACGGATGTTGCTCATTTGGAGCAAAATGTCACAAAGCCATATTAAAGGCAGTCGACCAAAAACACACAACTTCCCAAAAAACAAAACTCCACAGATGAAGCCTCATTCACATTTGGTGGCTGTTTGGTTTCGATCTAGCGACTGCTGATAAGTTGAATGGTTTATGTATGAGGGTAGGATTAATGATGGACATTTTACATTCGTTTTTGGTAACTTACTTTCGACAACAGCTTTCGAGGGAAATTTGGGAGAAATTTTCACTTAAAATAGCTACAGAAACATGCGCATTTTTATACTGCGTGACGCTTCAAACATTGACCGTTTTGTAAATTTTTAAAATTGCAGGGTTACACATGTTAAAATAAAACAAGAAGACTATAAAAATAAACGCAGCAAATGACAGTTCTACGGCTTCAGATGACACTGTTTAATGTCACTGGCAGATGAGACTTTGTAATGTTTGAAATATTAACTACTATTATCGTATTAAAGACATGTGCTACAATTGTACTATCATCTGCTTCGATTGTATTGTGTTTGATGCTCTTTTCGGATCAACTGGTGCATTTAATTTTTATAGCCATTTACATTGTTTCGACGTCGGAAAACCCCTGCAAGCATTACAGTTTTAATACTTAAATTATGAAATTGAATTAAGCCACTAAATGGATTTATTTTGCTAAAACTTGATTTATGATGCCGTAAAAACACTTCCATGGAGTGATGAAGACAATCATAGAGTACATAATTTTACCGCAACTGACAGTTGATATTGCATCAAAAACTACAACACTCTTGTACTCTATTGCCATGTTTGCCAAGGAACGACAATCTTCCAATCCATCCTGTGTCGCACCTTCTAATGCAAAGCATAAGGTGCCTGCAACATGTAGGTGCCATTAAGTGCCAACGATGGTGACGGACGAAAAAAAACAAGCCACTGCTCCTACTATACAGCTAGCCGTTGGATTAAGTAGTATTGGCCACCATCAAGCAACTTCAGCAGGGAAAACTAAACGATCAAACGGAAACATAACGAGTTCGTGCACCGAGCAAAATGACACTATCGCAACGGTGCCGTACGGAATTAAAACTACGTGTGTTACATTGCCTTGCCTTCAAAACATAGTTTTGCTACTCGTTGGCCAGAGCGTTCCCACACGAGCGAATGCTGGGTGTGGGGAAATCGGACATCACGCCAGTGCGATCTTGTCGCACCATGTCATAATCAACTTGTTCTTAAAGGTTCCCCAATGTCTCCCGAAAACGTGTCGTGAGTTTACTGAAGTGTGACTTTGTAATCACACCAATGATGATGTTTTCCTTTGGGAAAGATTTTTGATTTTCTGTTACAGAACTGTACAATATTTTCTCTCGAGAACAAAATGCACTCACTCGCGCATGATGAAATGGTGGAAATGGTGGATGAAACAGTTTTTCAATCTAGAGAAAGTAGCTGCAAAGTAAAAACAAGCTTTAAAATTAAAACCACACGGAACGAGCTGGAAGCTTCCCATTCAAGAACGGGATCGTGCAGCGAAAGGTGGTAATGTGCAGTTCGTGCATTACCGCATCGGTTCCATTGCACCCAGGATCCACTCACTCGATCACCGACGGACCAGCAACAGATGGGTGATGATGATGACGGCACTGATGATGTTTATGGTTTCATCGTTTTCAAACCATTCGTTGGTGGTATCCATCGTTCACCATCGGTGGACACCGTGTGTGTCTGTGATCGTTTGGAGTTTTGTTTTTATTGAAGAAAGTCAAGCAATGGTTGGCAAACGAGCTTGCCAGCTATTGGTGAATGTTAGAAGTAACAACCACAGTGCAGCACATTAAATGTTCGTGATGTTGCAATTAAGCAATTAACAGGACTTTACTCTGTTCCCGATCATATACATACACACGGGTTGTCCCCATGCAACCTGAAGCGGAACTATTCAACTATTGGTGAGGGTTGGAGATTTAGCGAATTACGGAAAATCTTCGATACAGACACGCACACAATATATTTATCACCACTTGATTCTCAGCATTTATAAAATACATCATATATTATTTATCTTTTTTTTTTATTTTAAAGCTCAACTTAACCTATTAATCATGGTTATGACTTCAAATTCATGATCAAATTCATTCATCATGACTTCAAATTAAAGTATAAGTCAAGACATATTATTTAATTAATTTTCATTTATTTATCTTGGAGTTATCACTTTTGAGTTTCCTCGGATATCCGTGAGTCTCCTCAGGTATCCTCAAGTCTCCTCGGGTATTCTCGAGTCTCCTCGGAAATTCTAGAGCCTCCTCGGAAATTCTGGAGTCTCCTCGGGAATTCTCGAGTCTCCTCGGGAATTCTCGGGTCTCTTCCGGAATTCTCGAATCTCCTCGGGTATCCTTGAGTCTCCTCGGTTATCCTCGAGTCTCCTCGGGAATTCTCGAGTGTCCTTCTCGGAAATTCTCGAGTGTCCTCTAGTATCTTTGAGTCTCCTCGGGTATCCATACCTCTGGGTGCCTCAGAACCTTCCATTATATACATAAGTACCGATCTGTACATGTATTTCATAATATCGTCTGGTGTCATTTTCATAACGTGACATAGTGACCATCATTACATTTTCTAACATTTATAACCATCTGCTTATGGATCGTAATTAACAAACAATTAACAATTAATCAACAATTAACAAACAATTGAAAAACAGGAAAAAAATATTATGAAAGTTATAAAAATAAAAGTTAAATATAATAAATAAACAAAAAACAGATACTACAAGTTGAATGCAAAAAAAAACATATCGCAGCAAGAGAAAGCAGATGCTCTTTTACCAATTGCAATATTCATTTCATAGCAAAACAATTTCGTGCAATTATGACGTTCCTTTATTTATTCAAACCTTAAAACAAAAACGAAAATGCTACAACACCAAAAGCTAATAATTACGTTATCAGGTGTTATCAACAAATTTCTTCATTTTCCACCAGCGGTGAAGCTGTAGACAAAAAGTAAAGAAAGAAAAAAAGCGAATTAACATGAACTTTTCTATTCAAAGTCATGCATACGGCCATTACGCCCGCACAAAATGCAACACGACATGGGGTGCTGGTGAATTTTCCACGGCTGAAGTTGGCGCACGAATTTTGCTTTTCTTCCTCTCCGCCTCCCTCCATTATATGATAATTATCACAATCGGCTGGCTAAAGATTTGTGATTTGGGCGCAAGTGCAAATCACCGCCAGGTGCATGAATCCTATTGGCTTCTAAACTATTAACCCCGGGAGCGCAATGGGGTAACCGCGTTGTTTTTGCAAGCCACGTATTGTGCACAAATTTCACTCACAACTGTGTTCGGTGGTTTTTTTTCGCTTTGTCGTGTTTGCTTTTTTTTCTAATTAATTTCTCTACACAACGAAGTACGGAAGCTGCAGTTGGGGTCGCTTTTTTGCGCTGAAGAAGCACTTGCACTTTCTCTCCAGCCCTAATGTCGATGATGCGCTAAATCGACACAATCACAGGCAGGTTGATGGGTATCCGCGTGTGTAAAGGGCTGGATGGATACTGCGGCTTGCAGCAGGGAGTGCAAATTGCGCGACAACCCTTACGACCTGACCCTGCCCTTCCTTTCATAATCGCAACGAAAGAGAGAGAGAGAGGGAAAAAAGGTCACGCTAACGTAGCAGCCATGCGCCGGCCAAAGATGAACATTCGAACGAATTCGAGACCCGAGTTCGAGTCTTTTCCAATTGCAAATCTCTCTACCACCAATGAGCAGCGTCACGTTTTCTAATTTCGAATTTTACACTTCCGAGGAATTTATTGGCGATCATAATTAGATTTCTTCCCTTTTCCTGGCTAGTACTAAAGGGAACGATACTAAACCAAAAAGAACGTGAAAGGTCGCTACAAAAAGCATTTCGATGCTTATGTGACCTTAGCGAGATTAATGTTACAAAATCAATAATATATTTCTTTCTGCAAAAATTCAATCATAAAAATTGACTAAAATGCACGTTTCCATGCCTTTATCTACCTAGCTTAATTGCAATTACATTTCACATTAATATTACATTTACGCTCACCATGTAAGCGAATGGTTGCGAAATTAATCTTAACCATGATTTACACATTAACTTAATCAAGGAAAAAGTAGTTCAACAAATCTTGTTTCAAAGCGCAAAGTGAAAAAAAAAACTCTTTTACCTAGGAGGTTAGCAGCACACAAAACAGGTGCATTCACAAGACCACCCATCATTTATTTTTCTTTGCTTCTGATGACGCTTAAATCACTTCCCTTTCTTCCTTATCCCATCGCTCAAGACACTCTCACTAGGGGCTAATTCTGTCGGGTAAGGGTTGATCGCGCAATTTCCATAAGCTGCAATACCGGAACCAATTGTTAACGATCCATTCCTAACGACCTTTCTCCTAAAGATCTGGTACAGCTGGACGCCATTAGCGGGGAAGATCATGTAGCAACAGCAGTACAAGGAAAAGCTTTGTTTTTCGATACGTAGAGTAGTGCAGATCCTCTGCATGGTGATGGTGGCTACCGGTATCCATTTCGCTAATGAGCCCCATTAGGATAGAAGATCCGCTAAAAGGGGATCCCGGCATGTAAAATGCATATACATCGGTCGTACGAACGCATGCCCAGTCACGAACATGTTCTCGTGAGATGCGCGACCTGTGCTAAATAGTTGCCGTCTGCAACCGTGCATAGAAAAGCGATTATTTAATTAAAAAGCAATATTTCATTAACATAATTACATGACAGGTAAAGCCAGATGGCTTCAAACTGGGGCTGTAAAGCATCGAAAAGAATGGAAAGCAGAAGAGCTTCCGCGGTAGATAATGTTTAACAACATTATCACATTCTGGGACGGCGAAGTTTCTTCCTTCTTCCTTTCCGACGTCATGCTAAACGATCCTCTCTGCCCGCGAAACTGTGTATTGATGGTGGCGAATTATGTGAGAACAACTCTTGCGTCGTCGTGGGATGATTTAATTGTACGCTTTACGCTAAACACAATGTAACGTGGGCAACAATAGGATGCTGTGTGCGGGCTGCCATTGTTGACAAACGGTAAACCGAAAGCCATTTTTCACCACACACACATACACTCTGCTTTTGGTAAACGAGCTGAGCTCATAATAAACAGCAAATTGTGTATAATTAGCGATCAGTTGCTGTAGGGTTTATTTCCTTTTAAGGGTTACATCTTTGTAAGGCACAACTTACACTACTAATAGCTGTTAATTTGTGTCACCAGTAGGGAAAGTAAACGATACAAACTTATTTATGTTGGCAGAAAACAGTTTCAACCTTATCTCACAATTTTTGCGATTTGTTAATCCTTCCTTCTAATTATTTACAAGAGATAAAGATTTGTGATACAAACTACACACACCCTTTAGTCAGTTTCCATTTCGTGCCAAGTTGAAAAATATAAAAAGAAGAAAAAAAAGTTTTTTTTTGCACTATTGCTTCGTCACATTTTAGCGCACATTGAATCGTTCAAACAGATAGTTCTTTTTCCGGTTTTTATTCGGAAAAGTCCCGGATGTTAAAATATTGCACGCAATCACGCACTTGCCACTGTCTGCATGCTATCATACAGTGAGAGAAAAGAACAAACTAGAGCAATTTAAAATGAAAATACGAAAATAAAAAGTTTCTTTATCGGAAGGAACCATTTTATTTACAGATTAAACAATCTTCTTTTTTGATAAAAATAGTTTAAATATTTTATCAAGATTCCAAGAAAATGTGAATCAATAATTTGAGTTTATTTCAAAATTTATGATTGTGTTACAAAAAAAAATATCAATATACTATTTAAAATATGGAGAATTATCCATTCACACTACCTAACTTATTACTTTGATCGTTACCATTGTGCTCGAATCGTTAAAAATACAAGCGCACCATATTCCTTTTGGGTAGAAGTAAACAGATATCTCGTTGGGTCAAATAGAAATGTTGAGTTCGCCGGTCAGTGTTTAATGCCAGGTGTGATTTAGCTTGTACCAGGAACATGAAATGGGCGAGATAGAAAGGCCGATCATGGTGTAACACAAATGCGGTAGGTGATCTATCCCATTTATCTAGACACCTCTTGGGCGGTTTGGTGGAAGAAACAGAAGTTGAAGCTGGCCGCACGCTCGGCTCACAAGTACTGGGCGGGAAAGGCAAGTGTTTTAGTTGCCTGCTGGAAAGTACATCGCAGTAGTTAACAAGGAAAAAAAGTGCATCCTACACCGGTAAACCTTTGAGTGAGTGCAAATGGAGTTCAGGGATGGGATGAGCTGCACCTTGGTTTTACGATTATCGTTATTACGATTTAATCTTCGGCTTTTGCGAATGTGCGAAACCAAGGCGGGTACGCATTGCGATTTCCCTCACTTCTCCGGTTCGTGCGTGATCGTCGGTCGTGAAAAAATCAAATCACTTTCTGAAACGATCGGGAAAGTGGCTCCACACCACCCCGTTTTGTGTGGAGCGGAATCGAACCTCGAAGCGTACTATATCTCCGCGAACGTTCCGATACAGTGCTGTGGCCTGGAATGGAATTTACGATGTCGTGCTACGCCACCGCCCAAAGTGCCCCGGTTAGGCACGCAGCCTGTTTATACTCCTGCATCGTACTTGCCGACCTGCCACTAATGCGCTTTTTCTGTGTTAGGTCAATTGCACTTTACCGAAACCGAAGCTCCTTAAGAACGCGGCCACGACCGAAGATGGGAAAGCATTAGAGGGAAGAAAAGAAAAAAAAACTATACCGCCATTCATTTTCGTGAACCATTTGTTTGCAACCATAGCTGTGCACCGGGAGGTTAGGTTCAAGGGTTAATTGCGGCCTTTTGCTTCAGTCGAACCGCCTATCCACCATTCGTGTTCTATTCAGGTTCATTGGAACAGTTTCGGAAAAACAGTGCAGTGCAAATTGCTTGCTGCATAATGGCAAGTACACCACGTAAAAGGAAGCTCACTAAAGCCTAAAATAGACTATAGTGTGAGAAGAAGAAAAACGAAACCCCAGAGCGAGAAAGGAACAGGTGAGCAGAAAGATTTAAACGCGCGTCAAAGGCACTAAAGCACTGTGTTTACGAGCAAACGTGCGTTGTTTTCATCCCTTGTTTAATTAATAGTGTGTATTAAAATGAAAAACAACTATTAAAAACATGCATTTAGTCATCATGTAGTTGAGCATCAGAGTAACAACCTCTGATTTTCCCGCATTCCACCATACCGAGTGAAAACATGAACCTTTTATGTTTTTGGAGGCTAAGAATAGTCCTTTCGTACACCACAGTAAACTTTTCTTTTCGTTACTGCTTCGACCAGGATTAAGATAATAAAGTATTTTTTTTTCTTCATTGTACAAAGAAATGAGCAACTCGCATCGTTAAAGGTAGATCGACTTGTGTTGGTTTGCAGCTGCCTTGGCTGCGCTTTGTAATGATTTTTTTCCTCAGAGACAATTAAATGATTTTACAATTACACATGAAAGAAAAACCAAGACTTTCTTATTTTGTTTAATTGAAATATATTATTTTTAAATGACAAAAATTCTCCGAATAGGATATCCTTTATTGTATTACAATTTCCGATCCATTTCACTTGATCTGTTTGCTCCATATTCAAACCTTTTTAAAACTAAAATATTTCCCATTTACTCCATTTTCAACAATCTGCTTGTGTTCCACTTTCACTCGACACACAAGAGCCTAATTATCGGCTCAAGTCCAAAAGCCCCCAGAATGATGATCGACAAAACCCTTTTTGACAGGCGAATGTCGATCTCCGATTCGACGCGTCCAACAATGATGCCTTCTTCCACTGTTCCCCCTGTCTCTCCACCGCAATATACCAACTAAAAAAAATGCAAATGCGCGTAAAAGATTTCCACTCGCGTCAAATCGAATGGGACACGGAGAGTTTCGGGATGAAACTCCGCCCTCCCATCATCTTTCATCATTTCTACAGCAACCGCCGGGAAAGGCTACCGACTTGGCTTGTTCAAAAGTAAAAAAAAAGAAAAGACTTCAACGATGGTTAAGCGATGACGACCGATTGAATGCAAGGGCGTATGTAATTCAAGTGAACATAATCTAATTACATCCCCGTGGATGCGGTCCCTTTACGGTTAGTCTCGACGACGGCCGGACACAATAGGATTTCGTGGAATGTAGGTAGCATTTGCAGCTATTCAGCAGCTCGATCGAACATGAACCATCCCGGTAGTATACTCATCCTATACTTTCGTGCGAACGACAGGCGATCCAACACCAAAAACCTTCCACGTCTCATTCAATCAAACAAGGGTGAAGCTTTACGAATATTTGTGTTCCTTTCTAATGACTGCCGCTAAAACTGACAGTCACGTAGTTATGAAATGGCGTCCAGATACATTCTCAAGATCCGTAAAACCGTTTTTTCTTTTGCAATTCGGATAGAAAATAGCGACAAAAATTGATTATTTTTGCAAAACTTTATCTGATGCAACCAATTAAAGTCAATAATAATCATTTTCGCTATATTCGCCATATTTTGAATCAAAGAATCAATCAAGCCTAATAAGACGTTAATCTCAAATGCATCAAGGAATTATATATTTTTTTAAGCTCTCTTTAGTTCAAAGAACCCAACTTCAATCAAAACGATCAAATGGAAAACTTCCGGAAACGAAAACATAGTATATCATCTACAGCCAAACCATCATCATTCATTCAAACTACCCACGAATCGTCGATCGTTATTCAATTCCAATCCCGAATGTCATTTCCAGTGGTATCGATTTCCATTGGTCCGCCATATGACCCCCGTTAGTCACGGTAACGGCTGTGGGGATCCGATGAATGCAAAATAAATGGCAGCTCACCCCGACACTCTCGGGCTGGCTGACAGCTGTGAGAGGCCCACGTATGCAAAAAAAAGAACGATAATAAACTTCTTTCCAATGAGCTGCTCCACACGATCCTTTTCGATGGGACATTGTTGCAATTCGTCTTGGGCTTCACTACCGTACCAGTCACTAATGTGTTTTCTTCCGGTTTTCTATCTTCCTCTTGTCCCTAGCTGTTAAAATCGATTACCGAGAGCAACTCGGTTGCATTGCAAACTCGTGCCTCTTCGATTCAGGGCGTCCGCTAACTAGCTTGACTGACTGACTGACTGACTGACTGGTTGGCTGATTGGTTAAGGATTGAATACTGGGAAAAGCAAATCAAATCAACACCTTTGCTTCCTGTCAGCCATTCATCTAGCATTCGGCCTGTCAGCGCTGTCCATTTCTAATCCCACGGCGATCATCCGAAAGTACAGAAGTGGAGAAAACAGTCCGTAATCGATAGAAGTTATTATTGTACCAAATAATATAAATTCGGTGAACATTAATAATATCTATTTCGTAAAAATATGAACGAATTTAATCACAAATATAGCTTGAAATAACATTTCAATCATTACAATCAAAAATAAATAAACCACATTAAACGATCCCACACTGCTGTCAGCGCAAAACAACAAAGTAACAACATGCTCAACCACCATTCCACCGAAAGGGATTCGTGTAAAGAGAAATTAATAAACATTCATTTAACACTAAACGAGTGCAGCCTACTTTTAAAAGTCTCGTGCACCGAACCCGACCATGATTAGCTGATGGCCGTACTGCGGTACAACCAAGCGATCGGACTTCGACAACGGGATAAACAGAAGGACCCGTACCAGAGCTCAGCACCCTCCCATGGAGTAAATGATAACTCTCTCACTCTCGTTTTTCCTTTTCCCTCTTGATTTCCGCGATTCGCTATTGCCAGCGGAACATTACACAGGGCAATATGCAAAAATATCTGATCACATTCTGTGGACACGGCACGCGCATTGGCTCTTTCTACAACCCGGTCCCGGTGGCAGTTAAATGGGTTTTTATTAATTTTATATTTCCCATTTCCATTCGACTGCTAAAAGATAATTCAACCTGGGGTTTGGAATTAAAAAAAAAACGCCATCGCCGGTAACAAATGGCGCCAACCACCGAACGAGGTAAAATCGCCATAGGGTGCGATTTTATTTCCTCAACTACTTTTCTCACCTCATCGTACACCGCGCCGTGTTTCAACGAGAGATGGTGCCAAATGATGCGACGGCTGTGGTACAATTTCCCTTCCATTTGGCACAAAAAAAAACTATCTCTCCCTGAGCAGGGCAATAAGGTTTTGTGCAGCGTTGCTTATGCCCCCGAGGTGTTAGAGAGAAGTAGCATAATTATGCTACCACAAAGACGCAAACCATGGTAAAGCATCAACGTCGCGCAGATGGTGTGTCGTGGACGTGATGCGATCACCGGGTGGTGTTGTACTAGGGCATGTATTTTCTACGCCGCAGGACTCACACAGCAGCGCAAGGTGATCGATTTTAAGCAAAATAATAGTAATAATAATCATAGTTAAGCAAGCAAAGTGAGACGCACGGTTAGATCAGAAAGCATAAACGGAAACCCCAAGGGGAATGGGAGAAGTGGGGTGGAATGAAGGGGGTGAGTTTGATGTATGAGACTCATGCTTTTTTCGCGCGCTAATAATTTCTTGTTCAAGCACTAGGCTCACCGCAAAACAAAATATATTACCTTTAAATTATTCTTCGAAAGGCCTGATTCGTGTTGAATTTTTTTTTAAATATTCAAAAATCTAAACAATGAAAGTAAATAATATATTTATTTACGATGTGATAAAATAAGATGTAAACTTTAATTCTTTCTCATTTATTTTTCAAATTACCGATGCATACCAAACGGAAGAAAAAAAAATCACTTCTGTAAATTCTTCAAGTAATAAATTCCGATCCAAATTTCCCAAAACGTACCTGTAACGAGAAAAGAAAAAAAAACAAAAATTAATAATTGCTTTGGATTCAAGCATCATCATCTAAACACACTTCTTCAGTTACTGCAAAGGGGGAAAAAATCGCTAGAAATAAACATCAATTGCCTAAGCTTTCCAAGCCCATTCTGCATAATGTCCACACAAATAGTGCACGAATTACGCACGTAACATCCTTCTACGTCAAGACACCAATTGAAGATGGAAATTGAGAGGAAACATTTGGTATTACATCGACGGAAGTCTGTAAAGTAGACCCTCTCCATACCAGAGCTAACCTTACCCTTTGATGTTGGGTGGACGAGTTTTTTTTTTTCTTCCTCCAAGATTGGAAAGTAAGACATTACACACACGGTTACTCATTTTGCCCTAAATTAGCGGCCGTTATTGATTAGCGATGAAGAGTGACGACTGCCCACGTTTAACGATCCATCACTTTTCCTCTTTCTCTCTCTCTCTCGCCACCGACGACATGGAAGCTGGGTGTAGTGTAGAAAATCACTAAACTTTTGCTTTTTTGTTTTCGCTATCATTCACTATAAAAGCCAAGAGAGATAGAGAGAGAGAAAGAAAAGCACTCGGCCTGCTAATTTACCACCTGCCGCTGTGCGATAAAATGTTAATGGATGCACTTTTGACCCACCAACCCGTGACCGTTGGGTTCGATGCGTTTGAAAGTGCAGCACAAAGCACGCGGCCGATTTCATGTGAGGAAAATTAAATTAAATCTGACACCCCAAAAAGTGAATGGTCCGAAAGTGACAGAAGGGATTTAGCGGTGCAGCTTGTCGTGTAGTTGATGGATTTAGTTTTGTTTTTTAATGCTTTCCACCCCATTCACTGCCAGTTTGACCCTCCGATACGCTCGTGGCAGTATCGCTCACACTCTTAATGGACCACCAGAAAACAGTGAAAAGGTTTTAAATTTACATTCCGCCCCACGTCCCTAACATTTCCGATATGTGTGGAAAATCTAATGAAAAGTGAAAAGGTGGTTTTACTTTCGCTTTATGCGCTGTTAATTTATAAATTATTGAAACGAAGCGAACTGTTAGCTTTCGGATCTTTTTATCTTATTTTATTTATTTTTTATTAATTTATTTTTTATTTTACAAGCGAGGAATGCTACCCAATGAAAAAAAAAAGATCAAACAAGTTCTATACTCGATGTAAGAAAATATACCCATGATTGTCGCATCCAGCAAACAATTACTCATTTCCGTGACACCCCGCTTCTCGGTACGATTGCACAATACAAACCTCTACTCCTCCTCCCAACACTCCTTTCCCCCTTTTCCCATTTTCCTACATTTCTACGATCTTAAGCAACCAACCAGAAAAGTCACATCAACCTTTCCCCCCGCATTAACTATCCGCGGGTTCGTCGCTTGACATTACGAAAGACTTCAATCACAGCATTCTTTTCAGCCGTCCCGGGTAAACCGTCCCGAGGTGCGCTTCTTTCGATCGGGCGCAAATCACGAACTCTTACCCAGATTGTTTTGTGGCGCAATACGAAAAACGAAAGCAAAAATTTGACCATCGAACCGTTTCACTTGATTAGGGAACGATTTCGCACAAAGCCACATCAGTGCGCTCCCATTGTGATGTGGCGGGTGTCTCTCGTTTAAACGGGAGGGGAAACAACACTCCTCTTCTCGCTGGTCACACTGGCAAAAGGCCAACATGGAGCAGCAGCAACATGACGGCGGAGAATGCACAAAGCCCGCCAGTACCGCCGGTACCTCTCGCCCGCACAGATGAGATCACCATTTCTCAATCTAACTTTCAATTCGATTCGCGAACCATTTTCACTTTCACCCGCGTACACCAAAACGGCCTTTTTCTAAAACCAAAACATGCATTTTTGCATTGTTTCAGCGGTATTTGTTTTGCAGTACGAGCAATAAAACAACACAACAAATCGATAGATTTTCCTGTCTCATGGGTAAATATGCAAAATCGTCCGCCTCATCGCCCATCGGGGTGCGGGACTTAAGGAGGGGAATCAAGCTGCGTGTGGGTGTGTGTCTGGGGATGGTGTAAAAAAACTCCCCTCTCTTTACGCAAATGCTAACCACTGACTTATTCGTTTCGGCTCGGCTTAGAACTACTGAACCGTAACCCGATCGGTAAATGAAAAATAAAACAACCTTTGCCAAAGCGCTAAAGCGAACGGAAGAACGGATATCCTACTTGCCCGGTGGGTATTGAAGGCAAAAGAGTCACCCGATACGGGAAATGCAATTTCCGCTCAAATGTCGATGTTGCCGATGCAACATAGAGGCTACCGGCTTTAAGGGCACAGTTGCACATGCACCAGAAATTTCACTGTGCCCTGTACGTTCTTGGCGTAACATTCTTGCGTTGAGCGTAAACTTCAAATGCACATGTAAACACGTTTTATGGCTTCTTTTATGGCAAACCGTCGGATCAGTGTGTGGGGGAAAAAAGGGAACATCTTGCGTCCCATTATGTCACAGAAAGACATAAAATTATTTCCAGATGCAAGAAAATAATTCATTGCGTTCATTCTGCATTGTAAATATTATTTACCGACTATAATTCTTCAGTACAAAATATCAAATTTTTGCCTGAAATTGATGGGTTTCGGTTGAGGTTTAAAATACCCAAACCAAAAAAAACCATTAGTGAACTCCCACATAATCCACGGCAAATGCTACTAACCTTAAGCTAGAATTCAATTAAAACAATCGATATACGCCACTGTTGGAAGCCATTGCAGTGTGGGATCGATAAGCTCCAATAACCATGGATTATCGGATGGGACATTTTACAGTCACACACAGGCGCGAGGTTCACAGGTTTTTCAACAAGGCGCCCTTGAAAAGAAAGCTTTTAATCGTACTGAAAAAAAAGACCAATTGCAAGTAACAATCGTAAATTTTGCTCCACCATGAGTGTCAATTTCCGCCCCAAAAATCAAACAACGACAAAACTCCGTTAGGCTTTCCACCTTATTTTCTTGTCTTCTAGTTGCGATCAATCCTCAGTAAATCTGCACGAAATATTCTCCAAAAAAAAAGTAAAGTTACGGGGACCCACCCCATACACCCGGAACGAAAACTTCAGGAAAACAAACAAACGACTTCGATTGTAGAGAAAACGACACACACCGCAACTTCCAATTGGTTGCCATCGAATTAATTAATTTAATGACAGGAAAAGAAAGCTCCGAGGGTCTCTTTTTTCTTGTTGGCTACGGACCGAACAACACCAACGTTTTGTGGGGTATAGTGGTGCGGTGTGTGTTGCTGATTTTTCTTTTCTTTTTGCACTTAGTCTGTGTTTGTTTTATAGGCCAAATTTGGGCTGATTAATTTGTCACACTTTACTTAACCTTGCAATGTGGAAATCGACGGAATCGATGAAATTTGGGTTGAACATGAGATGCCATGCCGGGCAATTGAATTGTTCCGTTTGTTTCTTTCGACACGAAATTGTTTTAAATTGCTAGAAATTGTGTTGGGAAAAAATGATAAAAAATAAATTTAATCTCTTCATCTTTGTTTTTGCCATTTCCTATTTTTTATCAAAGATTTTGTCCGCTTTAACTCAGATCATTTTCCGCTTTAACTCATATCAGATCATAAGTTCTGTCACTGATAGCTGAGTATGATTTCAAAGGATTGGAATCTTAAAATATATTTTCTTGTATTTTTCTAGTAACACCTGAAGAATGCAATAAACACGATACGGATATGAAAACTAACTCTGATAAACGATCAGCTAAAACAAACAACTCACTACATCGCGCAGCTACCTTCCAAACTAACCTTTCAACACAATCCACACTGTTGGTACTTCTTTATCATAAACACATAATTTACTATCGTTTGACAAATGGTTTTAAAAGCGAAAGGAAGGAGAGCACCTGAAGAAAGCAAACCTTCCAAACACACAAATCCTTTGGGTGGATTTGACATGGGTAATCTGTTCGCATGATTAATGAACTTCACGCTTGCGATGCGGACTCTTACTATGGTTATGAAACGAGTACGCTAAACAGGAAATTAGACCCATTGCTTTTGCTACCAAGCGTAAGTTCCCTTCTTGATCACTCGAGTGTCCCATCATGGGCCATGCACCGTCACCTTCTGATAAGATGATCTACCGTGGAATGCAACTTGCGACAATCTGATCTTACTTATGGTCTTAAGATTGGTAACAACAACAAAAAAAAACTTCAACCCCCCGGGCACTGGTGGTTAGGCCGAAAGCAATTTGTCGCACCCTATTACGGAAGGTGTTGACGAGAAATTAATTGATTTCGTGGTAGCGGGCAAAAAAGCACTTTCATGCTGCGTTCGTTTGTTGGTTATCTGGAGAAGATCACTTTCCGATCCGTTCGAGTAATGGCAAGCGGAATAGATAGGAAGGCACAATAAAAATGACACAAGCATGACACACAAACAATGTTGATGCGTTGAAAAAACTACGTTTTCAGGGTTTTTATTTATAAAATTTGAAATTTATATAATGTTTAATTTTCAGACTATTTCTAATCTTCTTGCCTGTGTGCTACCTTGTTTCTTTAAAAATATAAACTGTCAAATAAATAAATCATTCAATGTCGCGATTAAAAGATGTCTCTTCATTTTCGTCATATTAATGTTTGTGGTTGAACAAGCAGTTGATACAAGCTTTTTGTTTACGATTCGTGTGGGAAACGCTACCTTACTGTGACAGTTCCGATTTTGAAAGATTAACGTAAGGTTTTTCACGAGGGCAGCGTTACCTTTGTATAAGAAAAGGTCATATAAAAATAAATTAAAATAACCCACGTACGAAGAACGCTCAAGCCAAAAAAGCTATTTGAAACAAGTGTTTTTGTTTAACACTACGTAGGGCTCGATCGCGAACATTTGGTGCCGTGACCAGGATTATTTCTTTCGTAGTGAATTTCACCATTAACACAGCTTTTCTGTAGTTCTAAAGGATCTAAATGTATAAAACAAAATAAATCAATTAACTCCAAAACTTTTACCAACAAGGTTAACCATCTTCCAACGATGAAACCATTCGTCGAACACAACATTTTCGTTTCCGTTTGCCAATTTAGTTTTCATCCCATTCCATTTTCGCTGCAAACTCGCCAAAGATCGTTAGAGCAAAGAAACACGTGCCAGTGAAACTGGGATGCTTGCTCGATTTTCTACCAAACCCACTCTATCTGCTCGGGGTTCAATTGGATAGCACTGGACAACTGTCGTTCACTCCTGAGGGCACTATTTTTTTATTATTACAACTGCCCATGAAAGCGTGATCGGTGATCATACCGGCTCGAGAGCGCGCGCGCACTTCAAATACATTGATTTATGACTGATAATGGCAATCATTACACGAGGCTAATGATAATGATGAAAGGAACGATGATGCCGCCACACATGACTAGTTGCGCTACTTCAGCAGTTCGGTGGAATCGCCGGTGCTGTCAACGCGTACGTCTTCCCAAAGATTAATGATAAGATGCCAACCGGCGGACACAGTGGCCGTACACACTCTGTCATGTATTAGCCGTGCCCGATGCGCATTCCTTCTCTGGATCAGTGAAACCGAACCGCGGGAAGACTGTGTCAAGTGATCGTCAAAGAAATTAAACAGCATATTGCGTTAATAATCCACCTACGCTTGTGTTTGGAAAAAAAACACGTTACTAACTAGGGTATAACAGTGGGTGGAATGGTATTTTCGATGCGCAAAATTCTAAAAACAGTGTGCTTAATAATGGAGGGAAAATTAACTCAGTTGAAATATTACCGATACCTAAATGTAGCCGGGTTAACTCCCACTCCCGCTTTAAATTCAGTTAACCCTCACCCGCTTCCTACTTTGGTCAAGTTCATTATCAATCTTCACTCTTCTTGGCGATCGATAAATTTGAGCGTAACGGCATCCCTCGAATCAGCAGCAATCGCTTGGGCAGCGTTAACCGTTACGAGTAAGCAACACAAAATTGAACCTTCAAATAAGGGATTATTAGTGCGCTTTAAGCGTTAACAAAACTCCTCATCGAAGCATGGGATAAATTGCCTTAATGTACCGGCTATGGAATGTTTTTAATGAAACCACAAGTGTGAAGATGAACAAAAATGGAGAGAGACAAAAACATACCAATGGGGAAGAAAACGCAAGGTTAAAGTAATAAAACTTCCCCTGTAAAGTTCACTATTTAATTTAAAGAAAATAACGCTTAAAACAGTTTTCTCCCAAATAAAAAAAAATCGTTCTAAATAATTGAACAAAACACAATAAAACGAAAATGTATATTTAACACTAAAAGTACCAAGCGTTTTAAGCTTTTTTTTGTTCGTGGTTAATTTTTAAACAAGTTCGAAAATTTGGAGTATATTTTATTATTTATTGGAGATCGTACTATAAAAAAAATCATATTTCAACTATTTTGGGATTATTTAACACCAAAAAATTATGTGATGAAAACGATGCGTTTCAGTCAAAATGACTATTGGTACGGTCAATCTGGTGTTAAATAAAAATCTATTCCCATACAATGTATTGTGCATGAATAATTGATCACGACGATGGGAAGGAAATTGATATCATGTTAAAAATGCAGCAGCACCATAAGCAAAACGTCCACATCGTTTATCTCGTGCAGGTAGTAAACATATTTTCCATCAGCATTAATCATACAACCCGTGGCTGCATCCATTTCCTATCAACCGTAGATGATGTGAGAGAACCTTCCCGGACACAAACACCACTTTGGAAGAAAAAAAATGGAGAAGCTTTCCATTACGGTTCCGCCGTACGCTTAAAACAACAAATTCTGTCGGCCAGGGCAAAGAAAATTGACCGTATGGCGAAACGTAACGTGACGATGGTGAGCTAAAAGGTGCACGATGGTTCCACACCCGCACCGTCCAACCACGTTGAACCTTTTCTGACGCACGGAGAAAGAAAGTGAACTTAATCTATGATGATGCCGGATGATGAAGCAGTACCAATGGTAAGCAGTCTATCAGCCCCAAAGACCACAACAACGAACGATCCGAGCCGAGATCATGGAAAATCGGGGGGGAAAGCCTTCGTCCGCGAGCCGATTTGCACGTGGCGATCTCACCTCAACCTTCAAACGGTGCGAAGAGTACGGAAGGTAGGAAAAATAACTTATGTTCAGTTTCATCGCAAATTAACATCAATTCCATTAAACGCTGTGGCGCGGTCGGCTTTGTACTTAACTTTTCTTTTTTTTTTTGTATCGTTCATTGGATTTTTTTGCTTGCGAAGGTTCGCTCTAGTCCTTCCTATCGAACCCACACGGGTCTCTACTCTGCAACGAAGAGCCACGTTTTGCTTTAGCACCGATCAAGCGATGGATGAAGCGAGAATGATGACATCCAGGAATGCAGCCAACGGCGGGATCATACCGGGACGAACAGAACCACTGTCTGTCATACGGCACGGTGATCAAAGCTGCAAATGAGACGATCCACATCCCTCCAGTACTCCCCTCCTTTATCTATCTTTTCCATCCCTCTAATGGATAATGCACGAATCTTGCCGATGTTCGCAAGTGAACCCATTTTCCACTGGACGCTTGACCTGTAGGAAAATTTGCCGAAGAATCGGTTCCGTTTCCCGCCATGGATTTTCATCACAGTCACGTGCAAAATAGTTTTCTTTCCCTACTATCGCATTATTATAACCATCGTGTGCCCTTTTCGCCAAAGTGTGCATTATTGCAGTGGAGAAGAAAAAATGAAGAAAAATAAAAAAAAGACACGATCTGTTTTTCTGTTAACACTCGGCACACACACACAGTCGGTGGTAGGGAAAGAACAAAAAACTAAAGGAAATCAAAAGGAAAAGGTTGATTGGGAAAATGGGCATGGTGCGCAAATTGATTTCGATTACGAGATAGCAGGTGAGGTAACGGTAATGGAGTCGAACGGAAGAGGCGGACTGATGCGATCGCGATGCCTTTTTTTTGTTGATGCAATGGATGTTATAATTACAGCATGCAAAAGTGAATAGCAAAAAAAAACCCTTTTTGCAAATTTGCCAAACGTAAGCAGAGAGGAAAAAGAAAAAGGAAAAAGGAAACCATAGGGCTAAGTAGCAAACTGTAGTCTAATATTAGAAATATTTTCTTTTGATTTGAATTGTTGAATGTATTATACATACATGCTTGGAATATGAAATAGAACACTTTATCAAACTAATCCTGGAAAACGTGATGTAGTTTAGTGATATGCATGCCAAATAAGAATGAATGAACGAGTTTGTTGAATTGGTCAAATTGTATCAAAAGCTATTCAATCCGAAAAATGACCTGGAAATACTTCATTTTCCGAGTTTTTTTACTTAATCTGGTCTTAAAATAATCAAACATTGTAACTACTTCTGTTTGGGAGATAATTTTTAGAATTCAGTGGATTTTTATGGTCTGTTTCCTCCTTAAACACGTTTTTTTGCTCAAATGCTTTTGCAGTCTGCTAGATGGTCATAATGTGAAATTATAGAGAGTAAGAAGGTTTGGGATTTATCTCTGCCCTCTTTTGTATTAAATTATCACAACTCTTGAAATAAATAGAAAAGTTCTTTTTTTATTGAAGCTACCACTTCAAAATTTTATTTGCGAACGTGAATTATTATTCCCATCTCTACCATAGTACTCTGTATCAGTTTCATATATCCTCATTCTAAGTACCTAAAAATCAAACCAATTTTTTAAAATCTAAATTAAAGCTAGAATTGTGCTTGCACGTGTCCTTTATCCCTTTTTTGCCATTAAAAACACAGTCGAGCGTGACATGTAATTAAAATAAAATTATTCAAACCAGACCAGATTTACGCATTATGCATTACAAACAGCGACGAGATGCCATAAATTTCGATAAGTCACGTCGCCAGTTTCACGTTGACGCTCGTTTTGAAGAAACGTCAATGAATCTTAACAAACACTCCACCATTACCAGCATCGTTATAACTCCTTCCACCCATATGCACACATCCCGGGCATCTAATTTCAAGTACCGGACGGAAATTCGCAAATGGCAAAAAAGGGCTACGGAAATTATGGTAGAAGGGAGCAAACAATCCACCCCTACAAATGTACAAGCATGCTTTCAAGTGTCCCTCTGGTGTTGGATGAATCTACGCTCGAAAGAGTGCATCAAACCACTCTGGGAAAATTTACCCTAAAATTAACACCGAAATTCGCAACCGAACCGATTTTTCGTGCGAAAACAATCGCACAAGAGGGGTTACGATGATTTACGTCATTACTGGCTACGTTGATGGTGGTCGATGCTTAATTATAACGTGAGTCATCAGTGTCTGCATTAAAGAGGAAGTTGAAATCTCGATCTAACAACGCTTAGATTGAAGCAAAAGTAAATAAAACTTAAAGTACAGAAGGGTTTATGGGAATAGGTTGTAAGAGGATGAATTTTGCCTTTAATTCACCAAAACCTTCTCACTTATCATATTATCTGCATATGTTGCATTAAAGTGGATCAACTCAACTGAAGCAAACTTTAAGATTTTTTGACAATTTCCCAAATATTTCCAATATACAGTCACCTTACCTAACAAAAAAAAAAGTAAACATGCAAACCAATCCCAAAAATTAGATTATGAAATTGATGAAACAGCAAATTCCTTTCAACATAATTACTATTTCCTGTCCTAATGTCCTCCACTTTCTACTGACGCCCTTCAAAACCTGTACCAAAAAAAGACAACAAAAAACGCCCTCGCGTCGACTAGCCGGATTCGGGCGAATGATTGATGCTGAGATGCAAAAGTGCATTTTCATCCCCTTTCACGAAGTAAACAAGACACATAGAGCAACAAAAAAAAAAGAATTCCCTCCTTCCCCACATTGCATCCAACCGCGACCATTTGCCGCACACGACTGTTGAGGGTTTGAGAGCGCCATTCATTATGCTGTACTCCACACAAACACGGATGGGGATTCATGCAGCTCCTAGCATCGATGCAACTTTTGTTTGAGCGAGACCAGGCAATGTGCTACCACAATGGGCAGCATAAATCAGCATCGGAGGGCTTCAAGTTAATTGCTCGTGCGAAGAAAGCATGATATCGCTTTCATCGGAGCATTTGAGAGTTTGGCCTTTTATTATGTTTTCCTGCTTTTTTTTTGCTTAACTCGTTTTATTCTTCTTTTTTTGCCGTCTACTACCCTCGTTTCTCGATCGCGTTTATAAGGCTGACAGGTTAGAGTAGACATAGCCATCGTCGCCTTCCGATCGTTGTGTGTCGGAGAGGAAATGCTTCACTTGGGGAAAGTAAGCAACAGTCAGCAACATACACTCTTCTTACACTCACTTTCCGACACATCACGAATATTTCATCATCTTAATTAATCTCTGGTTCGTTCGAAATGCTCAAAAGCTGCCATAGATCTAGAGCTGGACAGGACAGACAACCTGGAAGCTGCTCGAGCCGGCAAACGAATGATCTATGATCGGAAGGTAACCACCACCAAATGCCTAAACCGTCGACGTTTTAAGGATGAATGGCGTTTCACGGAATTTTCCTTCCACGTTTCAGTTCGGTGGTCGATTTTTGGTGAGACGAGCTGAACTTTAGCGGACACGGCGTACTTCCGAAAACAATCTATCCCGGGAATGTATTTCATCTTGGATGTGTTTAGAGTTACTTCTCCCATTTACCTTTTTCTCCAATAGGCTTCACTTTTTTTTTGTTCGCAGTCAGTTCTTGTTCTTTTTCCCTTGCTTAACAAACAGCTACAAAGCAAGGCAAACCGGCCCAACAATAAAAACAACAGTGGATATATCATGACCATTCATCATCATCGCGTAAAAACTGTGGAAAGGTCAGGGTGAAGAAGAATAAAAAAACAGCTCGTCCAGTGTGTAGTGCTTCTAACGGAGTTTAGTGCTTGTTTAGCACGCCCCAGTTGGCGAATTGGAAGACATTTTCGCTCACGAAACTGGCATCCCACTACCGGGGATCGCGCGCTCGTCAAACCGATGGTATGTGCGGTTTATCCTCTGTCCGTTGATCGATTGCCAATCGAGGGCAGTGAAGATGAGCTTTGGATGATTTGTGCGGTAGTGAAGAGAAAGAAAAGAAAAGTTAAACAGGAGAACAGGAGAACAGGAAGGCAACGAAAGCTAGAGAGTATTTCGATAAGAAAGGTCATACTACATTCTATTTATCACCGTGAATAATACCATGAAGGTTTATTTGATCAACACTAACTAATCTAAGTCTAAAATTGACCGAATAATAAAAATTTAAAAAATAATTTGCCAAAAATCTTGTATAAAATAAATAATAGAGTTTAATAGCTCCTTTTTCTAAGTCAATAGAATATCTAATTTCGGTAAAAGCTATACGATCGACATATCATAAATACGATCGACACTTCATTAGGTAATTATGTAATTATTTAATTTAGCAACAATTTTATATTTGTTGCTGTCACTAACACAAATACTAACTTTAGCAAACAGATATTTTTTAAACTCCAAGCGAAGGTAAAATGGTCTAGACAAGATTCGAACCCTCGACGAGTGGTGCAACGGACCGAACTATTCCGCACAGAACCATAACCCATGGTCCATGTAAGCCCACTTTGAGACCAACAAAAATTATCTCATAAACCACAAACCGTACCGAAAGCAGTACGTTGAACTTGTTTAAGCTTTCTCGCCCAACGGACAAGAGCCCTAGCGTCAGTAAATAAAAACAATTTGACCAAGAAAAAAACCACAAAACAACAGCGCAATGAACTTCCGATTGAAGTACGTCATCGTGCACAGCGGAGAGAAAAAAAAGACAGAACACAAAACATTAAGTTTACTTTTCAACGCTGAACACCAATACTGCCGTTCTGCAAGCCAGTAAACCAAGAAACTAACGATGAGAACACTCTCTCCAAACGTCAACGTTAATCTCCAAAATCACGAAATTAGTCCGTTTCGCATCGCATGGATCGATGGCTTTTATTTTCATTGCCAATTTTGCATTCAAATATTTAATCTAATCGGTTTCGGGTACGGGGCACCATCTCCCGACAGGCCGAAAAGCTGCCTCACATTCCCCGCCCCACCCCGTAACGGATTAACACGCAATAATCAACGGGAAGGAAGTTACGAAGAACTTCCAAATAAGAACGAACAAAACGGGAAAATTCCACAGACGATTCCCACCATCTGTGGCGAAGGATGGAAAAACCACCATAGTGCAAGATTTGGCAAAGGTTTGGTGGCGACTGTGTCTAGCTCTCTTTATTCTTATTTTACACCATTTCGTACATTTTACCTTATGCCTGTTCCGGCTTAACCATAAAGAACACACACACACAATATTTCCCAAAAGCGTGAAGCGGATCGTGCGGGATACGAGAAAAAGCTTCCATCCGTGTTTAGCGTGTACAAAACAACAGAAATGAAGCTCCACGAGCACAAACAATGCTTCGCACCGAACGTTCGCATCACTAGCGGTGCGAAAGAATGGAGCAGCAGCAAAGCCATGCTGCCTGGAATGGTTCGAATTGCCACAAAGGAAATTGCGCAGAAGACGTGAAAATTTTCGGCTATCATACCACCGATCGATCGAATCCCGTCGATTCTCACGCCTTTCACACCGATCGCGCACTGTGTGAAAGATCGATTACATTGACCTTTCAGCTGTCACCGGGACACATTCCACTCCCGATCGGGTTTTTTTGTGAATCGCTCGGGTGAGAAATTGGCACAGTCGGCAATGGAAAATTTGCCTACCTAGTTTGACATTGATAAATGTAATAGCATAAGAAGAGGAAACATGATCTTCTGCCGCATTTTAGCAATGCTACTATTTATAATTTTTTTTTGCGTATCAAATATTTTTGAAAAAAAAAAAACATTTCAGTAAATATAAAAAAAACTTTTCTCAAACTATTAAATATTGCCAATTCTTTACAAAAAAAAATTAAGACAAATATTGAAGGGGTTCGTCGCCATACGCGGCATCGAGTCTTTTGATTTATAGGAATATTCTTAGCAATACACAACAATCTATCCATATGTAACGTTCATAAATTTAACTAAAATTTTGAAGTACCATGTAAATATTCCTCCACTACATTGTAATTTGATTGAGAATATTGTGTTTCCGAGATTGCCAAAAATAAAACCTACTTAAAGTCTAAAGAACAAAACTGTTAATGTTACATATGGAAAAATGTGTTGTGACGGTGTTAACCTTATGTAAATCACCAGCACACTGCCTATGCATTAAATTATGCAATCAAACAAATTACCTAAATAAATGAAAGCTTTACACCCCCTAATATTCCTTCTAACGTAACACTTCCACCAACAGGTGAAAAGGTAAACGGCAAAACCCTTAAGCACAAAGGTTCAAAGTGCATTTTTCGAAAAACCCCCAATGCCACACACTCTCTCACCTTCTCTCGTGCGCGCTAAATCACTCGTCGCCATAATAAGTGGTCCCCCTTAATCGATCGATCACCAAACACGGCGATCGGTGGATGAAATTCCAGCCTCGGTGCGGTAACTTCCGACTCTGGTGCAGGCATTGCGCTGAGGTGGGTGGTGCAGTACAGTACCTGAAGGCACCACCACACCACCACCCAATGATGATTGATTTTTGGTCTATCATCTGCGAGGACAGTCGAGGGGGGTTTAGAGAGGGGGGGAACACAAAAATACACCAATCAAACACGAAGAAGCGGAACGTTACTTGGCCCAAAAGTTCAAACATTCGGTCGCGGCAGAGTTGTTTAAAGAATCTTGGCACACCAAAGCTAAATACCATCATTTTCCAACGACTTTCCCAAACATGAGAGTGCTTGCTGTATGGGGCCACCGTATCTCACTGCTGTCTCAGTGTGTGTGTGTGCACTTTATCGACTCACGGATGCATGCATACACGTGGTATGGTGGGCCCCTTCGCGTTGATTATGATGATTCCCGCAATGATTGCACGATCCAGACAGAATCTTGAAAAGACAAACGGGCGGAAGGCGGTACGCGCTTTCGGATAAAGTGATTGATGTGGCCATGCTGCGCTCGGAGCCGGGCTGGGACTGCCACACAAGTAATGCGCTTTTAGCGCAGCAATTAATGGAACCCAAAACCGTCATCGTTACCCCTTTCGCCCGTGCTGGTGAAGGAAAAAACCAACATCGCATCGGAACTACTGCATACATTCCCACCAACGAATCCAAGATATAAGTCGATCTCGGCATGAGCAAACGGAGCGCGATTTGGTGCTTTGTGCCGAAAGAAAGTAAATCTTATCACGGACAACAGTACAAAGGGGCATAATAGTACCGGGAGAAAAGGAGGAGATTTTACGTTGGAAAAGATTAAGTTCGCCCGAAAGCTTACAAAAAGAGTGAAGCAGCCAATCGGTAGGCTTTAGTTAGGCCCTGATTACGATTCGTAAGCTTACTCTGGTGATTGACCGTGAGAAAAAAGGGAAAAATACATCACCGAACATTCATATGTGCTGCCGCCGTCAACATTTGTCGGCCACACACACAGTGTATTTCTGTTAGTCATTAATTTTCAACAACGGTAGCCATAAAATAAATCCACCTCACACACACACAGACGACGGCAAAAGGCGCTTTCCGATTGAAACGATAACGACAAGAAGCGACCACGAAACGAATGTGTTTCGATGCATTATGCTGCACGAAAATCATGTTGCACAATGAATAAAATCCAATCCCAAAACGTCACCACAAAGCGGTGAGAAAGCTTCTCCATGCTGCCGGATATTTATGTAAAGAAAAAACCCTCCATCTTGGAAAAACTCTTTTCTAACACATTCGTCGTACTTCAATCATAACGCGTTTGGATCCGCATTAGTCTTTCGTGTTTTTTTTTCTCCTTTCAACAAAATCGATGTTTTGATCGTTTTCACTTCATTTTCACCTTTCCCTACAAAAGGGATCGCAGGGAACATCTTCTCGACGACGTGTGTGACGAGACCATTTATCGTCGCCATTTAGCGAACCGTCCGTCCAACCTTCACGTCTCATTTGATGCTCCTCATCAGCGCTCGAGTGTTTGCTTGTTTCCCGCTTGTCTATCTCTCTCTCTCTTTCAGCCCTTTCTTTCAACCCTTTTCGACTCTCACTCGCAACGGAATGCAACGGTCTGCATCCAATTTGCTTCATTTTCGATCAATCACGCTGTGTGTCCGGGCATCAGCATAAGTGTGTCCCGTGAAGCAACATAATTACATCTTACCGAAAGGGCCCTTTCACGTGTCATAACAGATTTGGCGTCCCTTCAAATTACGTCAACGGCTCGTTAGCAGGGCAAAACACCCTGCGCACACAAGGGCGGCTTCTTGCACTGTAACGAGCCATGATTTTGATGGGTGGTAAATAAAACCTTTAACGCCCGTTGGGGCGTAAATTCGCTTTTCAGGGATTTTTTGGATGGACAGTATTAGAGAACAAAAAACAAAAGCTTCATGAAAAGCACATTACGGTAACAGTCAGTAAAAGCTAAAGGAAAAACATTATAAAACGTAAGTTACATAAATATTTTTTTTAACAAGCAATTTTGTTTCAAATTTGATAAATGTAAATATAGAATTCTAAAAAAAGATACGTAAAACATCTTAAAACACAAATCACACAACAAAAAAAGGCTATAAGCTAACTAAAAATACATTTTGCCTTTTATTACAAAAAATCAAACATTCTTTCAGGCGACCTAAAGCCGCAAAAAAGCCAGAAAACAATCCCAAAATCGACGAACCTAGTGACCCAAATATTCACCGAATGCGTACCCACAATTTGCTTCTGTCGGTCATACCGAATGTTTCCCGCAAGCGTAAATCATCGAATCAATCGTTGTTGTTTTGTTTTCTTCACTCCATACACCCTCAAAAATGAAACAGTGAAGTGAAAAAACAAAATCAAACAGAAAAGAAAGATAAACTAATCTTTCGGCCTATAAGCCGATCGAATCGGGTATGCAACACATGCTGTGAAAGGAACTGCTGCTGTGTGCTGGCGCAGATTGTTCGGCAGACGGTTTACTACCACCAAACTAGTGTGTGTGTGTGTGCCTCTGTAGTGTAATCGAGGCGCAACTACAGATCATTTTTGCAGGGCTGTAAGTACATAGGCACATAGATAAGAAAGCGTTTGAAATTACAAAAAAAAAATCCCGGCATGAGCGATGATACCGGAGGGAGGTTTGGGGATGTAACTCGTCTGGAAGTGGGCAGAAAGGGGGGAATGGGTAAAACGGCAATTACCATCATTGCTCCATTTGGCGCGAAACGGGATCGAGGATAATCCCATCTGGAAGCCGGCCAGATTATAGTGTCGATTTTTTCCTCGGGACCGAGCTGCAACAACAAGCTACCAGTCGCTTTTCCCGTCTCACACTTCACACCACACGCTAGAGATTTCCTTCATTCCAAAGGTTTTTCTTTATTGTAATGGTGGGTGTACGATGAGTGAGTTTGTATAGAAACTGATTTCAGAAGTCGGCCATCGGGAGCCCCTTGATAGATACGGCCTGTTTTCTTGAGTGTTTTTTATTCCCTGCGCTAAATCGGTAATAAACAATTCAAATTGAAATTAATCATGTACACACACGGATGTGTTACAATAACAAAACCTAATGGAAATTAATATAACAATCTGCAGATGGTTTTGTTATTCAATGTGTTTGACATTCCTTGACTTAAGACACGATTCTCAGCTGGATTTCATCTTGACCGGATAACCGGATAACACGAATGAAAAGAATAGCTATTTTCCTGATAAATGTTAGTGTAGAATTTATGAGAAAATGAAGTAGTATATGTACACTACTAGCTTACTTAAAAAAACAATAGGAAAAGCTCAAAACGGATCACGTCAATATGAAAATATTTTCTTAATTACAATTTAGAAAAAAAGTACACATTCTTATACGCTAGCACATATTTGCCATTGATCCTACTTTTTACATAATCCTACCTATATCTATCCATAAAAACAATCGGCCATCGATCTCTCGAGTGAAACTGATCTTGAAACACAAAGCTGCCGTGTCTTGAACCTCAGATTTGCGCAAAAGAATTTCATCATTCCATATTTCTTCATCTCGTCTAATCTTAATTCTTGCTTTTTCCTCCTACAGTTCACCGAGTAGTACCGAACTACCGACAGTGGAAACTATTGCGTTTTGCGTTACGTTCCTCATTACTTCCGAGCGTAACGGACGATACGGGAGGCAAGCAGGCGGTGGTGTGCTCCCTCGATCCGGAAGGAAAAAAACGGGGCTAAAATAGCGGAGTCTATTAGTTGTCTTAATGTGGATAATTAGAGAAGCCACTGGCCGCCGCTAATGCCAACCACAAGAAGTTACCGGCACCGTCACAACTGAAGTATGCCGCCATCCTTTCTTCAAAAGACGCTCCAAGACGATATGTGCACTGTGCACAAAACGAACGCAAGAAATGCAATCACCGAGGCCTGTGCTGGGTACAGAGGTAATTTGGAGCAAAACCACATTCCTACAGGTGTACATCCGCGGTTTGTAACAGAGGATCAGTCATTGCTCGTCAATGTACACGTGGCACCGTGGCACCACCAACAGCTTAGTTGGATTTTTTTCTTTTCACTCCCTAAAACCCTCCCGGTTCAACATTGCATCTCCTGTGCGGATCATAATCAACCTAACACTGACAGGCGGCGTACACCTGAAGGCGACACTTTCGTACGGAAAGGCCTTGTCACCCACCGGGGGGGAAAGAAGGGTTTATTCTTTTTGCGCTTTGGGGAATTTAGCGTGCATTTCATTCGTTCGACGGTTCACCTGTGTAATGAACGCCATCCGTGCACACGATCAGTAGCACCGGAAATTAAGAAAGAAAGAAAAAAAAACACACATCTTTACGATGCACCACTAGTACTGGCTTAACCTCGAGCGACTCCCCTGCCGAAAGCGTTCATCAGCGTTGAGCGTGTGTCGATTTTTCTCACCAACAACAGAGTGAGGAATCTGGATTGCCTAGCCTTCGGGGTTATTTGCTCAACGAACCAATTCACCAAGCGAATCGCGCGCGCGCCCGTATGCCAAGCAGCTAATGATCTTGGAATCGAGTAAGCGAACACCGTGCGGCATAATCGTTCCCGCGAGCTCCAAGTATACAGTTCCCATCAGTTCGTGTTGTGATCCGTGTGAGATGGTTTCCACCGAATCGTTATGCGCTTACCAGTAAGGTTTAATTTAATTCTCACATAAAAATAAACACATGTGACTTTTGCTAACATAACATCATAAAAATCTCATATTGGAACAGTCATAAAAAGCGACATTATGCAACGGTTGCAATATTAATGGAACGAATTCGAGATCAACAAAATTTCGATACTTTCTTCAAGCTTTCTCGTGTGCATTGATTCGTTCCGTGCTATAAATATTTTTTCCCGATACTATTTACCTTGCATATTGCACATTAAAGAAAAAAGTAATTGAATTATTTGCACCCCAACCATGTATGTGTGCAGGGAGGAGATTAATACGAAAATGAAAGTAATCTCACTTCCAACAGATAATGATTCCTAATTGTTTTACTTCTTCAGCATGGTACGGACATTAAAATATCGCATTTATACTTCATCTATCAAATCCTCTCGAATCAACGGCTGGAGAAAATGCCGTGGGTGAAAAGGATAATTGGGCCGTGAATTTGTTATTATTTTCTATTTCCGGCTACAAACCAAAACCGTCCGGACCGTAACCGGAACAGCATGTAAAACACGACCGGACATCGTCACAGTATTCATATGCGTGTGTATTAGAGGGACTTCTTTTTTTTGTTTTGCTTAACATTTTCCACAAATTATCCTCCCGGTAATAAGATAGTATTGTTTACCGGTACAATTAGTGTTTGATGGAGAGCAAAATTGATGTGAACGATTTGGAGGGAAGCAAAGAGTGAGATCATTAGCCGGACCGTCTCAATCATATGTATCCGGTAACGGTTGGTAGACAATTTCACGAGCATTTGCGCGTTATCTGACAGGTTACGGGCGTCATCGCGTTACTCTCATTTTCATGCTATCAAATAAATAATCGAAAGTTAGTCCGTTGTTACTAGCGTCGGTCGCCATTCGCAATCCAACGACATGAAGATGAAGAATGATCTTCTGATGGGACGCAATCACGCGCTTGTCTTTTTTTTCTTTCTCTCTTATGTTTTCTTAGTTAAAAGTTGGGATCGTTTAACCGTTTGGAGGAAACTGAATGCAGTCAATTCGCTTCCCTACTGGCTTTACGATTCATTGTGGTCAGCTGATAAAGTTATACCGTCGCCCCCGCTGGTAATTGTCGTAAGTCTTCGGACCCAAAGGATCATTACCGTAAAATGCAAACAATGCGATAACAGTTAACCGCGAATCGTAGCGATCAGTCAATGAAAGCGGCAATACCCGTCGCGATCCGCAAGCGGTAATCCCAAATATCAGCAGCACGATCCACGGCCAGCCATGGCATAAATCAAACATGGCCAACACTAAACCCCGTTGGGCAGATTCTGACCGTGCCGCGTAGATGGGTTTTGAATTTCATCCGTCACTAGACAATCGGAAAGAACGGCACGGGGCACAACACAGCGAACAACTAAATCTGCAAATAGGCTGCATTGCCGATTCACGTTTATTGCGATCCAGCGCTAACCGTTCGTTGGTTCACAATGGGCATACTGCTTTCGTCAACAGCGGCACTCAGACGGTGGCCCAACTGGTTCGCTCTTTCCATTGGGGCTAACGGTACTCACCTGCAAAAATGAAAAGAAAACATAAAACATTCATTAGAATTGGCATTGGGATTATAAATTTTCGCACAAATCTATGGACACAACAATCTAAACCCCAACCGCGGCTTTCCTGTACGATAAAAGCTCGATCGAAACGTACCGAAACGAAAGGTCCTAACCACCCCCCACCGGAAATCACCACCCACCCTTAGTATTACAAGCAAGAAGGAGAATGGATAGCGCCACAACAATGCCTTCGGATCATAAATTTGCGCTGATAACTTGACCGCCCTAGATCGCGCCCGGGAATGGTTTGAAAGTAAGACCACCTTCTAACAAGAAGGGACAAAATACACACACGTACGTATGCAGTTCCAGGCTTTCCCCCGGCTGTAATCTGTGCATTTTATTATTTTGTTTCTCAGTTGTGCAGATTCGTTCTGTTTTCTCGTTGTCTTATCGACGGGAAAAGAAAACAGCGTGGACAGGAGGTGGACTATTGAACTATTTCTGGTTCCATCTGGACGCCAACTCTGTAGTTGCAACTATGCAATAGACGCTTTCCCAACAAAGAACACGCCAACAATGTATCAGACCTCGCAATAGATGGTTGCTTTGGTAATTGTACGAAATCGGGAATTCGGATGTTTACTTCGGGTAATTTGAATTAAATCAATTACGCCTAAATGTATGCAACCATGAGTTTACTAATTTTTAAACACTTGTTAGGACATTTATACGATAATTTGCAATTTTATTACCAAAAAAATCATACTATGCGATGTATTTTACTGCAAATACCAAATAAGCAAATGTTGCATAATATGCCCAAAATCGATTAAACAATCCTGCTTAGCCCCGACTAACCTTACTAACGACGTTTGCGACTTTGTTCTTGCCACTGTCGCAACCATTGGAAGCTGTGTTTAACGTGCCTTTCAATCGCCACGTACAAATGCAATGGTAGATCCCGTACAACGATCGTGTTCATACAAATTCGTTCAACAGCTGTTAACAGTTCCTTAAATGGGTAATTCGCCACCGTCGGCTGGAATGTGGCGGAGTGTATGTTAGCATACTCCCTTAGTTCGTTATCATGCAAACTGCAAGCCAGCCACCTGCACAGTTTCGTACAACCTTCGTACAAGAAAACGAAAACAAAAATGGTTCCAATAACATGATTTCCCTAGGCGCAACATAGCCACGCTTAATCCATTCTGCATTGATCAACAACCCGCCGGGAAAATGTGCGCCCTTGCGCATACTTCAATATCGGTTCGGGGCGCGAACCGGTGCGTCACTGGATGGGAAAATGATTAAGAAATAATTTCAATACAACCCGACTCACGCGGCTTGATGTTGTGCGGAGCTTGGGATCTGCGAACTCGATCACGGAAAGGCCAGCCTCGGCCAACTGTAGGATCGAATTACTGACCGTTTTTCCCCCATTGGCTGTTAAGGTGTGCCATTAAACAGGAAGAGTTTGTTGATCGGTGTACCCTTCCCACTGCATCGAACTTTTCGCTCACAATTAGTGCACGATATAAATCTCTACAGCTGTGTTATTCACCACGTACCTTTAACGATAACACCATTTAATGTATCAATTTCATTTATCCAAAAAAAACCTCAACTTTACATGCCAACACCTTCGAAAGCCTTTCTCTCTTGTGCAGTTTTTTTTCCTTTCAATATCATAGGATCGTTTTCAAAAGCATCAAGTGTTTTGTAGTTGCTCTAGATCATCAAGATACCTCCGGTTTAAGCCAACTATTCCCTTCCAGCTCGCGTTATTCCATTATCTTGCAGGCATCGCAATTTTCCTTTCGCCAAATACTAAAGCCACGAGTTTATTTGCGGTCAACATGTTAACACACTTGTCCGTTTGAACTGGCGCAAACTATTTTAAACCACCTTTAAATAAAATATTTTGCGGAATGTTTCGGGTTAGTAGAATAAAGTAAAAAAATATTTATAAAATTTTAAGAGCTTCTTTATAGATTATGTCAAGTATACCGGAAAGTAAATAGACTTGATCTGACCCCATCTTCTTGAGCACGTACTACTGGCCTAGAATTTCGTCGTGCTGAAAAATCATCGTTATGCCATGAATCGCTATGTGACGAAACAGAGTTAATAGCAGTCAATAAGGTTGACTTATTGACAAACGACATTGCTACAAAAGTTGCCAATAATTGGATGATGGAAACGGATGAAAACGGTGCCAAAACGAAGCATTTTTTCCAAGCAACCAATCGATTTATATTGCGAAAGTAATAAACAATAACGCCTTAATAAGATTTTATCGCCACCCTTTTAACTATGCAAAGCTTAATTCGAATTCTTCGAAAGAAAGTGCCGAGAAAAGGAAGCTTTATTTACCACAATCCTTTGCATAAATCATTATGTATAAGTTATAGGAAGAAAGCAACACAATCACAAGTTAATAAAAGCTGGAAAAGATTAAACTTTTTCTTCTATCAAACTTACAAATATTTAATAGTGGGAAATGAAAGATGGTATAAATTAAATACCTAAATCTACCTTCCATCAACATAATCACCTTTGTCACCATCATCAACGTGCATCATAATCATCATAACTCAAAGCATAGTTTCTCCTTGTGCATCATTTGCCGTGCATCAGGCTCAACATTGAAGAAAGCAGCAAACCATCGCACAACGAAATGAAGATACCGCTTTACAGTTAACTTTAAAGTACACGTCACTATCCCTTTCTGTTTCATTCCTTAGCAAAATAAACATATCTTCAAATGGTTTATTCGTGACACTTTGGTAATTTCCTCAATCGCTGCCCTATAAGCTCCAGGTGGATGGTTTTAAGGCAAGTCACCGTAATGGCGATGATGATATGCAATTGGATGACACTCGAGGGAGCGCACTAATGAAGACACTTTAAATCGTCACAATAAAAAATTGTTACCCCTCCCACACTGTAGGAAGGAACAGGGCAACTGTTCACCACGGTGCTATTTAATGACATCTAATCTACATGTTAGGAAAAGGGCCAAAGCCTCGCCCGGCATTACGGAAACCGTGAAGCAGCTAATACAGTGAGCATCGCAGGCGAAAGAAACGCCAAAGGTACGGTGTGTGTAATGGTGACATTTTCAGAATGCTACACTTTCATACGCAGCCAAATTGACGGCAGCGCACACCGCTGGATGGCTCGTTTACCGTTTGCTGCTCTTGTAATGATGTCATTTGCGGTGGTAATGGAAGGCATCATCGCCGAGTAAGTGCCGTTCCGTACGGATGGTTACGGAGGGAAGAAAGTGCATCGTCGCGCCTATCGTAAAGCATCGGAACGAAGAACCACTTGCGTTAAGGGTAAAACATCCCTCCAACCTGCCGTTAGGAAGCAAATTTTACGGTTCTGCTGCTTGTTGGTAAAACTTACGCTACGGTTTTTAACCTTTTTTTTTAAGATCACAAGAAGAAAAAACACTCACGATCGATTATCGTCAGCATATCTCACGCAACAGGTGTCAACCTTTCCCGCAGCAGCATTAGTTGCCTGTCGCCTAAAACGCTTCAAGCTGTAACCTAGCATATCAAACATAATCGTGCGAACTATGAAAAATACACCACTTGTTGACGAGTTAATAATCACGGCGAACGATACCGGTTTTAACCGTATCCCAAAGGGTTGGCTTCGATGCCCAACCCAAAGCTAAAGATTGAGCGTGCGGACACGATCGTTAATGGCGAAAGATAGCGCCATAAAGATAAGATGAGACAGCGGAGATACGGTTCACGCAAAACACTCAAGGCATACGGCAGCATCCGGTCCATGCTGTTCCTGACGCAGTAGCTGTTACGGACGTTACAAAGGTGATTTGGGTGCCTTTTTAAGCTGTGATGTTTCAATCTTACATCGATCGATAAACAGGAATTATTCAATGCAGCCACTTGCTACCGTCACTATTTTCTCCAGCATCGCTGGCAAATTTTTTAGTTTGGAGTAACTTTGTACGTGGTCGCTTCAATCTAAACCGTCAGGCAACCAATAACAACTAAAACAAAATAAGTAAAGAAAATGTTATGAATTTAAATTACACGATCGATCATTCAATTTTAAGGAAATATTTCTTGATCAATTCAAGCAAGCGCGTGCAGTGCGGGTTTGCATACATCGTGAAACTCACTTTCATACAAATTGCATACCCAACAGGCGCTTAACATCCGCATTGCATACATCGAGCATATTTTCTCTTTTATGTGTAGTGCGAATTGCATACTTTTGGGATGTAGATTTTAAGAAATATTTCATTCAACTCGATAGATCGATCAGTTCCTCCAACCGGCACTTTGTTACAATTTAAGTTAACAAAACCCTTAATTCTCTCTCTCTCTCTCTCTTCTTGGCTTTTAACGACCTTACAGGTCACGCCGGCCATTTCTGGCTTACTAGACTTATTTTTACCACGTAGCCGGATAGTCAGTCCTTGCTACGGGGGGACGGTCGGGATGGGATTTGAACCCGGTCCGGCCGTGTGGACTGGCGCCGTTTATCACATGCACCATCGGGCCGCCCAAACCCTTAATTAACTTCCAAATTGATGTTGGCGGTTACCCAAGAGTCACATATAATAATTATAACAGTAATATTACCATTTTCTAAACAAAACTAGCTTTCAATTGTGTTCGACGTGAAATTTACAGAATTAAACTGACTTTCGTTTTTAATCTCAATTTCGTCTTGTGCTGTTAATTCCTCAATCATTGATTCGCAGCTCTTAAGATTAGCGACCATTAAAATTCCCATCTTACGTTCCTACGGAGAAACCCCTGGGGCTAATAAAACCTCGGCAAAATGAGTTTGCCACTTAAAAACAACCATCCTTGGGATGTATGTGCGCACGCCACTTCCAGTTAACGCGCTTCGTTAAGCGTTTTATTGGGTGCTAATGACTTTCTTTAGTCATATTTTAACCTCCGTTTAGGAGGTGCAGCCTCTCTTCGGTACGATGGGATGAACGTTTGCTTGAGAAGATGCGAGAAAGTTCTGATTTATTTCTGCCATTATATTCATCCCATCCCATGTCATTGACCTTTTTACTTGTTTGTACAGACGTAGTTCGTCTAGATGAATGCAACAGCAATTTGTGAGCTGCACATCGTTACAAATGCAAAATAGAGCCGTTCCTGTATGGCACTAATTCTACCACACTCGTTAAGCTCCTGCACTGTGTTCCTTCTTTATCCTTTTTGTTTTGCCAGTATTCTGGCACTCGTTTCCATTTCCTGCGGTTCTGGCATGCCTCTCTATAATTTATGCACTTTCGAACCAGTGCAAGATTGATCGCAAAAGATTTCATAACTCTATGACGACGCCAATCAAGCTCACTGCCCTGGAGAGGAGGGGTAGGCTCCGTGGAGTCCGCCGAGGCTCTAGACATTGTTGAGGAGGGCCTTTGCTGTATAACCACCGCGTGCCTGTTCCCCAACACGGTTCACAGGTAGCAGGAATTGAAAGTGAATACCACAAATACGGAACACAGCACATGCTTGCCCACCACCACAAGTGTCGCCCGGCAGCTATAATGAGAAATCGATCGTTGTATCTAGTCTCCCTTCAAAGTTTACCACCACCCACGAATGGCTTTTGCCCGTGCTTCAATCTAATCTTCCGACACACGGGCAGCTAGAGCTAAAACAGGTAAAATCATACGATCTGACACAGAAGGACGGTGACTGGATAAAAAGAGACGGTGACGATGATGCTGTGGTTTTGGGCCGCACAGGAGAAAGGCCGCGCACACTCGGGAAAGACAAATAGAAACCCTTCAAGAAACACTCCTTACGGCGAACCGATCAGATCCGATCGGTGCCGTGTGACGAAAGAGCCAGTGAAAGGAGTGGCAGGGGGCAAAAAATGGGATCGTTCGCCAATCCCCAATATGTTGATGAATCTTGCATTTCTTGCACTGCCATAGTTGTGAGGCAAAAGAAACCAAAAAAAAAGAATCTAGCAAACTTCAGAACCAACGACGAGTGGCTTCCATCACATCCCTTCCGTTAGTGGCGCACACACACATACCGAGTAAAATTGAACACAGATAGCATCGTCCATAAATTATGCTCACGAACGGCTCAACAGGCGAATAATTGCTGGTAATGGATCGAAGATTCCCTCATTTGGCAAAAGGTTGCGTTTTCGGTTAGGCAGCAAAACGCTTCAACAACCGTCTGGCTACGCTCTGCGGCTCGAATGCGACTCGTTTTGCTGCATCGCAATCACTCAGCCAGATTTCTTCTTCGCACTGTTGAAACACCCACTGGATGCATCGAAAACGGGGTGCAACACAACAGGACGAAGAGCATGCAGTTGCCAGACCCTGGCGAGAAGATATTGAAGTGGGCGAAACCCATAGACCGACCGTTTCCCGTACTATCCAGAGCTTACCCAGCGGCCAAACAAACCACGCAGCGATCGATCACAAGAGCACGAGAAGGAGCTGCCCTTTCGTCCCTTCAGCCGTATTATCGCTCGGTCGATAAGACTCAAACACACACACACAGACACACATTGGGAAACGAAACAACAATAATCGTGAATCGATCGATGGCGATAACTTTTTTGCTTTCTTTTCGATCAGCTAAAATCAACAGAACGATTGTGCAATGGGGCACGAGAAAGAAATAAATACACACAGAGTATCGAATCAATTTTCGGCTTGAAAGACCAATTTCTTCATGGGTACTAATTTATATCCTCGGAGCTAACGGGCCACAGATCAAGGAAATGGACTGGGAGATTTCGAAACGGGATATCATAATGTCGCACACCGATGAAAAACTATATGTTCGAAATTGCGGGAGGTTCCATAAAATTTTACTACCCTCTACATGAATATTCGATTGGAACACGAAATGTCTGAAGATGGTTTCGGGAACTCCTGCCGGTGGTGCGCATCATTTGGCCCTGCTGGAAGCACTCTAAAACGAAATGCAACTGATCGATTATTTCGTTCCAATATTCTTATCAGTTTTGATGCATCAATGTATTTTAATGTGCAACATAGGAGATCAGTTCACCGGTGAAGATATGAATATTGGTTGAACGATTAAAACCGACCCATTCAATTATAGTTCCATTCCCAAGAGAAAGTCGATACATAACTATGGACGTAATAGATAACACAACAGTCGAGATAATCTATTTTAAAACGTTACTCCAATATCTATATATTGAGGTTTGGCATATATGGGCATTATATTAAAAATTCAATAGTCCTCATTTAAGCCACACAACTGGGTAATCATTTTCATTCATGCAAACTAAATGATCTCCAAACGTACTTTAGGTGGTTATTATCAACTTCTTATAATCACGGGAAGTTACATACGAATTTAACCCACTCCTTAAAAATCCCAAACAACCCCTCCACGATCAATAAACTGCAATCAACGACTCTACTGAACAGTGGTTGCGAAAGAAACCGTAATAATCAATCAATCGTACGCCTCATACCAAGACGCTCAGCTATCAAAAGAGGGAACGCGACAATAAATTCGCAATTTTTGAACAAGCGATCATAATTTTGGGAAATATGCAAGATCGGCAAAATGATCGTACCGGTATTAATGCAAAAACACTTTATATTCTTCAATCGAGCGTAACGAAACATTTGAAGGTCAACGATGTCGAACAATCATACAATTCGGAAAATTTTTCCAGCTCATCAAACAATCCCTCGTCACAGGATAATGCCGGCAACTACCGGTATCCGCAGTTCCGCTTCATTGAAAAGACCTAACCTACAAAAGTGAGCAAAAACCCCAAGATCGTGTAAATGCACATCGACCTGTAAAGTATGGAAACGACCTTTTTCATTGCCACTCAAGTCTGTGTTGCTCTCCCTTTGGGATAACTGGGCAGACAGAGCGCACGAAAAAAACCAGAAATTGTCTCAACGATTAATGTATAAAATATACCACAAGTTCTGGAGTTTTTTGTCCGCAAAATCGGAAGACGCCAGACACATTTTAGCGTAAACTCAACATGGTGCTTAACATTTTGCGCATATGCTAACCAGACTCAACCCACCAGCACAATTCGTTTTTGTTCGCTTTCGGACCTTACGAAGGGTAAACGATTATTGCAATGCCACGATTCATAAATTCGTCTGTTCGCTTCCATAGGGCCGGCCATTCGCGTCCGACGTTCACTACACTTCCACCGGCTGTTTTGTTTATTGCCGGCAAACAACTAACTACCGGAGGCCCGTGGGTTGCTGGACTCCATGCAATAGTCCGTGCACACACTGACAGCCGTTTTTGGCCGGGGAAAAGGCAAAGGTGTAAACAAGTAAACAAAACTCAATTGTCCTACGATAGAGTCCTGAGCCTGGCGGTACAATATATGCCTGACAGACGACCCTTACCAATCTATCCTAACTTGGCTAAGTCTTACAGTGCTACAAAGAGCTATAATCAACCATTTTCTAGGCATTTCTCGCGGGCACTACATACTTCCCAACAGCATTTTGTTTACCTCATTTGTTTATTCCTTTTGTTCTTTACTTTAAGAAATTGAATCTTATACAAAGTCGGAACACTATGCCCAGCGAATGTCGGCATGTGTCGGCAGCTGTCACACAGAGGATGTGTATTGTGTCGGTTGGTTAGAAAAGATACAAATAAGTCACATAGACGCTCTCCCTTTTTTTGGTACCAATCACCACACCACTTCATTTTAATAGCTTAAATTGAACATTGTAGGGAAACATTTGTTTACAACCTGCGACCCATCGATTTTTACCTTATCCCTCTAACCTCGTTTGCCTTAGCCTTAAACCTACACCAGTTTACCTCTTTTTTGGTGTGCAGCAATTGTCGGTCTGTTTGAGGTGCGAACACTTCAAAGAATGCAGCCAACGAACAGCTTTGACGATGTTGAATGACTAGAAATATTTTCGTTTATCACATGCAATCAATAGTAGTTACTTTCTTCATCATCGTCGACTGTTCGCTTCAATTGTGTGGAGACAGTTATTGAGCTGAAGCAATTGTGAAAGGAGATCGTGATCTTGAAGATTACAACCATTGGAATAAAAATAAAACATTCTATTCAAATATTCTATCTCCAGTTATGCTTTAACTTCGGAATATAGGTACCGTTATTTAATTAAAAATATCTCCCTACAATTTGAATAAATCCAGAACTCACATTTGTGTCCAACCGTGTTCTTGTCTTTAAAAGAGCTGGTGTTTCAATTATTCCAAACAGCTGATGCACACGACGCACCATCCATTAAGGTAATTATTCACCCAACACGTCATGATCATTATCGTAACTATTTATTGAGGTCAGACAGACGACAGGCAAGAAAAAAAGAAGCGTCGAGAAAATCTTCTCCCCGGGCACAACTAACGAATGCTGACAAACAACCAAAAAAGGACTGACTTCTTCAACGATTCGATGCGAGAACTGACGTCTCAATTAATTCCTTGCATCACACCATATCGCCCGTCGACGTGGTGTCTTTTTTTGCATTGCAGAATTTCGTTCGATGACGTTCCAGCTATTCATTCACTGCAGCTCTTGTAAGGCGAGAAAACACATTCCCTGTTAATCCCATTAATAGCAAGCAAGGATATAGTTTGAGGTTATTTATATTTTTGTATCTTACTTAACCTAACTTTTGCAACATGAGTTCAACTGGGTAGGAACTGGGAAGGAGAAAAGTTCACCAAATATGCCTACGGTTACCATACAGTGAGAAACGCATACGAACACAATCCCATATTTGGGCGATCGAGCCACAGAGCAAATATTATGCAAAACGTGTCCACATTAAACCACCACTACCACCCTTCTGCCTTACAAAGGCTCTCCTTCTCGTAAGGCTTCTGCAAGATATTACTGTAGCGAGTCGTTTGGATTGCTTTAGACAGGCATAGAAGAACTAGTTTAAGTCACTTTTACCTTTACTACTACCTTTCAAGCGTAGACCTCAACTTTTGCAAGTTCAGCGCGTAGAATTTATCGAATGTCTGCTTTGTTGGGAAACCGTAGCGACACTTGGTATAAGAACTGGTTAGAAAATCGCACCGGGTGGCAAAACATGCGTGGATTTTCCCATACTAATGGACATAAACGAAGCGAGAGAATCTTAAAAGTTATGTCAGAAACACGACATTCCGAGTCCTCAATACTAAGAAGCAAACCTTGTTTCCAAAACATTGGACATTATCGTCCAGATAATCAGGTCACATAAACCACGTTTATCCATCACATAACAATTCAACATTCCTACCACCGGAAAGATTAAAATAAAAATTTCAATGTAAAGAAAAACTGGACTGCAAACATGATTTCTCTTCCTTGGGAAAATGAAAAATTCCACCGCAAAGGTCGGCCCTTAAGGTTAATTCTTAAAAGTACAAGTACAAGGAGACAGTGGGGAGATTTTGAACCATTTTCGACCTACATATAATTACGACCTTATTACCAAACCGCGTGCAGACACGCATTCGTCAGCCAAAACTTGACATTCTCCATCCAAAAGTCGACCGCACAAACTCAAGTTCACGATCAGCTACAACCGCTCTTTACACAAATTCGTACAAAATGCGGGCCCAATTGTGATAATGTACAGTTACGAAAGTGTCAGACCAGAGTTTCAAGTTTCACCAGTGACACCGTCCTCCACACCCGAGGTACACACAAAAATGCTTAAAATGTATTTCCGACGAGCGCCTGAGGGCAACATTTGTCAATACTAAAAGAAGGGCTCAGTAACAACGGTTTACCTTTGGTATGCAATTTTGGTGCATTTTCACCTCACGACGACCAACGCGGCGGGACGGCAATGCATAAAAGTGTCCCAAAAGTGACCTCAATTTGTGGTACCCTATTTATCTGATTTCCTGCTGTTTCGCCACAAAGTGAGGTTGATGAAATCAATTTATCAATCCGACAGATAATTGACAGCCTTTCTTCGAGGGTTAAGGCCATTAAACGGGGCCGTGTAATTTCTGATTTGTTCGCTTCACACAGTCAAATTTGCGAAATTTACAACAAAAACACTTCATCACATGATACGATACACATTCGTGAACATATCTATACCATTTATGCATCAATTTATCGAAAAGATTTGCGTTTTCAGCGTGATTAGGTGGGCTACAGTACGCAGCATTTACATATGCTCAACCATTTTTTTTCTGTATTTTATATTTCTTCCCAACAAAAAAAAAACGTCACGATTCTTTAGCAAAACAAAACACAAAAATGCCGTTCATTATACAGTACAATCATCTTACATATGAATAACAATTGTGTGGTGGTAAAATGTTGGTTGCATTTGCAGACCCGGCGGCATTTTCGTCTTTCTTTCGGCGTGATCATCGCGCTTGCTGTGCCTCGATAAAGATCGTCTCTTTTTGTTGCTTTAAACGACCGAGGTGGATGCAAACAAAATACGTTTTAAGGGAGAGAAGAGAAAAAATGGAATGTCTGTGCATACTACTATGAACGCGGCGTTTTTTTTTCGGCTGCAACAGATAAATAAAAGTGCAACAAACGAGAAGATCAACATGCAACCAGAAACTGGTTTTCGAATGCCCTTTTCTCTCTACTCGTGGGGTTTTTATTTTGTCAAGACGATTTCCGTTTTCGTGTTTAAACAGCTGATAATGAAGTTTTCTTTTCACGCGCTACATATTCGATGACCTCTTTGGTCATGAAATTAGGTTGGAAATGGTAGAACTTCCGGCACGTTTGAAGCAAAAAACATTAAGTTCTTATCATAGCTAAATTTATCATTAGGAGAACGTTTTTAAAAAGGGGAAAGCAATGCCAAAAATGCTTTTATTTTTTAATCATACGAAAAGGCTTATAATTATTACTTAGCAGCCTAGTAATAACTCCTTTCGATTGAATGTGTAGCTTTACGTTCAAATCGCAACACCGCAATATTTCCGCTTACGAAATCAATAAATTTTAATCGTTTCCGTTCGCGTCACAAAACTGCATGCGCCACCGTGCCGTTTGTCGCGAATATTGAAAACGAATTTACAATCCACTTTTCCTTTCACTAGGCGTAATCAACCAGAAATCGATACTGCACATGGTGACCGGTAGGAAGCGAATCAAATACCATTCAACTCATGAACCATGAAGCACGTTCGAAGCAACGGAACGAATACAAGAATATTAAAACACAAAAAAGTGCATCACACGCGCAAAATATTTAAAAAAAAACAACATTGCACAAATACACATCCTGCATGCAAGAAAGAAGGATAAACGAATGTGTCTAAAGACTGGAATCGTTTGGACGATGTACGAACAAATTGGCCGGGTGAAACAGCCCGATATGATAAATTACCCGAAAAGAGGCACACCACCGGTGGAACGAAGCCAAATGGCCGGTGGTGGACGTAAAATGATTGAAAAATAAAATAACTAAATATATAAATGCCTTCACTCCACACGTTCGCTTGTACGTGATCGGAAATTTGTATGATTTTGTTTACTAACAAAAAAAGAGGTAGAGAAAAACAAGACACCACCACCAATGGCAAATGCCGGTAACGATACAAATTTTAACAAAAATTAGGAACACTTCAGCCGAACGCGAAACATGACGACGGGAAGACGAGTTCATTTGTTATTTTATGCCAGCATTTGCTGTAGGAAGCGGCGTATTCAATTACACTACTCACGTACGAAATGTACAATTTCAGGTGGTACAATTTTGATTTTTATGTTTTTGTAAACCTTTTCCCCCAATTTATCACTGGTTTTAAAGGTTCAAACACGAAAGTGTTTGGTAATAACAGCTGACTCGTTTAAACATACGCCCTGACCATGCACGTCAATGGATGTCGAGACGATAGACTTCGATCAAACATGAACCCTTGCTCGACGAAGCTATTAACATTGCATGATGATATTTATTTAATATTTAAACAAACCTAGCAAACCAAACAAGGCAAAATTTAAATAATATTCTTGTTCTTCTGAACATCTTCTGAGTTCCAACAAAACTCTAACGAGAATAAGCTTAACACAGCTTTCGGAGGAGTAAAGATTAACTATATCCCCCTACCTACGGATTACTAATCATCTCCAAGGTGCCTCACAACAACAGCGTGTAATTCTTAATGAACTGCCACGCTATCACTACTGCACAGACATCTTCCGTTGTAGATAGGACACCTTCCCTCTACACGAACGTGCCTACTCTCGCGACTGTCTTTAATGTACACTGCTGAACATATCTTCCGGACGTGGGAAGATTTGAAATCAAGCAAGCGATTCAACGCCGAGGATCAACTTACGAGCGAACGCTCTGAAGCACTAGTAAGCTCATGAAAGGATGACAAGTGTCCGGGTCGGGTTGGTGTTGATGGTAATATGAGCAATGTGGTTCTGGTTGCGGTTACTATTTCTTATGGTGCGATCCAAGAAAACCATGTCCATTACCCATGAACGGATAACCATTGCAGCGTCATGATCATCATCAGCATTATTGTAATCAACGAATTGTATTCACTGCAGGATGTGGTGTTGTTGTCTGTCTCGTTCGTCTCTTATCATACACACCAAAGGGCAAGCTTCTATGCATTCCCATCGTCCGCATGTCACTGCCGCCCGGCCAAGTTGACAGTTGCACGTTGCCATTGATGGTTACGCATGGTTCCCCAACACATCAGTGTAGAGGAAGATCGAGGATCGAGGTCCTTAACATTGCACACACGGATGGAAGGGGCAACAAACAAATGCTCGTTTTCGCAGGAAACTCCAACGACCCAGCGTCCGGGGGACCTTCTTTCGTATGCAATGCGGGTCGAGCACTGGCAACGAAAACTGCCAACCAGAAACAACTCCAGTAGCTCCAGTTGACGGTAGTCGCTAATGCAGATGAGGATGTTGAACCTCGTTGCAACATTTTTACGTACGCGAATCGTTCCGTTCCGCATTTTGCTTTGCTCCGTGTTTCATACCAAACATTCCATCGCTAACACATACACACATGTCTGAAGGAGCGAACGAAACACATTATAATGGCAAATTATCGTCAGACATTTTATGGGGTCGGCCACGGAGGTCTTTAAAATATAGTTCTCGCATAAGAATTTAAAAGAAAAACCACAACCAAAAAAGCAGGCGCTACGACAACATAACTCGGCTGTGGGACAGGCAAAAAAAAAGCCGACTGGGAGCCGGCTTGTAAAACCTTCCAGCAGGCGGCAACTCATTTGCATTTTATTCCTTTTTTTGGGTGGGTTCCGTAAAATACAGCTTACGAACAATACGAAGCACGGTTTCTGCTTTCTTTCCATGATATGGAATGCTAGTTCTTTCGGTTCCCGTTCGATAAAAGGCAACAGAGTACAGAATACACTGGTATTCTGCATCAAACAACAATTTAATCAACTTTAGCAAACCGGTAACAAACAGTATCATTTTCGTTTCTTCTTCCAAGAGACGTTTTACAAACTCTCCGGATTCTTTTTAAGTATTCAGGTAAACGATTTTTGTAGCCATCTGTTTACACTTTCATCTTAAAATAATGCAAGGAGATCAACCAATTATTCGTTTAATATCTGTGGAAGAATATTTCGGCAGAACAGTAAAATGGATCATTAAAATCCTCGCATAATTAACCTACACTTAAAACACGTTTCATTAATACCGGTGATAAAGACATTAAACACCTTATCGCTATTGTAAAAAAGAAGAACTTTTAAATCCTTCTCCGCAAGGTTACCCACTATAACGATGCAGCACTTCGAAACTTCGCATTTCGGCGCCAACGTCAATATGCATGTCCGGGAGACACCGAATGTTCCACCCGAAAAAGGGAATCCGTAAAAATACAGGTTAAACTGACCGCATCACCATATAAAGCTACATTTCGGATCACCAGTTGGTCAGAGGAATATTTTGCTACGACCACCGCACGACGTGAGCTCGGAAAATGTCAACCGATCTGTGCTGTATGCTGTTGAATCGATTCAACAAAACTCCTCACGCTTAATTCGTGCAGGATTTTTCGTTGGATCCTGAAGTACGGGAAAAAAATGATAAGTGATGTAATAAAGCCGTTCCAGTGCTTCTCAAGGAACGTTTTTACTGCGGAATTATTAAATTAAATATCTTCTGCGTAAGATTTCATTTGTCTTTACATTAAAATTCTGCTTCGTTGCTTCCAAAAACACGGAGACGAGTTTTCGACTTGTCTGATTCGAGATCGATTTCCAACCTAATCCTTTGGTACGGATTATCCGTGTACACCTGTTTATGTTTAACAAGAAATGGGCTTATTCCAAAGCATATTCTGCACATTTTGTTAGACCAGCGGAAATGTCGTCTGGGAAGTATTACGTACCTAAAAAGAGAAAGAGAAAAATAAATTATTAGACTTTCGTATTACAATGAGCAATTACGTGATATACAGTAAAATGGCGGACTAGTATTAGTTTAATAGTTCTCCTCCTTCTTCAAACCTATCTCGGCAGGTAAAGACTAGCAACTAAAATGAATTCCTAACAGGAAGTGCACCCCGTACGGTGTCAACCACTGTACCAAAGCATGTTTATCGTAATTACCAATCTATTTTCCATTCGCCTTCCGGGAACGAGGTCTTCCCTCAAGCAACCCTTGCAGGTAGGGAGGCCGGACGATAACAGTGTATGTGGATTCCCTCTGCACACCGTAGATAATAATTGCCCGGTACCTGAGATAGATTTACTAAGATGTGTCACCATGTCACTAGACGGCGCACAGATTGCAGCGGCGTAGCAGCTGTCAGCTGTTTTCCATTGAACTCAAGCACATGAGTTGTTTGTGTACTTTGATGATTACAAACATTGCGTGTTGCACAATCAGCACTGCAACAATCGTACTAATCAGAGTGCCGGATACAATTTTGGTTGACAGATAATGGATAAAAGTATAGTCACCAGCGCACCAGTGAGGTAGAACATTACCACCTTTCCCTTATATGTATGTCATGATGGTCATCGTTATCAAATCAGTGCGATCGACAGTCATATTATTCATCGCTGATTATGTGTGGGACGTGTCACTCATCCCGTGTTGGAACACTCCCCACGAATTTTACCCATTTTTAATCCCTTATCTTACGGTACAAAAGGAGAGTGAAGCCAACATTACAACATTGCCCAATGGTCTACAGTTTTTGATGACTAAAACAGACATCTGGTGCATCGAAACATCGCGAGAGGGTCCACACCGTCCTCATGGGATAATTGACGGGATTCCCTCTTCATTGGTGTTCGTTCATGGATAGGAGACTTGTGTAACTAGTTCAATTCCCCCATTTTTCAAGCAGACGGGCATTTTCTGTATGAACGTTGGATAAGGGCCCGATTGTGTCGTTTCCAATCGATCGCGTGAGGGTGGTGGTTCTGACGAAATGTCTTCAGGGCAATTTCACAGCGTATCGTAAAGTCGGGGGAGATAGACTGTGTACACTGGGCCAGTATATATGGAGTCCAATAAAGGTGACGTACCAGCCGTAATTAAGGCGTCATAATGCACCGTGCACTAGTTTTTCAATGAAGTCTACCATTAATCTCGTAAGGATAAAATAAAATTTCATCCATCGGATTGTGGCTCCGTTCCTTGATTCTCTTCAGGCCAATTAAATTCAATTGAGACAATAAATTGAATGGATGGGTTCATCAATTATTCTACGCTTTCTTCCTCGTCTAATAAATCGCCGGAGCTGCTTCACTACATACATATCTGTCGGTAAGTAAAATATTTAAATTATTCTGTAAAATAGAAAAAAGCTATGTGATGTCCAATCTCACCTAGGGTGCCGAAAAAAAACTCCGCCTAATGACGGCCGTAGGCGCCAGGGAACACTTTAGGCTGGAGAATACTATTGCAGCTAGTGGTTAGAGGTATTACACATGAATAACATTAAGGAAAATTAAACACTCTCATGTTATGTGGGGAGAATTTTTGTTTTGTACTTGTACACATCCCTTCAATAAAGCATAATTTTACTTTCCCTTTCCCATATACGATGCACTTATAGCTCTCGCTTTAACCCCAAATAGGTGCGCAGTTCTTTGCTATCAAATATGGACAAATGCACCACACCTAGAAGACCACGTGTCGATAGTAAAAAAAGGGGTTCTTTAACCATGGTCATCCACCACCATCGGACATTGACACGACGCGTCTGTAAAAGACGCCGAGTTAAATGCACGTGTCCATAAACACGCCATTAATCGAACGCAACACACGCGGACACCGGCCGGCGTCGATAGAACATTGTATCGCGTGACAAACGTTCCAATCGATCCGCGGGGCCTAGCCACAATCGGATTCGATCTCCGTTTCTAGCTGTGTTTCGCTTTCCGTGAGTGAAAAAAAAGCCCGATGTCCATAGCACTGCCGCCGCCGACCTTAATCTGTCATTTATTTACTTTTTTTTTCTTCGTCGCCACTCGATCAAATGATAGTAATTCTAGAGCTGGTCGAGTTTTCTCGGCGCTAGTCCTGGCAAACTGCGTGGGGTTAGAGAAATAGTCTCGTCAGCTACGATTGGCGACATTTTTCATAACTTTTTATGTTGGGCTGGGGGTGTGTATAAACCCAACGGTTTATGTGAGCCAGCGTATGCAAAGGGTTGAGGTTCGAAAAGAAAAAGATTACACAATTGGACCATGCGTATTGCGCGTTCCACTCGGTAGGCTCTAATCAACCGTTCTCGCTGCAAGAACGTACATGCAGAGAATTCATTGGGAAAGCAAACAAACCCGGCCCCGACCGAGACCAACAACTGTGGTTCCGTACGATCAGAACCGGCAAGTCACGTCATTGCAAACGCAGCCCGGAACTGATAAGAGGCATAACGAATCGTTTTCAAACCAACCGAAAGGAACATTAGAGCCATAAGAAATGGACACGCATGGTGCGAAATTATCGTCCCGAGTGCACGTCTCGTTCAGGGGGCACTCTAGTACCAGCAGCTGCTTTGCGACGAATTACAAAGACGTGAATAATGTGCAGGCGTAACCATTCCAGTCGAAATGTACAAAAGACGTTAATCATTAAACATTGATTTAAACATTTTTTTTACTAAAAACATCAGCCTTTATTAATAGTTTCAATGGCGCAATCGTTCACTCCGCTCATGAATCGTGTTCATTAGAATGAAAATAATTAGCAAAAAACAACCCAACTAGAAAATCAATCCGATGCGGTTGGTAGATAAAATTATTAATTATTCGTACAGAAAATGTGAGGAAACAAAAATTTTGCTTAGGTCACCATATTCATCAACGTCGCAACATGCAGATAAATTAAGCGAAAACAAATAAAATAAGTTGTATTGTTTTCCAAATCACCTCCACCCTCCATCAACCAATATCTGTCGTTCCAGAACGTTAATTCTCTTCGAGACGCCGGCGCAGCAATCTTCCTTCGGTTAGTTTTTTATGCTTCATAAATTCTATCAACGGCACGCAACTGTTCCATCGATCTTGGAAGTGATCTTGGTCTACAAATATGGGAAGTTTTTTTAATAAGCATTTTCAAGACATACGCAAACCGTGCGATGGAAAGCATTGAGGTCACGCAGAAATCAATGTCATCTAAGATCGCTTACGATGGCCGCAAAACGTCATGCGGTGTCACACGATCGCGTACAGTGCGACACTGCTCGTTGGCAGTAGCAATTTAATCTCTAGCAGGCGACAATTTCTTGCCGAATAGCAATTTATTCTTGGTAACCAGGAGCTTCCGGATTGCAGTATAACAAGGTGAACATTAAATTCTTCACAATCTATTAGTATGCGGATACAAAAAAAGGCAGGAAACAATGTTGTTTTCTTTTAATCCTACTTTAATTTCCCGACTCGGGTGGCACCATTTTTCTCACCGTCATGATTAAACCGCGGAAAGAGTCAAGAAGAAATTAACCACTAACTAGTATCGTCGGTGAGTTCTTTCCTACTTCTTCGGATTATTGCCGGTGTGACCTGCACTGTTGAGCTTTGAGCAAACTCAATTATCTTGGTGGAACGTGCGCGCCGAAGAACGCGCAAACGAAGATATAGAGAGAAACTGTTCCCACTTGTGACCCGCGCACCGTAACACAATCCAGGCCAAACGTCCCTCGTCAACCTCGAAGATATCGGCAGACCCGGTTGCTTCGCTGCATTGTAATGGTCCGTACGATGATGTCCAGTGTACATCTCGAGCTGTGAGTGTGGTGCTGGTCAATATTTGTCTAAACATCCACTCCAAACTTGCCCTGCCAGCTGAGCTAAGAGATGCACTCTGGGTCCGGCTTGATGGTAGGAAAGTTTCACCAGTGTCGCACATTCCGGGAACAGAGAAAGGTAGGGGGGGTCACCCAAAAACGACGACGACTTAATCATAGGCCAAAGTAACACAAGATTTCACATTCCACAAATAAACCGTCGTTTGCTTCTCTCAGGGGGTGAAACTGTGTAGTTCTCGGCTGAATGGTGAACCCAGTGGCCAACTGATAGCATATTGGGATCTAATTTGAATCGAATTTGTGAAAGGGGGAAAACAAGAAGTTATACTTATCTCACCCGGTCAATTGATTGTTGCCAAATAGCGTCCAACAACCATGGCCCACCGGTGTATTCCAATTTGCTTCGTTCCGTTTTTAGCCGCACGGAATTATAAGCCTGGTGTCAAATAACGTACGGGAGTTGCTGGGAACCGCTCTCCAATTTGGAATTTAAATTTATGTCCAACAATCTCTCCTATACATAGTTGTCTCTAATGCGGCTGCAAAAACCCCTTCGAATATCATTGAGGAGTGGATAAGGAGGATATACATATCGTCAAAACAAAAACAAAAAAAAACACAACCTGACCAACTTCCTCGTGGGTGAGATGAGGACCTTTGAGATGGAGGTTTGTGTTTTCTTGGCGGCGAATGTTTTCTTCGCCCGCAAGCTTTCCTTGTCCTTGAACGTGAAAGCACAATCTCCCCTGTGACGAGTATGTCCGCTTGAAGTACGTTCGGTAATGGAGAACGGCAGAGGAGCCTGCCTGGAATGAGCGCACATTGTTGGACACCGTTAAATAAAATGTCTAGTCAATCGGTGCCGGGAGTGCAATTACCGCACGATCGACATCTTACCCAACTTGAATGCTTGCATTAGACGTGAGTGCTGAAAACAGAAATGCTTGAGTCGGTGACTCTGCGACCTCTGGGAACGAAGGTGTCGGAACGTCCCGAACTGATTTGGAGCTTGGTCTCGGTTCAAACTTCCACCACCTGTGCGGATTTCCCATTTACCGTTACCGGTGGGCAATGAACGGGCGGGTAAACAGAAGAACATCTCTCCAACAGTCATCCGAAATCCCAACGGATCATCACGTCCGGAAAACCGGGTCTCGCTTTTTGTATCGTCCACCCATCCGTCCACTAGCGAGTTTAGTTTTTGTCCCGCCGCAGACTGCCACTGTAGTCTAAAATCAATTTTTAGTGCCCTTCTTCAACTTCCACTTGGGTTCGTAACTTGTCCAGCCAGCCCACCATACTATGTTGAAACGTTTGGATGGATAGCCGGAGTTTTTTTTTGCCACCCACGAAAGAGGTGGTTTAGAATTATAGAGGGGTATTTCTATTTTATTTTATGCTTCTTTTTTTCGCTCTAACTCTTCGCTGGTAGTCAGATGAACAGACCCCCGGGGGGGAGGGTCCGTCTCTATGCTTTATGTTTAACGAACGACCTAAGAGAAAGAGAACACGCAAACCGGCATGCGATTTCTACACTTCACCTCTTAACACCAGGCCTGGACTCCTACTACTGCTGGATGTGGAGCTAAAACGAACAGCGAGAGGTTGACGTTGAGTTGTGTTCTGTTTTTTTCTGGTTCTCTGTCCAGTGTGTTGCTATTCTTCTTTAATTCATTTAGCCTACAACTCTCGTCTATATCAACTTCCCAACCCGATGATTTCCTACTCCCTTCACCCTAACACACACACACTCATACCACCAACTTTCCTATGCTGACCTGTTCCGTTTAAACGATAATCGATTTTTAAAAGCGTTGCAAACTCTTCTGGACCTTCGGCACGCCAACGGACACAGCAGCGCTCGCGATTGGATCGATCGATACCTATTTGGTTCAGATTTGGCTTCAGATTCCCAATGTTCGACATTTATCTTCACTTTTGCAAAAAAACACCCCTCCCCCGGAAAAAACTTGGTGCAAAAAAAGGTGCGACAAAACAAAATGAGACGTTTTTGGGAGGAAGATGCTAATGAGCGCAAAACATCTGCAACTCGGTGAGTCGCAGGTCGCGAAAAGAGCTTGCCAACTAAACGAGTTCACTGATATTGGGAGAAGGAATTGTAAAATAAGAAAACATGTACCAGCTGGTTAGGTTGCCGTTAAATATTATATAGTTCATCACGGCAATTCATCATTGTATCATTGTCATTGTATATAATATTAGTTATTTATTTTTATTAGAATTTAGTAAACCATTCTTCAATTATAAATTCTGCTCACTTTTTGAGGACGAAACGACTTATAGAGATCACAAATCCTTCTAAGTCCTTCCTTCCTTCTAAATCGATCCATTACCTTCATTAGACCAAATGCCGGAGTCATCAGATAATGGCACCATCCACATTTGTCTTGCTAATACCCGGCACTCATCATGAAACATCCCAAGTGGAATAGCAACTGTTATGGTACAACTTAAATGCTGATTCGGAAATAAAATCACGATGACTCACTCAGCGACTATTTCCTGTCTGGCGTTCCCGCAGTGTCGCCAGCTGATGTTGGTTCTTGTTTGCCATTTTCAAGTGCGACTCTTAACCCCCACGAGACATGCTCTCGGTCTGTTTACTATTTCTCCTTATAGGAGATCTCGTGTGCCGGTTTCACATCTCATTTGCTTTGCCACCGCACACACTTACCAGTGCGTTCTTCTCGCTTGACTGGGTGAAGAAGTTTCTGCCGACGATTGGAGTATTATTTTAAGATTTTCTTATTGACAAAGCGCACAATACCACTCGGCTGATCGCGATTTTGCGATCATTGAAACAGCACATAATCATGTTCCACTTTGAATGGAATGTACATCTTCATTAACGCTTGCTGGTGGGTCAAGGAGTCCCATTCAGCTATCCTTATCCTTCCCCCGGATCGCTAATTAAACGATGTGTCATCGTTGACCGACCAAAAACCGCACAACAAAAAAGCTGTAAACGATCCATTTTAAATGTGACAACATAAGCACGTAAAAGCTTATCAGATTCCCCGACACCGCTTTTTACGATCCCATTTAGATCTAATAACTCATTCTCCAGTAAACCACCGTCAGCAACGAAATGTTGTTGAACCTACACGCGTGACCACTTGGACCAACCAAAACTCCAGGAATATGTTTTGCATGCCTTCAGGAAAGAGTGATGTTTGTGTGGCAAAACCTTACCAACATTCGAAGGAAGAAGGTTTCATGTTCTTAGCATTAAATGGGTTCGCTTGCAGCAGAAATTGACTCCCACTTAGCACCGGTGTGCCAATCATTCTCGCAATTGCATGCCTCGATTTGCCAATGACATTGGCCTGTCAATACGTGGCTTCGTTTTCTTTTTTTTACAATTTTCATCCCAGTGCCAATCATTGCCGCCATACTTGCGCTATAAATCTTTCCCTATAAACGCCGAACGCCAAGATGAAAGGTCAGCAGTCCAGAAGAGGAAGGTTTCCCGACCAACCCGCTACATTGAATTATGAGCTGTCTGGGTAGAATGGCAGTACTGGGACCGGGCCAGTATCGTAAGCGTTGCAAATGTGCATAATATTCTTCCAATACGCCAACCGCCCAAGAACGCGTGCAGTAGAATATGCCGACAATTGGACGAGTAATTATTCAAATGCAGACGATAACCCTGTGGTGTTGGGCACATTGAAACATAATCCATCGACCGTCCACCAAGCAGGAACATTCGGGTTCGGATACATTATTCTTCAACCGATCCACACTTCACAAACAATTCTTCGCCGAGTATTAAATGGCATACTCTCATTGCTTTTATGCAAAAAAGCCCCCAACCACAGCAACCACTTGGACCATCCTTGGACATCCTTCTTTTTATTTTATTCCGGTCAGATGGTCTTATGCTTGTTCGAACGGCGCGACATCAATTGCCTACTCACCGTCATCGGTATGCAGTAGGCATCACAAACAGCACGATCACAGACGATCTTGAAGCCATAACTCATCGCGCCCCAGTGACAAAGACGACTGATCTGCCCTGAACAGGGAAATAAAGGGACGCATCTCATCTTCCCGTGGGATGCGCCAACGTTCCCTGTTTTTTGTGGGTTGAAAATTGAAAGTCTAAACGTAAACGAGTTACCCTTTCTGTAATCGGATGGGATTGGATTTTTTCTGATTCTGCTACAATCAAGGTGTGTCACCAGGAGGAATATATCGGTCGGCTAATCCACTGAAGAAATGGTTTTAAAATCTTTTCGACCTTAGTTAACCACCGATCGAACAAGAGAAGGTGACAAGTTTACATTACGAAGGCGACATTCTAAGGGAAAAGAATTGATTTTTGTTAACATTGAAACATCCATTTCCATTAAACGTCCCGAGTGATTCCGGACGAACCAGAGAGAAATCAATTAGTGGGTCTACAACGAACAAATGCCCTTCTCTCGACCACGCAAGATCACTTGCTGCTTTCTTGGTAAAAGAATCCACTCGAGACCGAGTGCGAAGATGGAGAAATGTAACTCAAAACCGATTGGATACGGAATATATGGTGGTGAGTCACACAGTACACACTGTTCAGGGCGTCAGATTTTTAAAGCCACAACGAACGTTACACTTTGTCCTAGAACGATTATTGGCTAGACAGATAGCCTGAGAGCAAGAGATTTAAATAGCTTTAATATGGTATCGGATTACGTGTAGTAGAGGGTCCAGAAGAGAACGATATATTTACCATGAAAATATTATTTTACAGCATTTCTTTTTGCCTTAAATCATACTTTACCGGCGCCACAAAAATATCAGACAAAATTTCAATTATTTATAAACAAACAAAATTATTGCAAATTAAAAAGGGACCTCACATAAACCAAACATATAAATCACCCCAGAAGCACTTAATCTTCTAATAACAAAACAATTCAACAGAACCTTTGTACTGCGTAGAATAACAAAAGAACAGTAAATATAGATTACTTCCCTTCGACAGGATGCACATGGATGAAACTCAATCGAGGATTGTATTTTACGCAATTCCCCTCAATGAATGCGTTCAAAACATCGGCGCAAAAGAAGAGTTCAAGACAGTTCATCACACAGAGTTTCCTGTATGTGGCGGCATCATGACTCATAAAACCCATAATGGGAATGCTTTTTCTTGTTTGCACCATGTCAAAGATTACTCTTCTTTCATCTTTTACTAAGATTGTGCGGGAACCACTTCGAAGGCGTTCGAGCAAAACTCACCCTCAACTCAACACCATTGCTTCCCAACCGTCTGTTCTCTATCGTCTTAGAAGTTGTCAAAGAAAGCGATTAGTACAGGAGACTGCATTCGAAACAAAGCGACAGCATCGTCGTTTGCAATCGACGGAAAAATGATTTTGCTATCTCATAAATTATTATCATTATTGTAAAGTAATCGTTGAAAAAGAGTGTGATCTTGAACCGATTTTAGTTAATACCACGCTTAACTACCAATAAAATCTATTTATTAGTTTGTTAGCTTAATTTGGCTTGGTGTATTGTTTTGGGTAACCTTGAATAAAACGGGCAAAGTATATTAAAAGAAAAACGTAAAAGAATCCCACCGTTCCAAGGGAACACCGGGTAGATTAAGATCGCCAAAAAAAAACGCAATCCCGTTGCCCAAAATGTGCCGCCGATCTTAAGCATCTCGTAGTAAAGATTTCCGCAATAGGCACAACGTTACGGAGACAAAAGCGACAGTTTGCCCTCGGCACACAGGTAAATAATAATAATAAAATGGTCCCAATCCGGTGAAGGAGTTGTTCTCGTCGTAACTACACGTCATAAACTCGCTTCCCATCGGTCGGTGTGCCTACGCCGTATGGTAACAAGCCGAAAACCGGCTCAATCTACAGAAACGCCACGGCCGTTAGAGGGGTAAGATTCAATCGCCCAGAGCAATCCTTCGTTCGTTCGTTCGTGCTGCTTGTGTGTGTTAAGCAGTAGAAGTTTGTAATTATTGAATGCTTTCGCTCTAAACCACCCCTTCTAAGGTGCAGCCCACACGCGGCCCGACGATCGTGGTGTTTGGTTTGCAGAAAAAATAAATGCAGCCGATGGGGGTCCTCCTACCCCCCAAATAGTGGTGGCGTTCGAGATTCCGGAAAAGAACCGAAACGCACACAGAACCCACTGGAAAAGGGTACATGCTCCATGTAATCGGAGAGTCATTTGGATTGCGCTGACTAAGAACCTTAGCCACCATAAAGTTTCACGATCCGTGGCCAATGCGGAACACCGTAAACAATAAAACTCATCTGACCGGTGTGCATATAAAGAGAGACCATTTTGGTCCGTATCTCGCACCCTCGATACACACCATAACGGTGGCATATCTTTAGCGCAGGCAAAAACGTTTCCCATTCCGATCCACTACTTGGGGAACACTTCTGTTCTGCAAGGTTCTAAAGGGCCGATTCCGAACAAATTGTTTCCTTCGATTCTACGAGCGATCTTTACAATTTGACCAACAAGCAATCATCTGATCCTGCTCTGGATCGATCGATACAAAACACTGTGCAGAACGCGTGCCTCAATGTTATGGTAGAGAATTTAAGGAATTCTCTTAGCCAAAGGAACATTTCCTGTGTTCCTGTGTTCCTATGTTCCAGTGTAGTGCATCAAGTGGCCATTGCAAAAAAACACGAATTCTTCCAACTTGTAGGCATGCGGCAAACATTAGCATTAAACAACCCCATCCGATCAATCCGGGTGTGTCAATGGGAGCAAAATGGAGTTTGCTGATCACCTTCTGCGGGGGGTGCGGCGCGCTCGATCCGTTTTTCAATCCCTTTTACAAACAATCTTCTCTTTCTTCCTTCAATAAGCGATAAGCGGGCACGTTTGTAGGCTAAAATGGAAAGATACAATCTTTACTACCATTTAATACACACTATTGTGAGTGATTTTATGGTTTGTAAGATTAATTCATATACAGTAGCATGATTTGCATTCTGCTTAAACTTTTATGGATTCAGAATTGCAACCAGCCTACGGCAGTAAAGATATTCTTACCGATAAGTTGATGAGGAGGAGGTCGTAAATCAATTCTAGTTCCGTTTTAACCGCGTTATAAATACTTTTGAAATAATAAACGAGATTAACATTATTAAATTGTACTTTTTGGTGATAAATTTCATTCTTTTAGAACATAATGCCCGTCCATTTGAGAAGGATTGTAGAGCTGTTGGAGTGAGTTCATGCTTTGAATTTCGATTGTAAATTAAAACCCTTCAGAAAGCATCTCCTTTGTATGAAGTGAAATGGTCGCTTTGTTGTAGGTCCAGCACACACTCGAGCACCGGAGATATTCCCACCTCATTTGGCAATGTTCCCCTCCGCATGGAACTCTACCGCTCTACCCGCGAACATGAGCACAACTTGTGCAAAATGCGGATCGTACAATAACGAGAGCAGAACCCCAAGAATGGGAACGCTAGAACGCGATCCTGTCCTGGCCGGCGTGAGCACGTCGACCTTCTTCTTGTTGGGATCACAGGCTCCAAACGTAGAGCGTATCTGACAAGAAAGAGCCGGCGCAAAAGAACACGACACCAACAGCAACAACAACAACGAATGCGGCAAGAAAACCCACAACTGAACCAGCCAAATACCGCGACGCTACTGGAACCGGTACCGATATTACACTTACTTGCTAGAGGCCTTGGAGTTTTCGCCGAATCCGACCGTGAAGTTTGTCGAGGTCATATTGATGCTGCACGAGTTTAATGGAGAAAACACTTTACAACTGGCACACTGGCACTTTGCACAATAATAATACAGTAAACAGCGCACAACTTTACGAGGGAGTTTCGAATATTTGTACTACAGAACGGTTTCGTACCGGGAGTTTCGCGAACAGAACGCACTTATTTCGCGGACCACGTAGGTAAAATAGATTGGCAAACGCACTATTAGCACTGGGTTATCCTTTACTTAGGATATCACGAAATGAAACTGCTTTTAAGAACGTAAGAAAACACACGCGGGAAAATCAAGGTATGATGTTGCATGAGCGTAAACAAAGCACATCCGAGCCTTCAAACAGTTGAACAGAAAGTGGGAGCGAATCGAACGCCGTTGTGACGATGCAGCCGTTGAGAATGGTTCGAATTTACACTACAACGACCGGATGGTGCATTTGGTAGTTTTGTGAGTTTTACAGTTGACAGTAAATTACTCGCAAAATAGTTCTATCATCATAAATGAATTGCTTGTAGCGTAAAACCGTGTGCCGTAATTATTGAAACGAAAAAATAACATTAAATAGGACAGATTCTTGAAAAATACAATTGTTTACGCTGTGGATGGGATTAAATCTTTTCGGATCGGTATCATTCCAGCTCCACATCACCCATCACTACTGGTATAATTGGCACAGTGGATGTGCACTATGCACTATTTCAAAAACTAAATATCTATTTGCAAATTTCGTGATCACGAATCATTTTAATATAAACTTCAATTACCTAAAATTGTAATTTTAAATACAATTGTTTAAATACAATTTAAATAAAATTTTAAATATAAATTAAATTAATCTATGGTGTACGTTTATAATACCATGCGCAATACTTCATAATTTATCCATTGTGATTAATTTTACCGATACAAAAGCTGTTATTTTTTGTGGTAACTTTGTTTACTTAATTAAATTACAAATTTTCTAATTCCATATTTTTTTCTTCAACGCCTCATAATAAGTTTCTAGATAATAAATTCAATCTTACGTCAATGCTGGAATCAGGCGGCATACCCATTGTCAACCATTCGTGCATCGTCGCCATTTTTCAAAGCATATCTTTGCGAATCAAAAACAAACTTAACCAAAAGCGGAAAATCTGGTTTCTTTTTCTGTGAGTACATTGCACACGTAGTGCGTTTGTAAAACGTAATTGGTAAACGCGTCCGTAAAGCAGAAAACCGTTGAGTTGGTGTCTTGCATTCGTCTCCCGTGACAAAAAACACGATTAGGGCACCACAGTTAGATAAAGAAACTTTTTTCCGTGTGTATACTGTTGCCGTACGGTTTATGTCCGTATTTCCTTTGGTCACATTTCCGGTTTTAATCATCCAGAGACGAGTGCATCTAAAACAATGTAGGTCAATAGCAAAAGGCTTCATATCGGAAGGTATAATAGTGTGTAATCAGCAGATCAAACGTCGTTAAGAATACCAAAAAATTGTGGACACTGGTAGAAAAGCAAGCTTCCCGTTCGTTCCTTCTAACCGTGATCCATTTTCGGCACAATGTTAAACGTAGGCACGGTCACGGTAGAAGCCCACTACTCAACCAACTACGTCGAAAACTATCTCGATTCGGTAGAAAATCTGCCCGACGATGTGCAGCGGCATCTTTCACGCATTCGCGAAATCGATGTCCTCTACCGGGGTCATCTGCGGGATGTTAATATGTACTGCGAGCAATGGAAACTCAACCAGGCGCCTCAAGGAACAACCGCCGGAACTACAAAAAGCAGCACAACAACAGAAGCATCATCATCGTCAACGGCGGCAACAACGACAGAACCGAACAACGGTCAAAAACGGGCTGCTTCGCGGATACAGAAAAGTCTCATCGCGGCCCAGGAGCTGGGTGATGAAAAGTTACAAATCATTCAACAACTGCAAGACCTGATCGATCACAAAACACGCCAACTGGATCAGGATTTCATGAACCTGGGCAACGAGTTCTTCGTTCGGCTCGATTACGCTCGAGACGATAAAACGCTTGACGGTGGTCGGGATGGCAATGGTACGAGTTTAATCGGTACCCCTGTGGGGGGCAGTACCGCTAGCAACGGACCGGGCCAATACGGGGTGACGGGCAATGGGACCGGCAACGGACCGAACGTCACCGGTGGATATGGCATTAGTGGTGCTGGCAGTAATGGTGCCAACATTGGAATCGGTTCCAATTCGCATATCATGCACACAAGCAATGGAACAAGCGGTAACGGAGTTGCTAGCACACTGGGCGGAGGCAATGGATCGGGAATGTACGGTGGAAACAACGGAAGTGGTTCGATAAGCAATGAGCGAAGTTCGAAACGTGCCCGGAGAACCCGCAATGAGCAGACCGGTGGTTCAGCAAACGGTTCTAATACACCGAATTCGATGTGTGGCGTTAGTGCGATGGATGTAGATCCGATCGAGGATGCTCTTGGCGGTAGCGGTGGCGTTGGTTCCGGTGGTATAGTAACGGGTGGAAGTCCCGGTAACCCAGGCGGAGGAAACGGAGGTTCAACGGGTAGCGTTACAATCTCCACCGGTGGCAATGGTGGACAAAGCGTTAGCGGAGCAATGAAGCAGGAATCTAGCATTGGTGGCAATGGTAATGGAGGCAACAGCGCCACGAGTGTATCAGGAAACAGCCATACTAGCATAAGCGCGTCAGGATCCGGCCAAGTGCAGAGCTCAACAATTGGTGGTAACAATGGTTCTAAGAGTGGTAACAACGGTGGAAACGGTGGTTCAAACAGTTCCAGTACCGCCTCTGGTAGCAGTGGAAATAATGGCAATAATGGCAATGGCGGCAATTCTGGTAGTGGCACCGGAAGCAGCAATTCGCAGCTAAACAGTTCCAACCAGGGTGGCGGAGGTGGTGGTGGTGGTGGTGGCAAGAAGGGCAACGGCAGCGGTAACAACACGGCCAGCGGTAGTGGTGCCGGTGGCGCGAACGCGGGCAAGAAGAAAAAGCGAAAGACAGGCGGTCGGGGATCGCACGCAACGCGAGAAGCTCGTGAAGATACACCGGCAGCCGAGGAAACGATCGATCCGGACGAACCGACATACTGTCTGTGTGATCAGGTGGGTGTCATCATTTACTACAACGACAATAGTCATCAACTTACGGCATCTGCTAACATACCGCTTTTGCTTCATTTTCAGATTTCATTCGGCGAAATGATCCTCTGTGATAACGATCTCTGCCCGATCGAGTGGTTCCACTTTAGCTGTGTTTCGCTTATCTCGAAACCGAAGGGTCGCTGGTACTGCCCAAACTGTCGCGGTGATCGACCGAACGTGATGAAACCGAAGGCACAATTCCTCAAGGAGCTCGAGCGCTACAATAAGGAAAAGGAAGAAAAAACGTAAATTAAGCGCACGGCCGGAAAAGGTAGCAGTTTGAAAGGGAGTAGTAGCAACGCGTCCTATACGCACGCCAGAAGGTATTTTCATAAAGGATGTTAAAGCAAAGGGTACAGAACGATTGTCTTTCGTGGCGTATTTTAGATCGTAAGCATTCTTCTCATTTCTAATCTATATAGCGTCTCGTAAATAAACAGGCAATTAGGACAGTTTATTTCGAGACACAAACGTAGTGATGTAATTTCCACTGTTTTCTTACAATTTCATTGTTTTTATTGATACTTTTTAATGATTTTATTCCGCATTGCTACGCGCGCGCAAGTAATGTCATTTCGCGTAACAGCTTCCTTGAAGGAATCTTTCGTCAGAGTGGCGTGCAACGACAAAAACAAATATTCGGAACGGTGAGCGGCTTAATGTGTTTGAGGATGTAAGATAGGCGAATCTTTAAAAAAAATCAATCACATCCAGTAGTTTGGAGTGTACGGACGCTTCCTTTTTTTACATTTACCCTTTATAATACGCCACCGTTCAGGATAAATGTAAGCAAATGTGTAGCGAAAGAGAATATTCTACAATTGACAACACACACACACACACAAAATCAGTACATTTTATATTTATGACCAGGAATCCTGCAGTAAGATTTTAGTAGCAAGATGATCGAAAATAAGACATTTTTTGAAAGATGATTAAAGAAGAAAAAAAAACTATCAATCGTCAATTTACGAGAGAAAAAAAAGTTGCTTAAGATTATATTTGATTACACTTTCACATCCGATAAAGGGAAAAGAACCATAGAATGTACGTTAATTGCAACCGTCAGAACCGATCTGAACTACACACAGCGCTCACTTTTCGCTTAATAACGAAACCCCATTCGAACAGGTTGTGCCAAACAGTTTGGGAGACACGTTCCTTCTTTTTGTATACGAGCGGAAAAACGTGGGACATAACGGTTGTTAGTAGATTTGAGACATTTGCATTTTGCCGGAAACGTTCTTTACGTGAGAAAGGGGTAGCGAAAAAAAAAACTATGTTGAAAAGTTATTAGTCGTGTGTTTCGGACTCTTCCATTTAGTTTCCCACCAATGTTCAATCTGCCAATTAGTGGTGACAAACGGTGGTTTGGTAGATTTTCTTTCGATCCATCAAAACCACCATTCGGTGGTGTAATCGGAATTGAATTATTTTCTACAGATAATTATGCTTAATTGGTTAGCAAAAGTTTGCACAACGGTAGCGGGCCCTCCACAACAATTCGTAAAGCACGAAAGTGTTACACAAAATGTGCACAGTGTACCGTTCCAAAAAGAACATTTTTTTATTCTACTTGACACCCGAGATGTTTAAAAACCGGAACATCCCCATGCATACCGTTTGGTGTGTTTGCGAATGCAAAACCAATCCACAAAACCTGTTCTTGCGCTTCAATTGCATGTTTTTCATGTGCATGTGGGAGAGACCGGACAGAATTTTAGGACCCTGTTTTTAACGGGGTTCGGACCCAGGTTGACCTACATTAAAATGTATGCTCAAATGTTCCGCTACAGCAGAAACAAGATGATCATCTCGAAAAGATCGATCGCTTGCGATCGAAACGCAACCCTTTTGAATGACCTCAACCGAAGGGTAGGGGCATTCTTTCGGCAAGTCATTCTACATCACATCCCATCTAGCAGCTATCTTCCCAATGAAACAAAGAAGAAAAGCTTTCGATTGCGAGCTTTCTTTAGGGTAGCTTTTTTTTGTTGATGTACTATGATCGGTGATCGTACGCGTATGCGTGTTTGCTGCTCTCGTTTCTTCGACAGAGTGGGGGATGCGCGCTTGTTGCAAAGAAAGTCGTGACCGAGAGCGTGGCTCACTACGGGTGGGGAGGAATGCAACCCGAATGAACCGGCGTACCAAGTGGAACGGTCGGTGCCTGCCACAGTCCAACAGCGTCACTGGGCGCGTTCGGCGGACGTTCGGTTTGATGCTCGCAGGGTGTACACCAACCCCCTTCCCCACGGGCTGCTCATCTCACCCTTTGTGCCGTGCTCGCGGTTCCCGCGGAACCTTCGCGAGAGGGAATCGGCAAACTCTGGAGAGCTTGCCGACGGTACCCTGGGCAGCGTCCAGATGTGGACCTGTTCGGGAACGGTCGCGGTGTATATAAAACTCGATTCCCGCCCGCCGTTAGGTAACAGTCCATTGTGTAACGTTGCCGGGATCGGGAACTAAGCCAGCAAAAACCATCCAGCAGTGTAAAACCATTTTTGTTTTTCGGGAAGAGTGCGTATACGTGTTGTTGGGAGTGCGTGTACACTTGAACGATAAAGTGAGAACGATCGTAAGAAAAAAAAAGCAGTGAACTATAGTGCTGTATACATTGTGTGTTGAAAACGAAGGAAAGGGGAGTGCTAATTGACCAAAACACATCGTTCGAGGCTAACATTACCCATCGACGATCACCACCACAAAACCACGTGGAGAAAGTTCTTCGACCGTGAGCGGTTTTTGGTGTGGCGGTCAGTTCGCACCATATTAAAACGTAGTGGTATTTAAAGTAAATACGCTTACAACGAACCATTGAACTCTCCATCTTGGCTCTAGGCCGCGCTTGATGCCAGAGGTCGTACAGACCGGACATTGAACGCAGCAGAAGAAAGTTGTCGGTTGTTTACTTCCGCCGATGTTTGGTTGTTGCGCTGCTGTATCTGTGACGCGGGTGAAATAAATATATTGTTTGGGCGTGAATCTTCGACGAAGCAGCAATGATCTCCCCACATTCGATTGCAATACGTAAGTTTACTTTCATTTTTGCAAATTAAATTAGCTCGTGTATGTTGAAAGCCGAAAAACAATTGTGATTAGACAAGGTGGTTTTTTTTCTTTGGGAGGGAATACCTGACTCACGTAACAGAGTTCACGAGGGAACTTTTTGCAACTTATGCAAACTTGAATGTGATCACCAAAATGGTTACTCAAAAGCTAGTAGTACACAGTAATGAGGAGTAGCGATAACAGAGTGATAGACCTGAGGCTTAGATATTCGCCCGAGAACGAGTTCTTTGAAGATAATTAATCTAGTTGAAGGGTCGACAAACACTTTGTCTACTAGACAACTGAGCTAATATTCCGTCAAATGGAAAGATACATACAAGCAACATCAAACGGTATAAAATCTTTCGCTTTATCTTTACTTTAACCATTTTCCTACATAAGAACAAAACATTCCAATATCATAAACCGTGTCGTGAAGATGTTTCACTTCGCAAGTGTTTTGTTTATCCTGCTGCTAAGCGTATTCGCCCAATTAGGCCATGCAGTTGGTGCGGATGATCCTAACGAAGCAAAAGAGGTCTGTGGGCTGAAGCAGAGACCGGTACAGGACTCCATCAAAGGGTGGCTGAAAGCGTTCGAAAATTGTCCGCTCCACAAAGTGTGCGAAAAGAAAGAGCATACCACGCAGTTCGAACAGGTACGGTTGCGATGCTTATTAGCACATAAATCCAAACCGAAACCAGCCGGTACGACTGGTGAAGTGCCTGGTGTGAAGGATCTGTTGCCGAAGATTGACACGGCCATGAACAATATGAAGGCTATGTTCGAACCGACCAAGGCCGATCTGGTAGAGCTGGACAAGGTGCTCGATCAGCAGATACGTGAGGCTTGGAATGAAGTGGCCGCTTTGCAGACGGAAGTATTCCTCAGTACACTCGCATCGGGCCGCATCGAGCGGGCCGTTTTCTACAGCATGCTGGAACTAGGCACCAATCGAAAGCTGGACGATCGCTACCAGCAGTCAAACGTGCAAGAATTACTAAACTACGCTTGGGCATTACCATTGAACACTTTGCAACGGAATGTGTACGCGTTGATCGAAAAACTGGTGCAGACGTCTAAGGACCCACTGCTCCAAACGCTCTACACTGTCGATGTGGCCAATATGGTTAACCCCGTGCTGGAAAACCAAGAGAAGCTGATCGATGACCATGTACAGCAACTAAGGGACAACATAGCCACAAATTCCTTCGATACGCTTGTTTCCATCGCAAGACGTTTCCCCCAGCGGGTTGCCTACCTGATTGAACGGTTGTTTAAGTTGCCCGTTGGCACGAAACCCAAAGCGGACACACTACCCAACGTGGTTAAGTTTATCGGACAGCTTCCTATGGCCGAGCAACGGTTGAAAGCGGTTGATGGGCTGCTGCAGTCACTTACGGTCGAGAATGGTACGCTCGTGTCGGACGTGGAGTATGTGTATCCTCTCGCGAAACTAGCCTACGATATGCAAAACCTGGTAGTTAGCCCCAAAAAATACCAGGGCGCTGATGAGGTGAAGGAAAAATTCAACACCGCTGTTAGTGGCAAGTCCATGCAGTACTACATGCAGCTACTTCCCAATCCCACGTCCTCGGCGGTAGCTGCCTAGAAGTAGGTGTTCGTAGGTTCGTTCAATAAAGCTACTTCCAATTATGGGGTTCCGTTTCGTCGCATGCACCAATCATCTCGTCATGGTGTCGTCTCGTCCAGAGAAAGCTCTTCCAAGGTAGGGTTTACCCGTGTATTCTCGTTCCGAAAACAGAATCTTTCACCGCGCGGTTCACCATGCGTTTTCCATCCGGGTGTGCATGTACGACCGCGGCGGTTCGATTGCATGTGAGATAATATGCGACCGTGGTTCGGGAGCGTCAGTGTCGTTTAGGGGCTGTGGTATAGATACCGACAAGATGGTTGCTTCGGGATCCGCAATTATAACTGTACTCTTGCCCCGTCCATTATTTGTCCATCCAAATCGACCCCCGGGACGCGCATGGCTTCGGTGTGGCTTTACACACACGTTCCCTTTGGCTTCTTTCGTTCGCGATCCTCGCAAACTGACCAGAATCTTAAGATCATCTCTCGATGATCAGTGCGGTGGCGATCGAGTTCTCAGTTGGTTTTTTTTTTATTTTATTGTGCATACTTGTCTTTCCTTTCCTTTTTTTTTTGGTCCGTTGGTTCACCTTCCTTGGTTCCATTTCAATGTTCCATTCGCACACATACAGAACCTGTTTGCATGTTTGTGCCTGGACGATCCAGAAGGGCTAACTTGGGAATAAAGTCTGGATGGTGGGATGAGAAATGAGAAAAAAACGCAACAAAACTTCTCCCTCCCCCCGAGCGTCCCACCCCCAACCAGACGGGACACTGCACAATGTGAACACATTCATCTTTTTTTCCCCTTGCGCCCAGAAGTTGACCACCCAAAGCAGGTCAATAGCCCACCGATTGGGATTGGGAAAAAGAAATAAACGGCCCTGATGATCTCGACGTCCCGGAGAGCTGGATTGGCAATAAAAAAAATCGCACACACACAAATGGCAGCTTGGGAGAATGGTTTATCCCGAACTCTGATTACTCCGTTAAATGGTTTCAGCATCTTGTCCCTTACCTCGACAGGAAACCCCGATAGGAGGAGAAAGAATTGCAATTCACAAAACCACGAACTCGAGCTAGCAAAACCGGGCAGCGGATGTGCTAATTTGTCAATTCGCAAGCTCGCGAACCGCCCCCACCTCTCCCTGGTTCCCCACCCGGTGGGGGGGGGGGGGGGGGGGGGGGTTAACATTCTGCTGCTCAACCCGGTTTCTTTCGGATTGGGTCTCTTTTGCTTTTAATATAAATTCTCATTTTTTATTTTTCGTCGCCATGGGTTCGTTCGACCGCTAATTAACGAAAGTAACGGTGCATAACCGAACGGTCTGTCTTCCTGGCCGATCGTTCTTCGGATCCGGGAAACGCTATAATTCGCTTGCTTGCGTCGTTTGCGCCATATAAGACGCTATCGTTGCGCTTCCTCCGGTGATGGTATATCGTCAAATTTTTATTTACACTATTGTTTATATTTTGGTTTATCTCGTGTGTGTGTGCCGTTTCCACCAGTGTCACCGGTTGGTTGGGCAGGAAGATAACAGAAAATTAACCAACCAAATAGAGGCGAAACAATGTTACCACAAAATAGCGCGACCAAGCGATCTTCGCTCGCTCTATCTGTGATCATTTAAATTATCGAGATATTTGGACTGGGCGGCATGATTTATTTGCCGATGAATATAAAACAGTCCAGCGGATATGATATTTCGTTGCATTATTTAGGGTTTGCTTGACTATGTTTTCTCACACAGGATGTGATTTAATATCGGTCACTTTGTGTCCGAAGATCAGCCCTCAGATATCACAAAGCATATTGCAAATGTATTTTAATAAGGCTGCTAAAGAATAATTTAACCAGACACACCTCAATCAACCATCATTGGAGGAAATTCGATGCGTTTTAATATTCGGAAAACATTAAAACGATGCGACTTTGTCTATAATTATAAACCCTTTTCTACTAAAACACTCAATCATCTTCAAGCTGGCACAATTCTTCAAGGTTTAAGTCCATCCTAATGCTTTCGTTCGAAGCCACAACCATGCGCTTGGGGAGTTGAATATTTTAACGCATCAACACCGTTCAAAAAAGGTATCCTTCACATTAGGCCTTCTAACGTCTCTTTAATTTTGATAGTTTTTGGGGGGGGTGAAAGGAAAAACGTCTTGCCGTTCAATAGTTAGTACATTGGACAACAAACGCTACCCCCCCAAAAAAACCGGAAGGAAACAAGTGCCCAACGAGCGGTAATTGATCGTACCCGCTGCTAACTGATCGTGCGTCAATTAAATATTGGGTCATGGTCGTCGAAAAGGCACTGTTCGCCGAACGGTATTCTCGGTAAACTACACCCTCTTACAAACCGTGGAGCGAAGGTGCTACCAAATGCTGTTCACCTACCGGAACCGGGAATTTAACACAACCATTGAACGAAACGCATCACAAGAACTAACCACCAGTGATCGTTTCGGAAAGCAAAAATAAACGCAAAAAAAAACGAAAACAGTAAGCACCGATTAAGGTCAACCGATTAAGGGGTGGTGAGGTAGGTAAGAAGTGGAGTCGTCGAAACATTGGACATTGGACAAAGTGAAGTCTTCAAAAGCGAAAAAAAAACCGGCTGACACTCGACAAAAGCTCGATCGTGAACTTCGCAACGCAAGACGCGTCAGATTCGTGGCTTTAAATGGGACAACTAGCAAGGTTCGTGGTCAGCGATTGGTAACGGTTTAGAACTGCCTTACGGAATATGGCCGGACTGTCAAACCTCCCACGACAGCGTTACTCGTGCGAGGAGAAATTGTTTTTTTTGGGGTAGTTATTTTTTATGATTCTAACCTACATTTTCCGTAGGTTCGATGCGAATATTCTGAAGGTGCTCTTGTGAGGTGCTCGTTTGGAATGTATAAATGTATGAAGAAGTGTTCACAGTTGGCAAAACGATCAAGCTGAATGGTGCTTCTTCAATGCGCCGATAAAATTAGCTTACCAACGGACCGTAATCGAATTGATTGATCTAATAAAATAAAACCAATGAACTAGAGGGAAACTACCGCGTGGTATGGTGTGCCGGTTAGTTAGGATCGTGCCACCTGTGGTCTCGTGCTGTTAGCGGCAAAGGAAATGAGAGCATCTTCAACATGGGCCCCAACGCTGTACGTTGTTAGCAACAAGTATCAGCTGTTCCCGGAGCGGTTTGCGGCCACCAGAACTATTAATGAACAAACGTGTTGGGTATGTGTGCTAGCTGGTCTTTTATGTTGTTTTCCTCCGGTAGGCGCAGGAGCAGCAAGGGTTTTGCCTTTCGCGCTGAAGCGTACACCGGAACATGTTCCCGATGGTTGTGTACGCCTGGTTCGTAACATGGAGGTCGGTTATGTTGCACCAATTGGAGCTAATCGTGAAAGACCGAGGAAGAAGGGGGTGAAAAAAGCGCTGAAGTATTTCAAGACAAGAGTTCTCGAATGCACCACCAGTATGACCCATTATTACGGGATGGAAACATTATCCCGCCAAGTTTATGGCAAGCAAAACAACCCACACCCGGGTGGAGAGAGTGATGGATAATGTTGTTAATTTTCATGCACTATCCCCTGGATTGATGGCTAAATTTCAATGTTAACTCAATCGAAAGGCGGTACACGGTTTGTTTGTTTGTGTTGATGGGGTTTATAAAAAAAAATCATGTAATTATGTTGCCGGGAAAAACCGTTTTTCTTCGCTGTAAAAATTGCACACAGAAGAAGAAAAAAATCCTTCCTTCCCTGCCGCCTGGCCGGTAATACAAGTTCGCTAAGTGAACCACAAAAACGGGTGTTGGTTTTTTCTTTCAATTAAGCCTTTTAATGGTTTCATTTTATCGGCACATTTTAAACGGGTTTGCAATTATCATTGCATCGGCTCAAATCAATTGGTTTGAAAATGATCGTTGGTTGGAGCAAAACCCCAAAAAAAAGAACCATTTCCCACCATCACACACACCCAATTGCTTTTCCGATTGTTTGGTCAGTTTTTGTTTGCTTGCCTTTGGTGGTGCTGGAGAAATGTTTTGTAATTTGATCACCTCGCAAGAAAAGAAAAAAAAATTACGCCCAAATACCGCTTTTGTTGGTAAAGCATGGGAAAGCGACACCAGCACGGGGATTGCGTGCGAAATCCGTTACTGTAAATCAAACCCCTGATGGTCATATTATAAATTGTGTGCCTTTTTTCGGGGCGGGCGGTTGTATTGTGTTCCTCCTTAATAGCGCAATGGTAAAACCGCATTAAATCACCGTTTCATCACACTTTCGCTCTTATTTCGAGCAATGCGGGGAGCTTTTTTTTGCGCTTCAGTTCCTCTTTTTTGGGGATGGTGGAAAAACGATGAAAAACGAGAGTGTAAAAATATAAGATGAAAATTGCGGGGGGTTTTTCTTCCACCCCAAGAAACCCCGAATTAAAAGTGCTCGAATTTCGAATGCATTTTCCCACCTATTTTGAGGAGCTTTAATAAGCATAATTGGATGGTTTGAAAACAAATAATGGGCGATCAGTAAACCACTGTTGACATCGGGTTGGGTTGGAACTATTTCGTCGATGTTCTTCTCGCTGCATCACTTTCTATGGTGAAAGAAAAGCGCATTCTTTCGCTCTATATTTCCAACATCGCTTGCAGTGTTAAGCAAAAAAAAAAACATGTAGCTAAATTTGGTTGGAATTTTCCCTACTGCGCATGAATGGAAAGCTTTGGAAATCATAAGCCATAGTGTTGAATTCGAAACGGTTCCACCCCCCCAAACGCCAACACACACGAGAGCGTTTTCCACTGATGAGCCGGACGGATGCTTTGCAACAACTTCGGCGATCTCGCGCCGTTCGCTCTCATCCTGCCGCTCGGTAGCATTCAACCGTGACACGGAACGCAAATCATCGGCGAATCGGGTACCGTAGCTGCCGCAAACATTCGGTTGCATTGCGATTGCGCACCTGTCTGACCATGACTGGCATGGAAAGATCACAAACGGCCGAACGGGAGATGATCCGTGGCCACCGTGGCAATGGAAATTGCATGTAGATAGAAACCGCAAAACCAAAATGAATACCACTAACTGGCCCACAGATGCAAATGAAGCACACCGCTTTGAATGACCCATGTCCACAGTTAGCTAATCTCGTGCATCGAGCTCGTGTTTTGCAAAACAATTCCTCCAAAAACGATCGTTTTACGGTTGGTTTGGAAGCAGCACGGCAATAAGACAGTAGCGTGATCGATGTATGTTAATATAATTTTAACGACACAACGACACGGATGTTTGTAGGTGGACAGTGAAAGTAACGCTAATTGAATGTTACTGTGTTCGTTTGACTGCATGATTCAATTATTCCCTTTGATTGCATCGTATTGCTTTGTTATGGATTGATGTAACTGTGCCATTAATTTCCCTGTCCGAAGACAATAAAACGTCTCGATTCCAGTTCCATCTAAAGCTAACCATAGGTTGTGTCGATCTCATTACGAGATAGGCACTTTGAAGTTTGACGATCGCTTTAACTGGTTGTTGCATTCAGATCAAACACAATATTTTTCTATCGAGTACTTCACTTTCCAAATCTTTAGCTATAAAGGACTTGATATTGAAGGTTTTGAAAAGCTTACACCATTTTTTTTAACTTGATCATTACGTGACATATTAATGAGAAGATCCACTCACCGGAATTCGTCTCTAGTGACTCTTCTCGAGTGACTAAAACATCCAAGATGACTAAACTACATTAACAGCTATAGACAGTGATCACCTTTCAGAGGCATCACTATAACTTATAACTGTTCTTTATAGTTCTAACTTCAGGACCAAGTAGTCAAAAGTCCGGGAGTACGTTTTAATATACTGAACGTCGTAGAGCAACTTCCAAAGGCAAGATCTCTACCTATGACATAGACGTACAAGAATGTTAAGTAAAGAAAATCAGGCTGTACATTCCAATGAAATGAAGTTCCAATAGAGAGTTCCAATAGATGTCTTTAGTATTTGGACAAGTGACAAGATATATTGGGCTTTTATTAAAAGGTTTAATATGGCATCGTTATTTTGGTGTGCAGCTGGGCGCTAAGCGTAACGCCGTTACTCGATCCTGTTACTGTGTGACAGCGATCGACATATTCACTTCGGCTTTCCGTACCATCATTGAAGTCTTTCCTTCACTAGTCACTGTAGCGATAAGATTTATGTCCTTCGTTTTTTAGTTTACTATATGAACTTTGACTATCTTTTAATCACCGCCAAGGGTGGAAAATTTATTTTAATATTTTTTTATTTTTATTTAAAAAAAGCTACAAAAACCAAAACAAATCCCGGATACAAATTGCAACAAAACCTTTCACACTATACACAATTCCGCACACGTTCATGCGTACTTGAAGATTCCATTTTGCATCCCAAAAACCTGTACCATTACTGCTCTGTCATCTACCTTGTGGCTGGCAAACAGGTGCACTACGGTGTGATGAACTTCCTCCTACAAGCAAGTAGCTTTCACTTGCCAAACAGGCGCAAGAGAGTTGCAAAACAAAAAAAAACCTTAAACAAAATTTTTCGACAAACTGACGATCAAGGATGATTCGTTCGTTTCGTCGCTTTCCAACACTGTCTTGGACCAGCATTGGTGTCACATCACCCCGTACGATCATTGATCAGGTTGGTATTGAAGCTTCACCTCGACGACGATTCTCTCCGAGCTATGCAAAAGAGCAGCAAAACAAAACAAAACAAAAACTCCACACACAACACAACACGAAACGCCACAAGGAAACAAAACAGGAACAATGAACGAGACGAATGCGAAATTTAAAAGTTTTAAGCTCAGTCACCGTTAGCTTTCACCAACGTTGAGACTTATTCTTGGCGATTTGCTATTCCACCGGCCGTGAAATGTCTACACACAAAATACCACCAACAGCGTCCGTGGGGGATTTGTTTGGTTAATCGTACAACCCAGCGAGAGAGTGTACGAGAGGTTAAATATTTGCAGTGTGACGATTTATGGTATCCGGCGTACCATGTGTTTGAAAGATCGACAATTCGTTTGCCCGAATTTATTGGCTTCCTGTTGCATGGGAAACGCGGATCTTACCTAGCGAATCATTGTTTAAATAGTTTTTTTATGTTTTTCTCAGATTAAAACAATTCTTGCACCTTTCCATTCGCTATCCGTACACTTATTTAAGATCTTACTTTCCTTTTGCATTTTCCAATTGCATCCAACCTAGCTACAGCATCAGATTGCATCGAAATTTCGTCGGTGCGATCGTGTGGCAGGCAGGAAAATCTCCCGATCATCGAATATTGCATTTCATTTCGAGCATTTCGCTTGTCATACGGTTTAGAGTCAATCATGGCTGCACTTTCTCCGCGTTTAATCGAAATTGAAATCGATCGCATCCGATCCGATCCGATCAGATCGGACGGAATAGCTATCAATAGCCGGTTTCATTAGCCACACACCATCGGGTGGCTACTGTTAACACCTACTTATCGGAAAAATCGATCGACAAAACGAGGGCAGCAAAAGCGTGCATCGATTTCGAACGCAGAAGGGATCACCTTTGTTTGGGAAATAATTTCCCTAACATTATAAATAGCCGCCGTTTTTTTTATCGTTCACCGTGCGTATCAAAGCGAATGTATATGAATTTAAAAGCTCAGCTGCTGATTAATATGCTTTCGATTATAAAATATTTTTATCCGTTGCCTTACTTTCACACGAATGTTTCCGGGTGTGCCGTTATCATCAGCCGCTCGTAGACATGACAGCTTTGAATAAATCACATCGTGCGTCATCCACTTTTCGGGACCGGGACTTGCAGGTCTGCCAAACGCGATCTAACCCGTTAGGGCTACCGAACACGCCTTCCCACAGATGTTGCTTTCCCTGTGGTGGCTGTTGTTAATTCATCACCACCATTCAATTAGCTTTCTAGCGCACCAGAACACACCACTAATTTTGCTTCCCATTCAGGAGAAGATGCATTGGCCAGATGAAGCAGCTGTGTTAGCCATGGCACGTAAAAATGGAACTCTTTCGTGTGGGTTTCCTTCCTTTATGATAGAGTGATTTGAATTAATTTGTTCACAACGGCTGGGAGTGCAGCATCTATTTATGAGTTCCTTCTATTTCTGCGTTGAGAAATTGCGTGCCGATGGGACTGGGTTGAATTTTGATACATATATTGCTTTATCGTGCCGCTTATGCATTTGACTGGCTAAGGTTGTGAAAAGTCTCTTTTATGCCCAACGAGCGCTGGGTGTGGTAATGACTCTTTTTCACTTCGAATTTTGTGATTTTTTTTGCTTTCTTTGCTACCCCCTTGTGTTGTATCATTCATATTAAATGGAAACGCTCAAAGCACGATGCCGGCATGCCGGGTTTCCGGACTTTCACCGGGTATTACCGGGCTACACCTGGGTTACGGATCGAAACGAATGATCCGTTGAATAGTGAGTGCCGGCAATGGGTGAGAAAAGAAAACTGTCATCATGCCGCAATGGGGGTGTGGTGGTGGTACAAATCGGTCATAATATGACTACGATCTGCGAAACACACCCCGAAGACTCCAAACATGGGATGGAGCTGATGCTGATTATGATGTGATTTTCCCGCGCAAAACTACACCATGGGAATTGTCCGGCGGGAGTGAAACGTTGTAGTACATGCGTACATAAATAGCCGCAACACGTTAAGCGAGCATTTCTACTTGGGAAAACCCCCCCTCGAAGTTTGATTCAACCAACTCAGCATCCCAGTGAAACGCTCCATGCCGGGTGGTGCTGAGGAATGCGGAACGCAGTTTCACGTCGGACGAGCTTTGCAATCATTCATGTTTAATTGATTCTATTTTCCCTTCACTAATGTTTTGCTTCGATTGTCTTTTCTTCCCTACGCCCGTATACAGTGGTATTCGTCATCATCGCTGCGGTAACGCCTGCTAGTAACGCTTTACCCAAGCAGCGTTACTCACGTGATGGCGGTGAACCGCGCAGTTTGGTTGGTGTCTCGACTAACATCATCACGAGCAGTTTGTTGAAGGGAGCGGCCGAAACGTCCGGTAACCATGTGTTTTCGCCGATCGGTTTCTCCTCGATACTGGCGATGATCAGCGAAGGAGCGGAAGGACAAACGCTTAAGGAGCTGTACGACATCTTCAAGTTTCCCACGGATCGAGATTTAGGTGAGAGAAACAGCTAGATGCTTTAATGGACATTGAAATACTCATAGCTTCATTTGTTTTCCAGTACGAAAAGCGTTTGATGTGTCGCTGAAACGTTTAAGTGGACAAAACCCAACGAACGAACCGCAATTCAAAACCTGGTTCTATATCTACAAAAACAACAGCGTAGTGCAAGCGTACAAGGACGTGTTGGAGCAGAGCTACGGTGTAGAGGTGCGTGACATCGAGCGGAATGATTATAATTTCGACGAGCCGAAAACTTCACTCGACCCGGTTGTGGTCGAGGAAGAGATCGCCGAAGAGAGTAACAACCCCGAAGGTGATAACCTAGTTGTGGAGCAGAATGGTAATAACAATAGCAAGGACATTGTGGATTTTGAAGTGCTCAAGATTAAATCGGCACTGCCGGTGGAAGATGAGGTACGGACGGATACAGGCATTAGCACGAAGTACGACGAGATTGAGGATGAGAATCCAAAGTTTGATAAGAACATCGACGACAAAGAGTACGTGGATCCGACCAAAATCAAGGAAGAGCTGGCCAAAAAGAAGCTGGAAACGATGAACGAAGTTGCGGCTGATGCGGAGACAGATGAGGGAAAGATCAAAAAGAACTCCGCTGATGAAGATCATCAAGTTGATGGCGAGCCGGAAAAAATGGCTCTACCGCTGAGGACGTTAAGCTTGGACGATGAACAAGAGGTAATGCAGGCAGTGGAAAGCCAAGGCTCGAGGAGAAAGGTAGTATGCGAGATGCTATAAACTGATTTTGAGAGTCCATTTGTTAACGAAGAAATCTTGTATGTCGTTTCAGTTTAACGTTAGACGTTCGTTTCTGACGGGAGACATCGCATCAGCGTTGAGTGGAAATTCATTGGTCGGACGAAAGGCTAATATCAAGGCGGATGAAGATCAGGTTAACGAATCCAAGATGCTGCTATTTAATGGTCTCTACTATAGAGGAAGCTGGGCTACGCCGTTCCAGGTATGGGTAACGAATTTCACAAACCCAAAAATGCTTCGATTTAACGTAATGCCGTTCCATCCTGCAGCAACTTCGCACGGAGGAAAGCACATTCTTTACCAACACGGATGAAAGACCAGTCATGATGATGCGATCGCAAGGAACGTTTGGTATTGGAAAAGACGACCAGCTGGATGCTAAGTTCTTGGAGCTACCGTATAACGTTAGTACTCTACTTTGGAGTTCAATCAAGCACAAGAGTTAATCGTTGACATTCTTACTTACGCTTTAGAACTCCCGCTATTCCCTCCTGCTGATGGTGCCAAACAAAAAGGACGGACTGAAGGATCTTATCAAGAACTTCAACCCCGATACACTCAGCACCGCACAGAAGTCTTTGATAAAAATGCCAGTACACATATGCATTCCAAAGTTCCGCATCGATACGACAAGCCGGGCAGAGAAACCGTTGGCAAAGGTAGCATTGCTACAGCAACAATTCAAACGCATAATTGGCTTACTTACTTGAGCTTACATGTACCATTGCAGCTTGGGCTAATCACCATGTTTACCTCAAAGGCGGACCTTAGCGGCATTACCACCGAGCAGAAGATCCACGTCGACGAGCTGGTGCAGCATGTTTCGATCCGCGTTGACGAAGGTTCCAGTAGCGAGAACGCACTGTCGGCCGTGAACCTTGTCGAGTCGAAAACGCTTGAAGACGATCACGAACAATTTACCGCCGACAAGCCGTTCCTGTTCTTCGTGCGCGACATCGTCGACGATATCGTGATCGTTGCTGGCAAGATCACGGACATACCGTACGCCGAGTAAGAAGGAACTTCTCCACCGCCGGAATGAAGGCAGCGTCCAGCATTCATATAGTTGTTAGTTTCCTAGATTACGACACTACTCTCATAGTCAGTACAGATACGCGTACAACGAATTGTTAAGGGCAGCCTGTAGCAAATATCACGCTCGGCTAGCATAAGTTCGAGCTTATATTGAGCTCGATTTATCTGGTAAATGTCCCATCGCAAGAAGCATCCATTCCATCGAGGACTGTTATTCTAGTGCCCCAACGCCAGGTATGCGATTCCACTAGAGACGTCGCTAAAACAGCACGAGCGGCAACAGTGGAATTTTCATTGCCAAGGGCCGCACACACGTGCACGGTGATCCCATTTGCGCTGACATTTAGCTACGAACAAAACCCACCCCACCAACGGTTGAGACAGTATTAATGCGTACAATTAACCGGTGGTTGAATTATGCCTCTCTCCACACAAACACACACACACACATCTCTTCTACTGGATCCGTTCCCGAAGGCTCCACTAGATGACGATAAGCGACGAAGCTGAATCTGAAGCGTAAAGATGGTGTACACCGGTTTAATAATCGATTCCTAACGAAAGCGCCCGCCACCAACATCGATCGTTTCAAAATATGGTATTTTTGTAAGTATTTTGAAATCGTACTCAACACGTTTGGAATGGACGGGCGCGTACATCGATTGCTGGTCCCAGAGCATGAAAATAACAGTCCGCTCACGCCACCCGGCAAGGAAGCTTGATCATTTAGTGCGATCGTACGGACGTGGAGTAGGTAGACCGAAGTTAGAATGTATAGATGCCTAGGTAGAATGATTATTTATGATTATTTAATGTAAACCAGGAATAATTTTATCTGTACCATTTGCTTAATAAAGCCGTACATGGTATGTGTACATCAGCAAAACAAAGATTCCTTCCCCATCGTGCGTTGTTTGAGTTGCTTGAATGAATCTTTTTACAAATAGAAGCAATTGTTTCCCCCAGCAAAGGTTATTTGTTTTGCAAGCCAACCATGATGACCGCTTCCTTCTTGGTTGGCCTAACACCATAAGAAAAAGGTAAACATAATATCTAAACTATTCGAACCATTAAGAAATGCATAAATTTCACAAACCAATGCCTAATTTGCATAAAATTATAGAGCTCAGACAAACATAGTCGTGGAACATTATTATCTCCTGTTTGGTTTTTCCAAAAATACCATACAAACTGGAGGTTATCACTTGTACCAAAACCAACCCATGTGTTGGGCTCACGTTGTAAAGTATCTTCGAATCGCACGATCGCTACCTAACGGCTGTTAAGGTACAATATGTGCATAAAGCCATCTCATACGGTGCGCTTGCATCAATGACTCACCTTTATTGCGTATGAATCAAATCAGCTTTTTTCTTAAGCTGATAAGTTTAAATGCGATAGTGCGATAAGAGTAACGCCAAACCTCTAGGTGGATTTAACAACCTTCCGTTGTTTCAGAATAATACAACAACAAAAAAAACCCGCCACACAGCATAACTGGTTTGCGGGATCGATCCATAGTACACCGCACCAATGCCGGGTGTTGTCCGTCAGTCACCACTCAACCAGCGGCCGAAGCAGATTCACAATCGGCAACGATCGCTCGCTACCATTTAGCACACAACGCAGCACAGCGGCCTACAGCAATCGTGCGGTAATCCGAAACGCACCACCAGTAACGCAGGAGAGTGCGGCGGAACTGAGTTGTTTAGCAGCGGAAAACCCGTGTGGCAAAACCTGTTGTTCGCATATACGTTCGCGTCGTCGTTTGGGGGTGTTGAGCGTGTGGTGAGAAGCATATCCGTGACAACACCCGCCACACTTGGGCAAGGGGTTGCGTACGGAAAGTAGTGCGACAAAAAAATTTTGTACCCAATTTCCGGTGTTAAGATGGATTTTTCAACTTTTGGAGCAAACTTTGCCTTCCGGGCACCCGCCAATCCGTTCTGCTGCGTTTTGTTGCTCTGTGGTAAGTATAGTAAAAGCACGTTACAGCGGACGGGGAATATCGCTGGAATCGTAATCAGAGTTAAAGATGCTAATGAAACGATCACACCAAGAACGCTCGCAACGTCAAGGTGATTTAGGCGACAGTTTTCTGTTTTGCATGTCCCCACACGGGCACAACGAAGGGGCAAAAGATGATCACCTATCTACAATCGCGCACAGTGTGGTGTTAGTTGGATGCTTGTGACACGTCGCATTATGTTCACCGGCGAGTAGAGGAACTGGTTTCTTTTTTTTGGGGAGGTAACCTTTATCCGTGCGATACGTTTGAGCGTCTTGACACTGAATTTGGAGCGCAACCAAAAACTCGTAAAACGTTTCTGTTTCGAAATTATTGAATTGTGTTTGCTTTTCTGTTTCAGCTTGCTTAACCCAGTCACAAAATGTAGAAACGGTAGCACAGAATCCAAACTTTTTCTTCAACTATCCCGAGGAATACAACCCTCCAGTACAAACCGCAACACGGCCAAATCTGCCACAGTTGCGCGTTAAGGAAAATCTGCAACAGCAACAACGGCAACAACAACCACAACAACAAGAACAAAATCCGGGCATATACTTCCCAGCGGAGTACAATGGATACAATCGGCAAATGGCGCAACCACAGCAACAAACATCCGGAGCGATGAAGTTTGCCTGGCGTATGATGAAGGTACTCCTAATCTACAGATGGTCACACATGTTGCTGTTTAGCTTACTAACCTTTCGAAATGTTGCTTTGTTTTGCAGACCGTAGTTTTACCCCAGCAAGACAACACTGTTATCTGTCCGATCCTGCCTCAAACACTCCTGGCCAGCCTGTACGATGCGGCTGACGATGGTGCCCAGAAAGAACTACGCTCCTCATTACACGAATCCTCACAGGAACTCGGCGAATTGGTACGCAACCAAATCAGTGCCACGCAACAGTCGGGCGTGAACAAACTCGATCATGCCATGGCGATCTTCTTGGGATACAATACAAAGATTGACAAGAATATCATGGAGAACGCACTGCAGGATGGGGTAGAGTTTCTGCAAATTAACTTCCTGAACCGAAATGCTGCGGCTGCGAGTGCCAATAATTGGGTTGCTCAAAAGTCCCGCGGAACGATACGAGAAATTGTTACACCCAGTGAGTTTAACAACAAGATCTTGCATGATTCGGGTGTGTCTTTAATGTGATCTGTTTACATCTTATTTCCAGATGCGCTGGATGCCTCTACCCGGATGATGATGGCAAGCGTTATTTACTTTAAGGGAAAATGGAAGCACCAGTTCACTAAAACCGAACCGGGATTCTTTGAGACGTCGCCAAGCTATGACAAAACGAGAACTCCCATCGGGGTCCAGGTATCGATGATGTACATGTATAACAGGCTGCGGTATGGTGAGAAGGAGTTCCAAGATGGCAATGGTGTGCGCTGGGTTGAGTTACCGTACGAAGGATCCACTGGGCTGTCGATGATTCTGATGCTGCCCAAGGAACGCCACCAGTTGCAACGTTCTGCCGAGCAGCTGAGCGTTGCGGATATGGCCACAATTATTACGAGCCTGAAGCAATCGCGTGGCTCCAGCAAGATGCATCTTTACGTGCCCAAGTTCGAGCTGTTTAGCTCACTGTCACTGGTACCGGCACTGAAGCAGATGGGACTGAAATCGATCTTCGATCGACCGTCTGCACTTAACGGTCTATCTGATGAGCCGCTGGTCTTACGTGATGTTTCCCAACGAACGTTCATCGCTATCGACGAGCAGGGAACCACGGCAACTTCGGCAGCTTCCCTGTCGTTCGTAGCACTTAGTGCGGCTCCACCACCACCGACCATTAACTTTACCGTAGACGAACCCTTCCTTTTGATGATCGTCGACAAAACGAATGAATATCCCTTGTTTGTGGGAAAGATAACAAAACCGGAATCGAACTAAGTTCGGGATGTATTTTTTCCCCCGGTTCCGTACGTAACATACGTACGTAATTACCTCTTTTAACGTTAAGTCTTTGCTCTAAAGACAAATAAAATAAACTATTATTTAAAAAAAACAACAACTCCTTAATAATGAGTACCTCTTCTAGCGAGTTTTTTGCATATGAATTTTGAACGAGAAACATTCCTATCGTCGAAGTCCATACATAGAAGAAATTATGACCTGATATTTTGGCCTCAACATTACCAGATAACACGTTAACTGTCCAGCATATTTTGCGACCGATTCTTTCTCGCTTTGACTGGTTTAATTGTGAATAAGACAGAGCGAGAAAGGATGTTGATTTGAGTAAGGACTAACAAGGCGTGAACGGGAAGTTCGGTGTCAGCCGCTGGGGACTGACATGGGCAGTTAACGTGATAACCAATCATTCCCGAACTTGCGACGTTAACCAATAGTTTAGAATTGAAAATTTGAAAAATTATAATTTCAAAGAGCTTCTAATGAGGACGTTCTGACTATTGCTCCAAAGATGGAACTTTGTTAAGCATCATATATTAGCATACATCATTTTGATGTTACAGTTGCTTTACGAGAAAATGATGCTTAGAAGACAATTTCTATCTCTCGAAATTCCTTCACACAAATAAATTCTTTACAATCAACAAACATTAATTAACAGACTATAGCTTTACGACTTTTAAATTTCATCAGATTGATAAACAAAAAGTTAACAATATCAGTGTGGGTTATATTCGTTATAATGGGGATAACTAATAATACTGGGGCAGCATCCATATACGCTGTATAGTGTAACTGCCATAAGGCAAGACAGCCATTTTCCCTCCTTGCTTAACGTTGCACTAGGCCATGTGACGAATATACATATACTAATGGCTTACGATACGTTACATGTACCAGATAATGTGTGATTAAGATCCAGTACCGTGTCACAATATAAATAACTGATAAATTATGAGAAATGCTCACTATTGGGAAGTTAATATTGAATACAATTACAGTTGGAAAAACAATCTTGCAAATTCTTCTAAGCTGTGCTAATCCAATTTCGAATCTATTAACAAAAAATATCCGGCACTGTACGCTCTTCCTGACCTTCCGTCGCCAGACGCGGAATAAAAGATTCATACGATCCACAGCGATCATCATCATATACACCTTGCTCGATCTCTCGCACACATCGCGGGGTTTTTTTTGTGCGAAAGTGTGCGTGAGTATTATGGCGTTTGAAGTTTCCCCACTGGAAGAACAAAACAACTGCGTGAGAGCATGCTCATCGGACCGGTTATCAGAGGCGCTAGATCATGCTCCGGGAACCAGTCCCACGACTACCGTTGTACTACGAGGTTGCGATCGTTGTGTGAAGCTGTTGAAGTGAGGAATAGTATTGCTGCTCTTCGTGCGTTAGTTCGTTGCTGTATCGGTTGACCTGTGTGTCCCTAGGTCAAATGATTTGGATACTGCTTGTTGTGGGTAGGAAAAACTATTTTAAAACGCAAACTACTACAAACCCCGTTTGCACTAAAGGAGGAGGATATTTAGCTACTCCGAACATTGTCCCTTCGCCGGAAGGTTGTAAGGCTTATCAGCTGCGGGTTGACCTTTTCAGTTCTTCGTTTTGATTTTGCTTGCCTTCGACATTAGCGTACTGGTCCGGCTTGAATTCCCAAGCGTTCTTTGCAGCAGTGTGGGTAAAACCCGTACATACCGAAAGCGATTGGGTATTCCCCAAACCGGACTAACGCCGGTTTCTGTTCGAAAGATGTTTACTTTACGGCTTAAAAAAAACCGGAATCAAGCTCATCATTAGATTATGCTTCGTTGCTTTAATTTGTACTTTCCTCAAGTCTGCTTTTTACCAGGTTAACTCGTTTGTGAATATCTAACAATTAATGCAAAATCCTTATTGATTTGTTTTCATTCTTGCCATTTTATTGCAGCCATCGCCGCCCATGTTTCATGCCAAGGCTACGAATACCAGGGCACGGTTATAGTAACGAAAGATGAATTCTGTAATTTGAATAACATTCGCAAAAGGAATTGTGAAAATGATTTTAACAATTTCCTTGCTACCCGGCCGGATATCCAACAATGTTCGGGCCCAAATACCAAACACCTGTTCTACTCAAACCGCTGTCCCTCGTACGCAAACGAAGAACCGGCCATGCAACCGGCCAGGCAACCGGCCATGCAACCGGCCAGGCAACCGGCCAGGCAACCGGCCATGCAACCGACCATGCAACTGGCCGCGCAACCGGCACCATGTAACGCTAACGGCTGTAACTACTTTAGCCAACGGCATCCCGAAACTTTGCCCACAGTAGGACAACAATCTACTGTCGATGAAGACCTAGAATTGCCAATGTCTACGGTTTCGTACGACGCAAAAGTGATGGATTTTTCGGTAAAACTCTTCCAGAAGGCTTTCCCAAATGATGATTCGAGCAACTACATTATTAGTCCGCTCATGGTACAATCGCTACTATCTTATCTGCATGGTGGTGCTTCCAATGCAACGCGTTTGGAAATGGAATCCGTTCTCCAGCTAAACATGAACGATCTGAAAGATATTGATCGGGCGCTGAAACCTCACGCCGAGCAAGGACCGGTATCCAAGAACAAGTTGGATACAGCTTCGCAGATATTCAAATCAACTACGATCGATTTACTGCCAGCATTCCGAGATTCGCTTAAAAGATTGAAGATCCCACTGGAAGAGATGGACTTCTCGAACCGGCAGCTTGCAGCGGAAAGAATTAACAATTGGGCGAAGGAGAAGACCCGCCAACGCATCCTCGAAGTGATCGATGAAAGTATGTTTAGAAGATCATTTTGTTTATTTTCTTGTGTTTATTCTAATCTTGTGTTTATTTTTATCATAGATTCGATCAATCCCGACATCAAACTGCTGTTGATGAATGCGCTCTATTTCAATGGCACTTGGAAGTACAAGTTCAACAAAACGGAACGTGGTTTTTTCGAGCTAGGAGGACAACCGACAAAGCGGTCAGCCGTATCAATGATGTTCCTCAAGAAGGAGCTACGGAACGGAAATACTAGAACCGACAATACGCCCAACGGTATGAGCTGGATCGAGCTACCGTACGATGGCGATCAAATGTCGATGATTCTCTTTCTACCCAACGAACGTTTTCAACTTGATCGAGAGCTAAGCCATTTTACGGCCGAACAGTTGCAAACCATTTTGACCGAAATCGAACAAGACTACTCTAGCGAAGTGCGCGTTGAGCTGCCTGAGTTTAAGGCCGATAGTACGGTCTCATTGGTGGAACCACTCAAGAAGGTACGTTTGGCGCAGATGAGATGCAGCACCACAGACATTGTGCAGTAACTTTATTTTCCTTTCCCCCTGTTTTAATTCCCACAGATGGGCTTAGCGAGTATGTTTGGAGATCACAAACCATTCGATCGGCTGTCGAACGATCAGGTAAAAATATCGGACGTCCAACAGAAATCCTTTTTGACCGTCAACCCGCACGGTACGGTTGCGGCCAGCGTTACCACGGCGAACGTTATTCCGCTCAGCATTACTTACACGCTCGACTTCAAAGCCGACCAACCGTTTGCACTGATCATCATGGACAAGCAGAAGAAATTGCCATTGTTTTTCGCGAAAATTAGTCAACCTATGAAGGTAGGACGCTCGACTCAAAAGCCAAACAAGCGATCGCACTGATCGTCGTGGATAAACAGAAGCAATTGCCATTGTGTTTCGCCAACCATTATCCCAACCTTTAGAAATCGTTGGTGAACGAATAAATAGTGACGAAATAGTGGCACTTACAATATATAAGACTTCCTAAATTCAGCTACAGGGTAAACCTCTTTTTTTTGAAATGCAGAAATATTGAAAAAATAAATCTTTAATATTTTTTATGCAGTATATAAACATTTACTTTTCAAATTAAACGCTGTTGTGTTATTTCCTAAATTTTATTTAAAAAAATAGTGGGTATATTTAAAATCATTTCTCTTACTGTAATCCAGGTAAAAGGATGGGATAAAATCTAAACGCTTAAATTCACTCACGCAGGATACTCATTTTTGACATTTCTGACAACACTCCATGCAGAGCATAACAAAAAGAGAAAAAATAAACAAAATCGCGGTGTGCACTATTTCGCAGTTTAATACATTTTGTGTCGTTTATCAAAGCTCAATTGGTGCGGTATGTAGTGATTACTTGTGCAAAGCTACTTGTGAATTACTTGTGAATAAACTATGGTTCAACAAAATCAATGCAATGCTGTAAGTGAAACAGGTTACAATTGCCGTTACAATGCCGTGAAACGTTGTTTTATATAGCTTCTTTATATTCTCTTAAACGCATCAGGCTTGTACAGCCATATACGTAAGTCTTTAAAAAGGTTTAAATACTTTTAATACAACATGTTTAGTAATGAAATAATCACACAAAAAACAACACAACAGCTATGTTAACAATGGTTTGTAAATGGAATGCAGGAGTCGTCTGAATGTGTGTCACAGCATGTAAATAGACACTTTTCACATATTATTTCATTGGTTGTTCGTCTTCCACTCAATCGTCCTTCACGGAGATATCAAGCCCTTCCGTGAAGGTAAAGGTGTTCCTTTTTTCTGGTAGCAAGTTGAAATCATTCCACAACAATATTTATCAGTGATATGTGCAAAGCAGGACAAAATGTGTTGGTGTGTTAGTAAATCGAAACTGTCACAAAAAGACATTTCTTTAGGCAAACAAACATACCGAAAAAAAACAAAAACGAATAAACAGAGTAGAAGGAGATTTAACAAAAACTTTCGATTACTTTCAAGCTCACAAGTGATTTGTTTAGGAAATGGGCTTCGTCGATAACCGTGGTTAAAAGGTTTTGCTAGTTAAGGGTGAAATTTAAAATGACGCTTCACCTGAATAGGCTTTAATTAAATATGTATTTCTTGAAATCTTATCACAAATTTCTTCTCCCGTTTTACTAGCACGAAATGGTGTATTATAGTTTTTTTTTAATTGAATTAATATTGGCCAAATGGATGAAAAACACATGGACATTTTTACGACAACTAAATATTATAATTATAGTCGTTTATAATACTTAAATTACCGTCATTACTTCCCGTTCAGAGTCTCTATCGATTGTGTGCATGCGATCGCCTCCATATATTTATTCTTTCGAGCTCACAATTTGAACTTATATTAATCATTTTCATGGTCAAATAAGTCAGCGTTAAAAAAAATCTGCACATGGTTTCAATCTCACCGGATTATCTATGTCATGGGAAGGAACGCTTTTACTTACAACATCCAACAGGCAAATAGCTAGCTAAAAAAACGAACTATTACGAAACATGGCACAATTCCAGCAAGCTACACGCTTATCAATTTCTTACAAGAGATAACATTCGAACTTTTGGCCAGTCCTAAGCAAACAACAGTACACTACGTACGTGAGCAATCGTTTGACACGAGCCGTAAAAATCTGTATCGGTCGGCAGGCATGGTTGAAAGATTTGCTCCATAACCCGTTGAAACAGCTGGCCCTTTTGTAGGGGGTGGGGGTGGGGGGATTTTTGTGAGTAAAAGTTGTGTTCCCATAAATTTGAAATAAAGGGGGGGGGGAAATAGCAATTTCTAAGACAGAAATAACATTCAATTTGCTTGAAAAATCATTTCCCATTCCTTTTGTATCGCATGTTTAAATTTATTTTCACTTCACAGACACGTCTGGTGTGTAACGAAGTGATGTTGTTATGCGTTCCACATCCATCTACATCTATCCAATTTGGTATGCTTTTAAAAATGGCCGTTGCAGTTGATGAAAGTACGTACCGGAGCAACTAAGCTTCCGAACCGCATTTTCAACACGACACGGGATGATCTTCGTATGTTTATCACTTCCTCAAAGCTGCCACGATTTTTTTTCTTTTATTCTCTGTCCCTCAAATAATACTGCGAGAGAATAAAATCGTATTTCCACGAAATCTCAGTTTCCCAAAAAAAATCCTTACTTTCACTGCAATTGACTGAGTTGTTCTGTACAAATGCGTACGGTAAGCATTTTCACCAACCGCACATATCCATTTGCACACGCTTTGGGAGCGTCCTTTGCACTACGCCGGTATCAACATATCGGGCCAGTGAAGAAAAACGCCCCAAACAAAAACTACATCCTCCGCACACACAGACACTTACATCCGGACCCGAACCGGCAAAACGAATGCCGGGGAGAGCGAGAGAGAGAGAGAGAGCTTTCGCGTCGTCGGTGTTTTCTTTTTAACGCTTTTGACGCAAGCTTTTTTCCGCCCTTTTTGCACCCCCTGCGCGTCTCCATCGTCCGGGAGCAACCACCGACGACCGACTCGCGGTAGAATTTTCACTTTCATTTCAACGTTCGATTTCAACGTGAACGGAAGCGTGCTCGGGTCGCGTTGCCTTTTTTTCCGTACGGCAGACGAAAAGCGTTGTTTGTCCGACGGAAAGTTTCACAGCATGTGAATGAAAAGACAAAACTTAACGGAAACAGTGGACAGATTAGTGGTGGGTGGTGCATCACTTTTTACGTTGGATATTTGTGCGTGCAGCAAAGCAGCAAATTGCAGCGTTACTATTGCAAGCTTTACAAAAGATAGTTTTATTCAAAAAAATTTTGTGTCTAATGGTGCAAACACGTGAAATGTGTGTTCTATTCCCATACGAAAGCAGGGTGGAATTTTTCCCTGTGGTGACTTTTTGCTACCTTCAATCATGAATGCAAATAAAAATTATTATAAATTGATATAAAATTACACAAAGTGTTCGTATATTATAGGAGGAATATTTAACCATTTTCCTCTACATCAAGGATAATAATATAAATCTCCAGAGCTGCAACATGGATTTAACAATACATGAAGGTAAAAGAGAGTGTAAATTTATGTTAGTGTAATTTGTGCTAGATTAAGTGACAAATGAAAAGTTATCTAACAAAAGACATCAGATAAAAACACTTTTTTTTATTTTTTTCCTAAAATTTACGGCTGAGACATACGAGAAGCATATTGATTGTGTTAAATTATATTAAATTAGTTACAATTTTTTTGTATAGAATTTTGTTGTAAATTTTTTTATAATTTTTTATAAAAACCCTAACGCACCAAATCCTTTAAATATGAGCAATTTTTTCATTTTGCAAATAAGTTTAATGAAATGTATTCTAATCAAGCCGTGTATTAACGTTTTTCGCGAACCAATCACGAATTCATAAGTCACCAAATAGCTAGTCAGCGCATTTCTATGGAATCCTTCGGTTACAGTTACACCAAAAATCATCTCCAAAGTCCATCCCCGCGCTAGCCCCGACTACATGCGGCTCTCTCCTCTGATTTAAAAAGCAACAATGGATGGAAAATGCCTTCATTCCGCCTCGTTTCATCGACCGGCGTAGGCGTCCCACGAACCAGACTGATGAATATTTGCATGAGAGCAACGGAATGTCGTGTCGTGTGTCAATTCTTCCAAAGCACAAAGTTTCACATTACATTCTGGGCCTTCTGGTGAATTGTACATACTGCCTCCTGTATGGTTGCCATTTTGTCGTGCCTTTTTTAAAAGACAAAGTTTAATTCAAACATTCGTTTGTTTGCTGGTAGGCAGTAGAATTGTCAACCTCCCGAAGAAGGTTACGCCTATGTAATAAAAGTGTAATCTGTCTATGTAACAAGTATTTTAATTGTGAATGCTATTTACCGTGTATTGGTATGAATTGGGTACTTGTAAAAGCCCGAACTAAAGCACACTCCATACCAGTATTTTGCGAGATTGGCGAGCAACACGCCACACACTTTCGCCACCATTTCTAAACGCACAAGGCAATAAAATAAATCACTAACTTTGTGAAAGCTCTTCCGTTTTAGGTGTCATTTGCTACCTTGGGTAAAATATGTCACAATCAGTTGTTATTGTCATAATCTTTCTTCATTCTTATTTCGTTGCGCATAAATAAAGCCATTAATTCGACCGAATACCAAATGTCCTGAGATACACCTCCCAAGTGTTTTTACTTTGTCCCTGGGTTGTGTGGGTGTGTGGGTGTGTATGTGTGTGAAAAGAATTTAAAGCCTAACCGTTCCAAAGCTTTTCCTTCTTCAGCATCGGTTCAGGTGATGGTCTGGTTCCGCGATCAAACTCCGGTACATTACGGTATACGAACGAACAAAACAATATGCTTGACCCCGATTTTATCTGACACTTCTCAACCACGTTAAATGTAAGTCTACTGGTGGTAAGCTACCGACATTATTAAGCTGCTTGATTGCCACTCTTGTACCGTTAACGCAAAACGGGAGCGGGGGAAAAGATGGAAAACAACTCGTTCTAAAACGTAAGTTTTTCATCCTACTTGTGCATGCAACTGCCACACAGCGAGAGTTGTGTAGTGACAGTATTGGAGTTATTTCCTTTTTTTTTGATTATATAAAGTTCAAAAGCCTTTCCATTGGAGCCAGATGGAACTTAATGTGAAGGATTAAGCGCACCAACTGATGCTTTGCGTGTGTAACGAATTAACTGACATTATTATCTGAATGACACTAAAAAAATAAATAAAAAAAGTTTGAAATAAAAAAAAAACCAAACAAAACGATTAATAATTCAACAAATTCATCCTACGAAAGGCATAAATCAAGACAAAAGTTTCCAAAAAAAAAAAACTTTTTAGCGAATAAAGCACTTTTAACTTCTAGCACTTTCACTTCAAATTGCATTTCCACCATGTGGCAAAACATTTTTCCGGAAAAAACCCCAACTTCCCTCAAAATACAGCGGGTGTGAAAAGCCTTTTTCCGACGAACACATGACGTGTTTTTGGGGCGTTATTGGGTGCGTAGGAAAAAAGGGCAAAGTTTTTGGCAATTATTTTAATGTATGTTCTTACTCCGAACGATTAAGCCGCGTTGTAAGTTGGAATGCTGGAAGAAAATGGGACGAAAAAAAAATTAAAATCCTTCATTGTTTATTACAGTTTGGTTTGGATTTTTGCAAATGATGTTTGCGTGTCGATTATGTTTCAATGTTTTTTTTTTGCTAAACCTCACTTTTACTTTGTTCTCTGTGTAAAATTTTTCATTTTTTCACTTTGTTGTAAATATTTGAGATATAAGATTTGATTTGAAATTCTTTAAATTTTAATTGGAAAGATTTTCTTTATAAGTTGATTGGTGTAATTTCAATTCACACAAATCATTATAACTATACCTTTTTTTCTCTTTATTTAATGTAGGATATCAAATTTAACTCATTTGTATTATGTGTAAAAATATATTTCAAACGTTTGATGATTGATTAAGAGCTTTTCTGTTCCATTCTCAATTTAAAGCTTTCAGACCGTTTAATGTTTCGCTATGACAACCTCTAATGAAATGCGCTCTTTGGAAGTAATACGTATTTCTATCCTTTTTTTTTCTTCTTCCGTAGCCTCTCTCTTTCTTTCTTACATACGCATATTTTAAAACATACTTGCGCGTATTACAGCCATTAAAGAAAATACGCTGCGTTTGATATTTAATTTGAACATTAATCCAAACGACATCGCGCTGTAGACAGGAAAGATATGAAACTTATACTATTCAATGTTTATGACAGTCCTTGAGAATGTATAAACTGAAGAAAAAAATTCAACGTCACAGACAACGAAATAACCCAGGGCACATTTCTTTTGTCTTTTATCAAAAGACGCTGTATCGCTTCTTAAGTTTCGTGTGCTAAAAAACGGGGGAAAACACGACACATTTAATGCGTTTTTTAAAGATGTTTTTTCCAACTCATTCATTTTTTTATATTTTTCTTTTTTATATTTTTTTTATAGCTCTAAAGATAACAAAAATATTGAAATACGGCCGTTCTGGGTGAATAAAAAAAAACATGACAAAAATTGCTTCGATTTTTTTTTGGTTCACAATTGTTCGGTTTTCTTCGCACAACAAACAAAACGTACCACCATGCTATCACCGACGGGCATGTTATGGCAACATACTGCCAGCGCCACATCAACGAACAGAAGCAACATTTACACAAATATATGACTCCTCCCTGTATCATGTGGTGAAATGTGTCTACACGCATCCTCCGCACGAGTAAAGCTAATCCAGCATTCACTAAACCCATTCTACTTCGAACCAAACACATCATCCACTTGGTAACGAGCTGTACCCCGTGTGTCGATTGTACAGAAAACACGGACAATGTGCTTTATCCCTTCAAAATGGTGAGGTAAATATGCAGGCCCGGTTAAATCGCTACCTAAAGCTGTACCAGTATCGGCCAACGATTGATCATATAGGCAAACGTTCAATCACATGAACCCACGTCATTTCATATGAAATTCGAAATTTCCCACCTTTCCCAACAGCTTTCTCTCGAGTGAGATTTTGTCCTATTGAAAAAGGTTTGGCCATTTATTTTGTATGACGTCCGATCGATAGTGGTTAAAAGGTATGAATTTTCCTCATACCTTCTTTATCATGAAAGTTTTTTTTTTATTTTTTTTATGTGAATCTTTTTTTTCATGATTTAACAATAAAAACTACTAGGTCATGCCTGTCATATATGAAGTTAGAAAACATGTAAAAATTGGCTCATCACATATTTTTTTACCATAACAATTCCCCCTACGAAGGAGGCCGGGCGAAGGAGGGCCAGATGAGATTCGAACTACAGCTTTCAGTGCGTTAGACCAAACACAGATCCACACCGCCATCGCAACAGCAATTATGAGCTACGACAAATCTTTAATAAGAATAAAACTTTTCATTCCAAATTGTTTAGATGAAGATTTAAACTCTTTTAAATATTTAAATAGTTAGTTAAATAGCCCAATAATCGTTTCAGCGGAACACTCATGCGCTGCTTTCAGTGTCATAGAAATGGATACTTTACATACTTAAATTTATTATTCGTTATTCGTATTATAAAGAAAAATTGTAACACTAAACGTTATTTCAAATAAACCATTCAAAACAGAAATTCTTTTTTTATATTTTACAATAAAAATAAACTCTTTAGATCCTAAGCTTATCGTTTGCCTTAATGCCTTACGTTGCTGTGTTTCCATTTTATGGTTTGGATATTAAAAATTTAATTTTTTCCTCTTGAATCTAATCTTCTACTTGTGCTTTAAGTAATGTTTAATCTTACCAACAAAATAATCAAGATGCTGAGAGAATGAAAAGATAGATTTTGCTGGAAATATTACGATAATAACAATACACAAATCCGTTCATCAGTACGGCAATGTAAATGTGGCTTCAGGTTTAGTTCAACTTCACCACATCCGTTCAGCCATGTTGTGCATGACGAGGAGACAATATCCTTGTCAGTCATCTTATCCTGCCGTTGTCTGATTGGACAAGTTATGCCATTAGAGATAAATTTGTTCGCGTTACATTACATTACAACGCACATGCGGCGACAAGCAGATAACGATAAGGCTCTCTGCTATCTAACCGACAAGTTCCACGTACACGAACTGTCGTGTTTCGTGCAATTTATCGCAACCGTTAAGCGTACCGAGTGGCCGTTTCTGTTATGTTTCCGTGATGAAACGTGCGCGCGTTGCTGGTTGTTTCATGTTAATACTTAATTTTTCCCACATCGCTTCACTAAAGCACAAGCTGGAATGTCTGGAGTTTTGTACATCGAAATTGGGCCCGTAAAATCGTAAGCATCATTACCCCGGTCGGATATCGTACGGGCGGAGGTGGTGAACACATTTTAACGTTAAAGAACACACGAACCTATTTCGGGTTCTGATACTTCCGTCCTGACGCGTATCGATATTTCGATCTAACTCCTCTAAAAATTGTTTTCCTTTCCTTGGTGGGACCTTTCCTTTCCAACTGATAGCAACCAACCGTAGAAAGCTTTTTCCCCTCCCAGGAAGCAGGGCAAGCTTAACGATTAAACTGACGGAAAGCCACCGTGCAGAACGCAGCCAGAGAGCGCCATTTCTTGTTGGTCTCGCCGATGGAAAGATGGAATTGATTTTCCACTTCCGCACTGTTTATCAAACCGGCGACTTCCAATTCGGCGCAAACCTTCGGCGGGTAAAGTTGAGGCTAAGGTTTCAATAAAATTTCACTCACTCGATCAGGATGAGATATTTATGTTTACATTAGTTCACGGGACACTGTTTTTTGGGTAGCCGGAGGTACGGTCGAAGCAAATTGGCAAAAAGTTTAGTTTACGCTTGACAGACTATTTCATTACCATCTTGATATGAGCTAGGGTCCATCAAAAAAGGCGATTCGCTTAAGTGAAACACTCATCGGTATTACCACGCAGAATAACATTTCCTTCGATGGTGAAAAAATGTTGATGCTATAAAGCATAAAAAATTATATCAATCAACACCGCAATATTTGGGATGCGGAAAAGTTCTCACAATATGATATATTTTTGCGCAATCATTTACTTTGCTCGAAGATATACAATCGTTTTGTTACATTTTTCTCAAAACATAGAGTTGTGAAGAATGTGTGGTAAAAATGTCAAATCAATATACCGGCAAAGAACGAAAGTTTTTGCCCGAGGAGAAAACTCGTTGTCGTCTTGCGAAAACACACCCGGAACAACTTTTTAGTATTTTTATTCGACCCAAAGTTAAGAATAATTTTCAATGAGGTATAGGTTTTTTTCTTTCCTGTTTAAACATTTGACATTTTGAGAGTTATTGAAAAATTTAAAAATACGACATTGCCAGTGCTAAATTTAAATGTGTTTCTTCTATGTATTTGAAATTTTTAGAGTTTTGATATTAAAAAAAATAGGTGAGGATGTCGCAAATTCGGCTTGTTTAAACCAGCTTTGAAGAAAGGACTTCCATTATTGAGTTTACGAAGAAATTTATTTACTTTCATTCTTGCATATGCTTGTAAATGGGAACTATTTCTATTTAATGTATGAAGTATTATTTTTTGTTTATCTAAAAACCAATTTATTTTCCAATAAGCTTAAGGAGTATAATCTCCATTTTGTTTCAAAACATGGCCGAAACAAAACTTTTAACATAAAATTTAAGACAAAAGTATTTATCCACATTTTGAAAGTGCTAACAAACCTTGCTTCTATCACATCTTCTAATCAACATTAATGAAAAAAATAGGTGCTTCACTATAGCACAGTAATGCTCTGATTGTTGAAAGCCCTTGGCGGGTTTCCGTAACACGTGCGCAACCTGCACGTGCTTAGTCACGATGGAGAAAAACATGTTTTTAATTACCATTAAATTATCCTGCATCCTGTTTCAAAGCATTGAGGCAAAAGCTTATGTGATTATCTTTTTTGTTCTAAAATCGTGCTTATTTATTTTCTACTATTTAAGGCTTTCTTATCAAAATTGTTCTTATAAAAAAGTTACTGCAGTCCATTTGTTATTTATTCACAATTAAACATAATGTTTATTTCATTATGAATCATGTGTTTTGTGAAATATTAACTTTCTTATTTAAATAAAAAGTAAATAAATAATAATGGAGAAAGTTTTCATTTTCAAATTCATTTTCATATTTTCTTTTCAACGATTGAATAGCCCCACGGTTCTGTTTCTTTTGCAACTAAATTATTCATAATCACTTCAACACACTTGGTAGGCTACTCCGTACACCCCAGGCAGCGTGTTCGTTTATCAAATCTTTACCCAAGGCACTCGCCCGCAAACGGCGATGAATACTGCGCAGGCAAAGCACTGTTAATGGCCATCATGAGGCCGTATCCGGTCTCGTAGCCACAAAACTCTATTAACGCACAAGCGGAAGGGTCTAATTAATCACATTTTACTTTGATACAATTTTCCCCTTCCCAAAAAGGTTGGGAAATGGGAAAATTTTCCCGCCAAAAATGTGAAGTGTTAGAAATATTTCTAAAAACGGGCAAATATTTCCATTTTCTTTGCACAAAGCATTCCTTTCCTTACCGCAAACATTTTTGGTTTCCGAAAATTGGTAAAAAGAAACGCAACATATCGGCAAGCCAGTACAGATTTCAACCGGTGCGATCGGTTACAACACCTTTTCGGTATTGGGGATGAATAAAAAGGCTATAAATCTTCGCTGCATTGATTACACGAAGTGGCAAAACTGCCGAAACGGGGGCCAAAAAGCTAAACCAGGTTCTATGCTGCCATTCCTGCACGACATTCCTGCAGCTTATCCGAATCATTCAATTCGATAGATGGAAAGGTTTTTTCCCTCTCTCTTTTTTGTGAGAAAATTGATTCTAGTGACTCACAGCTCCTTCCCGCCCGCTTCATGTGGTCTTTACACCTTTCGGTTTCAGATTCCACGACAGAAAGGTAAACGAAAGATGTGTTTTTTTTCTTCATCTATCTACTACATTTCCGATTCGTTTATTTGCCCTTTTTTTCTTCATAATACTTTTTTGCCTTCCCATCTTAAACCTCACACAGCGAAACGAATAAAACAAATCGGTACGGAAGGTGTGCGAAAAAAAGCGAATCGTCCGCACACAACCTTAACTACACCCGAAGGAATCTCAGTAACGCATTCCAGGCAAAGCTGAGGGTCCTCCCCAACCGAACCATCTAAGACCACACTTAAAGCTGCTGCTACCCATTTCATCATCTTCGGCACCATAATCGTCAAACGAAAGCCATCCGATCATCTGCGTTCCACGGCCAAAAAAGTTGTCTAACAACGGTTGCATTATGTTCCCTCTTCATTCGCTCTAATTAAATTCACTCTGTCTGTCCGGGGTACCGCGGCCTGATAACAGCCTAGCCAAAATAAAACCGCATCAAAAAAAAAACATTTCATCCCAACGAAATAAGTCAACGGTTTTACCTTCTGATTTTTCTTTTTTTTTGTCTCCCTCTTTTTTTTTGTTTCATTTCGTTTCGTTTACTGTACCGTAGTAGTTGACCGTAGTAGAGCTGACGAAAAAAAAAATCTGCTTTATGATGTTTTACGATCCAAGGAAAGGAAAAAGAAAAGAACCAGCTAAAAGAAATGTTATGGGTTGTGGGAAATGGTAGATAAGATACACAACCATCCAGGACACACTAGCACACGATGCTGGGGGGATTTTTTTCTTTTTTTTTTTTTGGCGGAAACATTTATTTCCACATTCTACGGTCACATTTCGCATTTCAACCGGAAAAAAGGGAAACATCCCGGTAGAAACGATATGCCTTTTTTTCTCTTCCTTCCTTGCATTTAACAATGCTCTATCATATACTTCACGCTGTGTGTACACTACTCCATAACGTTGCACCATAAATGGGAGAAAGTTTTCATCCTGTTTTTATATTTGTGTGTGTGTAAGTGTTTTTTCCCCATCTTGGTCCTGGATTCACGTGGATTTTACCTCCATTTGTTTTTGAACATGTGTGGCCCTCTAAACAATTCAAATGCTTTTGTTTATTTAATGAAAAAAAAGTGGATCCCGAAAACCGTTTCTGTTATCTTTCGGTTCTGTTTTCTTATGCTGCCGACAGCATTTTTCAAAAGGAAGAAACTGAATGTAAGTCCTCGTGTCTTGCACTAAGTACGAATTATAATAATAGTTTTGCCTCTTTTGAGTTAATATTAATTTATAATAAATCTGTCATCATCGTTTCATCAATCACACACACACAAACCCCTTTAATCTTCCCCTTTGTTTGTTATATTGCAAAGAAACAAACATTACTCTTCTAAATTCATTGAATTCCCATGCGTTCAAATCTATTTCCGCTTGTGGAAAACGAGAAGCACAAAAGACGTGCGTCTCACACGAATTTCTCACACGCCGGAAACACTATCCGTTGAAGATTGCTTCGGGCCGTAAGTAGGTCTATTCAATTTGACGAATGCCCGATAATTGATAGGCTTCCATCAGGCTTTCGCAGCTGAACAATCAACGACGAGAAGCATGGCAGAAAAACATGACAGCAAAAAAAAAGAAGAAATCGTACGCCGAATGTCTTTGAAGGAACGTATAGCAACAGTTTCGAAGTTCAAAAGGTTCTTTAAATGTCATGACAACGAAACCGAGTTCTCCGATGGGGATGGGTTGAGTGTTATTTTTGGTAACTCTACGCTCTGCAAACACTGACAGCTATAAGTATAAAGACGATGGGTGTTTTTTCTGGAATTCCTAACTGGTCTATACAATCCTGTCTAGTGCAGAATCTGCTGAATGTACACTGAACACTGGTTTAGTTTAGATTGGATACCTTTACAACATCGACTTTTGATGAAAATGATGAAAATAACGACTGATTTTTGAGGGTTATCATATGAGTTCTATTGTAGTTATCCATTTTTTATAGAGTTATCAGTTACTCAGTCATAACTACGAGTTCTCTAGATTTAGTCGATCTGAAGTCATCTCAGTTTTAGGGACTGACCAGAACCTCATACAGAAGTTTAGTCTCGAACTGTCGAACTGTAAGGGTCTGAAGGTCGAAGATAAAGTTACCTAACCGTGCAAGGTGAAGAAATATATTGCTGCAATTGTTATGCCAAAGTGTTAATGGACACCGAGCTCATCTGACAGGTGATTGCCATACGCAAAAAAGGACGGAAAATTCTTATGAAACGCGATGAAATCTACTTGATTTGTGAATGGCAACGACAGGTGTGAGAAGCGAGTACGTTCTGCATAATAGACATTAACGTCCACAACTCCCAAGTCATGTTCCCCAAGAAAAAGCCCATCAACGTGTGACAATCAACGAAAGGTGATGCTTTTTCCTTAAGAACTTACGGAGATTTACATGTCATCATTCTTACATCAAGAAGTATCATAAGAAGATTGTAGTATATTGGCATGACCAGGCCAAGAGTTCACTGGAGGTAATTGAATCCAACTCTGAGCTCAGACTGACAACACTTTTTTGGACAAAAAAAAGATCTTTTCCAAAAAAAAATCAAGACCAAAACAAAGAAACGGCCAAGGACACGAAAAAGCTTAGCCAAATGCTAACATTTACTTTTTTGTCATACAAATTTTGATTTGGTAAGATTCTGACCAGCTTACGTGAAATCGTGCCAGACAGTATTGCTGCATTATTGTTAAAAGCATTATAGTCGTAGACTTCCGCAGGACGTCCGTAGGACTTCCTGTTATATGCTTACACAGGAACAAATTGGCATAAATCATGCGGGATAATTACAAGGATAAATCAAAAACCTAATTTTGTCTCTTATATTTATTTCAACCAGTGTATAACGCCCCGCTTATTGCCAGCATTTGATTCATTCAGTAACTGATAACGTTGTTCCATTGATAGTGTTGCTTTTCGCATCCATCTCGGTGACAAACGCATGGAAATAGAAACCGTGAATGGTACGCCAAAGTTAATACTGTTTACTTTGATGCTTATCTAGCGATGGGAAGTGAGGCAATTTTAATGTCGCTTTGCGTACGGATCCCACCCTGTAAATGCTGATTGTTTGCTCTGTATGTTGTACAGATAACTACTGCCATGTAAACCACATCCACATCCGGCATTCATAAAATTCGGCGTCTGTGACAGAGAATTAAGTTAGCTTTCACTCGGATTGCCTATCAATTAGAGATGCGTGAAAGTTTCTTCTCCGTTGTAGTCAATAACGTTTCCTTCAAGCATATCGTCTCTCTCTCTTTCTCTCTCTCATTCCCGAATAGACTAACAAGCGATGGTAAACGATGCGCTCGCTTTTATTTCGCCACAACACAGCAACTGGCAATGAAAGCTCTCAATTAAATGATCCATTTACATTGGCCATTTCGTAAGTTCCTTAGGCTAAAGCAAATCATAGATTATTCCACCATACAGTCATACAGGCAGACAGAAAAAAGACTAACTCATATTAAAAAAAAACCCGGCTGTCGATACGCTTCCAAACTAACACCGAGCGCCGGAAATTAAGGATTGGTGTGATTTACCGATTCCGTAATTAGCCACCGAAAATCTTCCCGTAGGATGGAAACAACACGACGACTACCACCTACCAGCCGTACTGGTGGCTAATGATGAAATTGAAGTGTATCGCAAAAGGAGCTGCCCGTGGCCATTTTGCTTCCGTCAGAACTGCCGTTGTTTAGAGGTTCAAGGACACAGATGGATTGTTATTATTGGCAGCAAAACATTAATTATCCAAGTGCGTGCTACTTGGCTACTTGGAAATATACTAATCTTCCTCCTGGGCGATTGTGTTCCTGGCGAAGCGATCAATTTTAGGCGGACAATTTAAAACGAAACCGTTGCATTATAGCAATCGCATTAATTATCATTAACGTTTGATGACAAAAAGCTTAACGTTGTTGATAGGGTTCAAGGACATTTTAAGAAATAATAGCTTTAAAAATCAAAGGCACCATTAAACCATAATAAGTCTAACATGCCGAAAATTGTAGTTCGAATCTCATCTTGACAGCTATTCTGACAGTTCTGTGAAAACAGAACTAAACAAATGGTAACAGGATTAGTAAACAATTAGTATGGACACCCTTAGAAGAAGACGTTAGACACGATTCAAATGTAAAAGACTCTACACGACATGACCGGGGATCAAATCCCAACCGGGACAAACCTCCATATGCAGGACTGCCTATACTGCGCCGAGTAAATTATGTTGAGGAATCCCAGAAATACCAGACCAAGACTTCTCTTTAGTTTAGTTTAGTGGTACATTAGAAGAAGAAGTGATAGATATGTATTGGTTATTTCTTACCCCGTCACTAAACGCTTAGCAATTGTCGCGTTTGCGAATGCGATTCAGAAATTTTTTGCGAAACTCCATAAAAATATTGTGAAAAGACGCTACGCGTGTAGTTTTCGGCGAAAAATCGCTGTTTGAAGCGCGACTTGACGCCACGACAGTTTTCTGTAATGGCGGCCAGGATAGCTCCATTTTGCTGGCAATAACAAGGTAAACAAATACAAATTCAAAAATTACATCGGTTGAGTGTCATTAAGTATTGTAAAGTTTAAAAAAATCGATTGCCTTTTTATTGTTTAAAGAACCTACGTTATGTATATAATTATTGTGAATGTAATTACTATTTTTAAAACAGAAGAATGGCTGTTAATTCGAAAAAAATTTCATTTCATGGACATTTCCCAAAAAAATTTAAAAACATGAAAATTTTCTATGGCTATAGCTTTAGCTTTTTTTTGAGTAATTTTGCCAAATTTTGAAAATTGATTTATTTTAATGCGGATTGGTTGAAATAAGTTTCTTTTCACTCAAACAATGCTTTAAATTAAAATAGCTTTAAAAATAATAAAAAAATTAAAAATATCGAAAAATTTGAAAATTTCCTAATACTGTAGCCTTAGCTTTTTTGAGGAAATTTAGCAAAGTTTATAAATTGATGTATTTTAATGCAAATTTGTTGAAATAAGTTTCTATTCACTCAAATAACGCTTTAAATAAAAAAAGAATAAAAAATATTTAAAAAAATTCTATAAATTTGAAAATTTCCTAACGCTATAGCCTTAGCTTTTTTTTGAGTAATTTTGCTAAATTTTATAAATTGATTTATTTTAATGCGAATTGGTTGAAATAAGTTTCTTTTCACTCAAATAATGGTTTAAATAAAGAAATGCTTAAAAAATAATAAAAAAATAAAAAAAATAAAAATTTCCCTAGGCCTATAGCCTTAGCGTTTTTTTCTTAGAAAAAAAGGCTATAGAAAATTTCCTATAGCCTTACCTTTTTTTGGGAAATTTAATTTAATATAAAATTTATAAATTGATGTATTTTAATGCGAATTTGTTAAAATAAGTTTCCTTTCACTCAAAAAATTGCTGCACTGCTACAATAATTCCGAACATTTTGTCTTTTTATTAACCGAGCTCGCCCTTGTAAAATGAAGCAAATCTAAGAAAAGTAATCCTTTCAACAACTCCAAACACTCTTCTTATTGTACTTCTTTTTGCAATGACTTGAACATATGTCGGTTAGCACATACACAATGGTGAAGCGAAATTGAGACTTCCTAAGTGGCGTATAGCCAATGCCAGCAATTCGGTGATTTCATTGTCACAAACACTTCCCGAACAGTGAAGCACTAAGGCGGTACCCAACGCCACGCTGGAAGAGGTACATAAACTTTCGGCAAGCGTTCGTACCAAAAAAAAACCACCGACTAAGCGACTCGAAGGGTTTTTGCCCCCCCCCCCCCCTGGTTTATTTCCCGCAAAAGGTTCTCAAAGCAACCACCGGCAAACGATCCCCTGACCTTACTTGATTTTATCCGCTCGGAAGCAGCTCCTAATGGTTGCGGTTTTTAAGATTGCTCGAAATACCTCATTTCCTCATTTCCTCCACCTTCGGATGAGCAAAACAAAAAAAAAAAGGATGCTACATCTTTGAAAGCTTCAACAGAAAAGTGAATGTGACACTCGCCATCCCATTCTTCATCATTCCGCAAAACTCTTTCCTGCCTTCTACCACCTCCGCCCCCGTCCGTCCGATCTCCCCTGCGTGCCACCAATATTAACTGAAGACTCCCAGCAGCAACACCAAAAGGATGTCCCCGCGGGACGAGATAAAACCGTAGCGATCGTACGAAGTAATTCATTTATTTTCAGGAGCAATCGTCCTGATGGAACGGAAGCACCACAACCACTCCATTCCATTGGCTCTTATCAGACATCTTACAACCCCACCTCCTCCCCCGACTCCGGCCCCTCCAACACATTTTCCATAAAGTAGGTAGCCTCGTTTTTTTTTGTTAGCCACGAAATACCGGGCCACTTGATACGGTAACAAAGACCGAGATTCGATGGCCGGTCGTGCCCGCCCCGCTGCAAAAGGGCACCCCCAACAACAACTGACAAGCGAAACGCACATGCCGAAAAGCGTAAAATATGGGTAGAATCCTTTTGCGTCCTTCGACTTTCGAACGAAGCCAACCAGTAAAACAACTGCTCCGGAAGCAAGCGGACGAAGCTGGCATTGGGGTGGTGGTTAAGAAAAAAGAAAGACGGACGCACGATAAAACTGCACTCCTGCTACAAAAAACCCGGAGCTTCGGATGACTTATGCTTAACACAGTGGTTTTTGGCTCGGTTTGGCACCGATACACATGGATCTATAAAAGCATTTCTCTTTGAAGGAAGGAATGTCGGGGTTGGTGTCAGCGATAAGGTTAACAGTAGAACAGAAAAAGGCAACGAAACAACAACAGCAAAAAAAAAACCGACCGCAGATAGATTTGAATGGACTGAAAATCGTTCGCTCGGAAAGATTTTTCAAGCGACTCGACCAATTCCGTATGCCGCCGTAAGGCGAAACGGGGGCGAGAAATCGACACTTTTGTCTGAGTGAAATCTTTAACGCTTCGGCTTGTAAAACATACACAAATGTTCGTGCGTTTTGAGCCGTGAGACAATTGAATTGGAACTTTATGGTTTCCTGCCCCGAAGTGAAACTGCGGTGAGCCATAAGATATAAACCCATTTCGGGGGAATGAAATATCCGGTTACAAAAAGTTTGGGCTTTTGGTTATAAAATGATTCACAAAAGTCACAACATCACTTGCATTAGATTTTATTGCTATCTTCATCTATCTTTGTCCAACTGTAAGCATAATAATGATGCTAAATATTTTATGCCGTAGGATGATGAAGGAAAAGGTTCAAATAAAATGGAGAACAGTAAAATGACCAAATATTTTGATTTGATATTTTAAAATCAAACAATTAATTGTAGTGATGAAGCTGTTAACTGGAAATTTGGGTTTTAGTATGACAGAGAAAATATCTCCAAAGTCTTTAACTTCCTGCAACACTAACGATTTTAACTTGAAACCTTCAACTATATCTTGAGATGAGCAATTGAAAAAAATATTTTGCATAAGATGTGACCTGCTATGAATTATTCACTATGAGTTCTTTACAATACAATAAGATCCGACGATCCAGCGCTAGATTTAAAAACGCTTATTTGCTATAAAACGATTAGTCTTTTACCACGAACGGTAGAATATTAACATAAACCTACCTGAACAGCCGGAAGTGTAAATATATTAGTCTATCAGGATGCCTGCGCTTCCACAGTTAAAAGAGGATTAAAGTCCTTCCGCTTGGTTCTACCTCAAGCGTTTAACGAAGCTTTAAACGTAATACATAATCCTTATCATATACTTACATTGTAACGTACTAAGAACTCGATGGAACAGGAATTTAACAGGAAGAAATTACTTATTTTCTCAATTTTTCTTTTCTAAATAAAAACAAACAAATAATTAGATTAAAGACAGTTGAGCGCCTGTTGATATCGTTGAAGATATTAGAAGGTTGTCCTACTGCACATCATCAAAATCTGCCATTTTTGTCACGTAAACAATTGCTGATTAAATTGATTTAACAAACTTCCAAACCACCGAAATTCGATTATCTCTCCATCGGGTTGCTTTTAATAAGTACAAGATGAAAAAAAATGTTAAAGAGAATAAAAAAACTGAAAAAATTTCATTAGAAAATTGAACAGTCAATAATAAATATTTCAAATAATTTTTTGTTACAGTAGATAGATTATATGTAAGCTATTTAATTACATGCATCACAATATTTATCAACGTTTTCATTATCATTGGTTCAAAAAAAAAATTCATCTTAGGGTACCCTACTTCAACAAAATTTTAAATCTAATAAGATGAAATTACTTTGGCATTAAGAGTACGGTTAAAAAAACCCATCCCACGACATTTCCACAACCCAGACAGTATTATCTACCCCGTTTTGGCACGTACATCATTTACCGACTGAATTAATTAAACCTTTCAAACCTTTGAATGGAACTTCACTGCCAAAAATAAAACAAAAAACCGAACCATTACTTCAAAATGCGAGGAAAAAAAACATGAAATTAGTCGTAAAAAAGAAACCCCGGAAAGTACAAAAGGAAAAAGCTTCCAAGTAGAGTCGGAAGTAAGCGTGGGGTCATTCATAAATTTTTGAAATGTGTCAAACAGCACGCGAAAGAAAATGGACCTCGCTGCTCGTGTTGGAAAGAATGTGGCCCCCCCATTCCCCATTTTGTCCGTTGCTTTTGCCATAATTATTTTTACCATAAATAATTCTTTATCTCACTTTTGCTATCTTCTTTACATTTGCTCTCGCGTCTTGCAGCTTAATAATTTCTTTGGTACACACAACACCAGAAATAGCCGAAAGCAATGATCTTTTATTTTTAAAATCGTTTTCTAAAAAAAAAGAGGAAAAATATCAAAAGCAAAGTAATTGTATCTTTCCGGAAACATCGCTGTATTATTGTAGAGGATCAAGTCTTATGTATGTACTTATTTTTATTTCTCAACATTTTCTTAACAACCTTGTAAGCAAATAAAATCCATCCCTGAGTACACCATAAAAGAAGAAAAACGAGGGTCTTTCCCACAAAAGGATTTGTCTTTTTTGGGGGTGTTTCTAAAAACAACACACACACACGCACAGACTTTCGGACCAAAGCGCTGCCTACACTTAGAGCAAACAAAGAGAAACCGGCCCCATTTTACGTAAAAATGTGTAAAATTCCACATTCGTAACAAATGTGAATGCAAATCTTGTTAAACTTCATTACACACCAGCACCATTTTATCACATTTCCGTCATCGCCCATCGAAAGGGATTGTATCTTCGGGCGAGCCGGAGAAAAGGTAATAAATGGTGTGACGATAAACGGTACTCCGTACCACACTGTCAAACGAATTTGCATCATTCCGACGACGGATCATGAATTTTCACTCAAAACACTGCCGCAACATTGACGTACAGAAAAATGAGTTTCCATCAAACAGCATGATTTTTATCACGACTAACCAACACCACCACCACCACCACTTTAGGTACCACACTTCATTGTGGAAATATCTTCATCTTTATTTTTTGGGAGGGTGATCAAAACCAAAATTAGGATGCTAACCACCACCAGCAGCTGCTTGCCCTGTGAATGTGAATGGGAGTAATCAATTTCCCGGCCAACACCTGGCACAATTCCCCAACAAATTAGTGCGTGTGAGAGTGTGTTCCTGGGGGATTTTCTCTAGTGTGGTTGAGGTGTTTTTTTTTTGGTTGTTCTTCCATTGTACAACAGATTGTGCCGTGATTTCAACCTACCAATTCTGTTGGTTGGGATGTTCACTAGAGCTTCCTAAGAAAATACATTCTGGAGGAAGGAAGTCGAAACAACCTTCCTGGGGTGGGTGATCATTGTGCCAACGGTATCAAATTAACTTGCTCGACTCGCACTGTTGGCACTGTTGAATAATACATCTACACTGTCTGTCTCAATGCTGGACACTAATATTAACGATACAAAAAAATGTTAATATGTGTTCTGTTTTTGTTGACAGCAGTCGATTGCACTACCGAGACAAGGCCGCAACCCACACAAACGAAGTACAATAATCGACCAAAAGTGTGAACAATTCTTTTCCTCTCTTTTCCTCCTTTCTCGTACGGGTCGGTTGAGTTGTTTGACAGTATAGACCGTTCCTAATGGAAAATATTGAACACATTGCTATCGAACACGCCAACGCGAACGTACGAGCGCGATCCCCCCCGTTTTGCTTAGTATTTTATCCACTTCATCCAAACTGCTGCTTCATCACCGGCGCGATCATATTGGAAGATAAATGTCAAGAACGTGAAGTTCCGAGCGGATTAATTCCAAGCACACACACACCCACATATACGCTTCTGAGCACGCTGGCTATTTTGCGTGTCGTGTAGAGAAGCTGCGGTGAAGTCCCCCGTAAATCCATTTGGGTTGTTCTACTTTTATATCCTTTTTTTTGTTTTCTTCATTTTCCTTTTATAGCTAGCAAAGAAAAAGAAAAAAACCTCCATCCGCATGACAAGCTGTTCCAACAAAACAAAAAAAAAACCCCCTAACTCACTCATCGCCAGCTGTCTCCCATTAGGGATGGTCATTTATCAAATAAAATACCTGCCTCAATCGGCTTCGCACTCGTAAAGATGTCGAATTGTAGCGATCATTTCAAACGGTAAAACACAACATTTGATTGAATTCTAACCAAGGTCAGTGTTAAGTACACTCACCCTCCCTTCCTTTTTTTGGTCCCAGCTTTGGCCCCCCTTGGCATGCCTTATTTGCAAAGCATTTTTTCCCTCGCACTAACAAGCGTGCCATGGATTAATCAAGCAGCAAACAAAGCAGCATGAATTGCTCAGCACGAAATGTGCCCAGTTTTTCCGTTGCTTTCACAACACATTCCGGCTGGAAACCGTGTCGAACCATTGTTTTCTTGATGCTTGATAGCGTTTTATTGCTGGCGAAAAAAAAAATGTATCTGCTACATTCCGGAAAAACCGGACGGAATCGTTTTAAGAAATAAATTCAATTAGGTTTGCCGCTCGTTTCGCTAGCACCCATTCCATCCATCCGGTGGGCGACGTTCCGCCATTGAACTTGACCGTGGTAAATGATGGTATCGATAAATTAGCATCAAGAACTACTTCTCCGCTCGCTGTAATTGGCGAAATTGTGTTTTCCTTTTTGCACTTTCACTTTCTTCTTTCCTTGATTGCGTGAATTCATTCCCTTCCGCAAGGGGAAAGCAAAATCGTATGGACCGAATGAATATATTATCATGCAGTCGCATTTTTTCGACGCGAATGAAGCTGAGTTTATTTAAATTCTTACTGACATCTGTACAACATTCATGTGGCAGGCTTGTTTAGTTGCTATTCAAATTGGTCCGAAAACCGTACGGACAATATTGTCACATGCGTTACACAGTTGAAACCTACCAGGCGTCTCCATCAGTGTGCGTTTTCGGTGCTTGAAAGCTACCAGGCGCCTCCATCAATATGTTCACCCGGTTCCCCAAAAACCTACAAGGCGTCTCCATAATTGGAAGAAGAAAATATATCCAATGATATTTTATTGCTTTTGGAGCGGGAGTCGGACGATTGAATTCGATGCAGCTTGCATATTACGATGCCGATACAATAAGCTAAATGCCTTGCGAAACAGCGGAAGCCGATGTTCATTTTACTAAGAGCTTTTTCTTCTTCCGATCAGAAATGAATTGTTTTAGTAAATCATGCTCTTCATTGCTATCATGTATTTCGTGGAAGAGGAAACCATTTTTATATACATAAAGAACTATTATTAAGGCAATTAAATTTAAACAAAAAAAATATCCTTACAAGCGTTCTAAACAGTTCACGCTCAATGTAAGTTAAGTCTACCCGAACAAAAGGGCTCATTCAAGCATCTGCTATAATAACTGCCATTAGGAGTGCCATTCATTTATCCACCGGCTTCCCGTTAAACAATATGTCTGCTATTTTAGGTCATTCATGTTTGGGGCGAAACTTCTGCTACTTGTTAAAGCACACCGAAAGCCACCAGGAAATGAATGACCTTAACCAGAGAGGTTTTTCATTCATTGGAAGTTTTCCATTATGCTACAAGCAATAATGGAACGTTCCTTTTTGGACCAAATTAACCACAGCTGATAATAAAGGAAGCATAAAGCAGGGACAATAAAAACCTAAATCAAACTTAACGTCCTGAAGCGCGGGAGTATTTTACAGCTAAAAAAAAAACAAACGATAAATTGTTGCTGTTTACATGCGTTTCTTTGCCACCAGTTGACACTTACAATTGTCAACCAGAGAGGCGACTAAGATTAATTGAGCTTGAAGGTTCACTGCCTCCTTCTGATGGACAAACGATCAACCGTGTGGCTTAGTCTCTGCAATGGTCAATGGATACTGTTTCTTATGTTAGCCTTTTATTCAGCATCACCTATTGTTCCGGAAGCCGATTTTCTGAACACTTTGTACAAAGTGCCACTTTGGGCCGTACACTTCGCACACGGCCACAACATCAAAGACACTTTCCCTGCTGAGGATGGCGAACTTCCTGCCAAGGTTAACCATGAATGGTTCGTATGGATGGGGTTGATCGGAGCAAACTTAAGCCTTCCGCAACACAAACCCAACGCCACTATTATTATCAGTGACATAATGAGGGTTGAGTTTGTTAAGTCCACCCGAAGCGTTCTTCCTTTTTTCTGTCAACTTTTCTATTTTTGTGGTTGTTTTTGTCTTTTTCCCAACAATACAAACGGTTGGAAATTATGTAGTCCACGCACACACACACATTCAAGCTTTCTTCCACATTCCCTTTGAAGAGGAACCGGATCCGAAAAACCGGACGGTTCGTACTGGACCAAACAGAGGTCAAAGATTTCAAGGTTCCCAATCATTCGTCCGAAACGCCTAATCTTCAACATGGTCGGTCCCCCAAAAATAGCCATTTCCCTAACATAACTCCATTCCCACCCGGGCTAGAGCCACACGCATTAGACATTTCCCATCAACCCGGGGAAAGATAAACAATACACCATCGCCACCAAACGGTGGGTCACCATTTTCGAAGTCGACGATTTCGACGCCAAGAAAAAGTTTCGCATTTTCTCCGTTTTTCTTTTCGGTGCTTAGCATCATCATTCGGCTTCAGGGAGGATGGGTTTTTTTTATTATTTTTATTTTCCGAACCGACTTTTAGGGGTGGTTTTGGGGAGTTTTGCTTTTCTCACCACCCATTCGTTTGGTGACTGAACAAATCGTACTTCCATTACATGGCGGGGCGCATAATTTGACCGTTACCGTCACTTGAGTTTTGCGCGGGGAAGCAAACAAACCACGGCATTGGGATAACGATAATGATTTTCTTTGGTTGATTTGCTACCGTCGATTTCGCACCGGTATACTTCGCTGCTTTCGCACGTATCGACAAGCTATCAACTGCGCGGTGGAGATCATTTGTTGTGGATGGTTTTGTTCGGTTGTTTCACCCTACTTGTGGCACCATTACGGAAAATTGAATTGATGCAGGAAAACAAATAAATGTATTAAAGGCGTGTAAATGGCTAGTTTTAGGCCATTCTCATCTGCCCTCCACCGTGCTTTATATTTATTTTTCACGAGGTTTCGAGTTGCCATACTGTGCGAATGCTGTTTGTCTAGTATTATATATTGATTCAGTCAATATTAATGTTTGTTTCGCCGGCAGACTAGCGAATAGAATCAAATTTATTTGGCAAATTTATTTGCGCGCAAGAAAATCAGCTGGCTCTGTATATTAGGCAAAATATTAAGCTGTCTTTGGCACGAAAAATGGGATCAGATAAGACATTTTGAAAAGGTAAAAAATGCTTCATAATATAAACAATAGCAAGTGTTTAGCAGTGGCCATTTGAAAGAACACTCACTCGAGAGTAATTAGCAAAAATGTTAAAAACACACAATTATTTTCGTTTTTAATGGAGTTTTTTTTTGAGAGATGTTTAAGTCTCTGTATATTAGTCAGAAAATGTTAAACGATGCTCTTTTCTGTGCTTAACAAAAAGCTTCATTCACATCTACATTCTGACTTACTAACGGGTTAGTCCTCGTGTCCTGAAATGCCATAAATTCGACATTGACTCTGTTTTTTCCCAGTGACAGTACATTTTATTTACTACCTCCAGTACAATTAGTACAGTGGAGCGCCGATTATCCGGGTACCTTTTATCCGGCTGTCCCATTATCCAAAACCGATGATGGGAAGAAATAAAAGCTTCAATAGGGAATGATATAATTTGCTAAAATTCGAAATAAAAGAACAGATTTACTTTGCAAAGTGTAAATAAAGAAAATAACAACTAGCTTCATAAAATTGTCTACCCATTACACACTAAACACAAATATTTATCAATAAAAAGAGTTGTGGCTATTATCCGCGATATTCGCTTATCCGGCAAGGGTTGAGTCCCGATTAGTACGGATAATCGGCGCTCCACTGTTTCTCAGTACACAAAAGGGGCATCCAGCGCCATCTAGTGATCGGTATTAGAATTCGATGCGAATTGATCGGAGGATCGAGAGGTCAAATCGATCTCTAGCAGATAGTCGGTAAAAAGCACAACAAACGCCTGTTTTTTACTTCGTTTTTATCCTATCCCCAAGCAACTATTGGGGGAAACAAAAACTATCTGCTTATTCTATTTCTTTTCATGTATTTCAAAATAAAAAAATTCCTCTGCGCAATATGTTTCACCATCAGCCGCCAGTTTGGCTAGAACTGTTTGCAGCAGCACTACCAAAAAACCACTCGGGCCTATTTTTCCTTCCTCCTATCAACGTGTTCAAACTTTCGTCCATACCCGTTTTGCAGGTTCTCTTTCAGTCGAATGGTTTCATTGCTTCATAAATCAATTCCCGATGGCACCGACCGGACGTTGAGCGTGCCGAACGATCAACATTCGCTGGCCGCAACGATGTCGTCGGAAGAAGCTGCCACCCTATCGACGATGGAAACGTTCACCGAACGCTGTCTCGGATGTACGCTTAGCTACGACGTGCTGCGACCGGCCCAAGACGAACGCGTCCTGCAGTCGACCATCGGCACGGCGCTGCTACCGGTGGTTACGGCACGAACCAACTGGACCTGGAGCATTCTCGATGGATGGGCAACCGGACAGCAGCAGCATCCGAACCATACCGCACCGCAACAGTACGACGCACTCGACGCGCAGGATGGTTTCCCCCAGTATGAATTTGATCCGGCGTATCAGCTACGCTACAGCATCCTCGGAACGGTGCTGCTGACGTGAGTAATGAAAAACTTTCACCACACTTATTCACTTGTTCTTATCCGTGTGCCTACGAATTGATAATTGACTTTGAGAATTGATTAATTGACATCCGCATCCCGGCATACCGAACCGAAGGGAAGGGAGTGCCGTTTTGTCCATCCTGTACCCACATAATCAAATATTTGCGCCATTGATTGTGGGAAGGGGTCGGAAAAATTCCGTAAATTACTTGCATGTTTTTCAACAGTGCTTCTTGTTCTTCTTGCACTTCCATCATTTTGCTACTCCCTCCCACGTACCAATACATCCCCTCATGTAACGCGTTGTTTGCGTACGCTACGTGACGTAACGGTACAGCAATGGCACGCATAAATCAGTCTACGCAATACGTTACCATGGGTACGGAAATGAATGAATGCTCAGCGCAGCAGAAACTTAAACATTCCCAAAAATGGGCAAAGGTGAACCAAAACGGTCCTACGGGATTTGGCTCCTTCCGGGTGTTTTTTTTCCCCTCCCTGGTAAGAGAGGTCCGGAAATTTGGAACATGTTAGCACAAACGTTCCTAAACATGCGATGCAAAATAAAGGCAAAAGAAATAGGAAACACAATTTTTCATCATCGTTTACCATCAGCTTCACCGACAAAACAATTTTTTTTTCTTCTTTGCCCTTAAACTCCATTGTTCGCTTAAAGTAAAAATATGTATAAAAGGAAAAAAGGGAGGATGTTTTTTTTTTTGATAAATCATAACGCATTTCTCGTTGAGCTGCTGGGGTTTGTTTGATGGGGTGTGGGAGACCCTTGAAACATGAAGTGCTTTATCGCGTTGAGGAAGAAATGAATTGGAACGTAATGTGGCTGACGGCTGTCCAAAAAGAAGGGAGAAAAAAAAGTATCGAACGAAATTGTGTACGTTGGTCAAACGATGAAGTAGCAGCACAATTTCGCCCAGCACACCGTTACATGTTCCGTGCGTGGCAAATGGCTAGAGCCATATCAATATCCCTCTCCGCTTCAAACGCACTTGTATGTCGCCGGCATACGGATGTGAACCGGACACACTTAATCGGTTGTGTGACGAAACTGACAAGCCAAGTTCAAGAACACTTTTGATTAGCTAAAGCACATTGAAGGGAAGTGAACCGTCCGTAGTACATATTTTGTTCTCCGCCTTCGTTACTACATTTAGTTGTGCCTTAATCTTAATCCCTTTAAGATACGCTTTAAGCCCTACATCGATTTATTATAAGAAGAATAAGCACTGTCTGAAGCACTGTGAAAGTTGTGGCGATTTTTTATCATTATTTTGCTTCTGATTTTATATTGGTTTTATCGCCCAAAAAGGATGGAACACTACAAAAATTGGTCAACAAGTTTGTAGCAAAAAAAAAACAAATTCCCAACAGCCCTGGATGATACTTAACGCAATAAATATAGTCCCACCCTCCCCCGGGGGTGGTGTGGAGACCAACAAGGTCCCACTCAAGGTCCTTAAGTTCCCGAAAATAGCGCCCAACGAACCGTGAAGCCCGTGGCCTGACCTGATTCTATGCCAATTATCGCACATCCACCGACGAGACGGATGATGAGCCACTAAGCGGGATTAACGTTCAGCTCAATTCTTCATCCTTAAGGAGAAAATTTATTACATGTCATTTTTACGCTCTCTCTTCAAGCAAATGGGCCTGATTGTTGCGCGTCGCGGCTACAAAAGAAGACGCCGAAAAAAAAGTGTCGAAATTGGCCCCATCGCGACAGTGTTTTTCCCGATTGTGTCGACAATGATATGCAACCCGACTACTGCTGCTTAACCTTTTTCCACCCTCGCGTTTCGTTCCAGTGTGGCCTATGCGCTCGTGTTTATCGTTGGCCTGCTGGGAAACATCTCGGTCGTGATCGTCGTGAAGAAAAGCACCATGATGCGATCGCCCACCAATCGGTTCATCGTCAATCTTGCGTACGCTGATTTATTGGTCAATTTTCTCTGCCTGCCGTTTACGCTGATCGGGAACTTGTACCCAGGTAAGTGTTCGACAAAAAAGTGTCCAGCTGTGTCCAGCAAACTTTAGGGATAGCATCGTTTTATCGTTCTTGCTCGATCCGATCCGAGCTGGAACAAAAAGTTTTACTTAAGAGTTGGTTTTTTTTTTGTTTCACCACTGGAACGCGGTTTCCGGTTTGGGTGGTAGATACTATTTATTGACTTTTAAATTAACTGCTGACAAGGAAACCAAGGCGTTAAATACTACTACCAGGCGGTCGGAGAGTAAAACAAATCGAGGCCAAACATAGAAGAGGAAAAAAAACACGGCAGAAACAAAATGGATTGATTTATATCGCTTAGGAGACGGATGTCTCTCGGTGTGATACGTTTTATGGTTTTATACTCAAACCATGACTGAAAGCTTGGTCCTCGCTTCATGCCGGAAATGCTGAAAATAGATTCGAGCACTGTTGCACAAACGAATAAAGTATAATTACGAAACATATAAACATAAATAACCCTATCCTTCGGTAGCTTATATTGTAACCCGAGCGCCATCCATCTTGCCTAACGAGACAGCAATGGAACGTGGCGTTTAGACTAGAACCGTTGTACAGCTTTAAAGGAACATTTGCTGCATATAAATTCTGCACCAACGTTTCGTTTTGTTTTTATATTTTGTGATCGCCTATTTTGCACCACAATTTGCATCTAATGAATAATTCGATGGAGAGCTTTCCACCCCAAAAAGCTTCCTGTGTCCCAGTCACGTAATATTTTTTTTTGCGAACAGAGAAAATTAAATGAAACTAAAGAAAGACAGTTGATTTATATTGCGCACGATATAGGGAATCAATTGCGTGGTTTAGAGGAAGCGTTTATGCTGATACAGTTAGTTTCCGTGCTGTTGCCGTAGCAACCAAGCTTTACCAAAAAGCTCCCCAGGGTTGTCAAACTTCTATACCAACGGACTGAGCGATTGATAAATTTGAAGTAGAATAATTTTAACAACTTCTAAACTTCTATTAACGACGTTCATAATATGTGACCGAATTGTAATATTTCTTAGGGTAAATACTTTCCAATTCGGATCCGTGTGACATACCTGTCCCAAACTCAGGCAGTAAAGAATGAAACCATCGTACGCTCACAGCATCACACGGTGGTTCAAGTATCGCTCTTTGATGTTACTGTCCTAATTTTTCTTTCCAACCGTCACCAACGCTTCTACAGGCGTTCTTGACAAACCGCACCCCGTAACGGATAACCGGTAATAGATGTGCTTCCAATTTTTCAAACACTTTTCTCTATTTACGTTTTTTTTTGTTTTTGTACGCTGCATCATCATCCTCCCCGCCGCCTGCTACACACGCTCTGATGTATCAATAAGGCGTACCTAAAACTTTTCCCAAAAGAAGCCTGCACACCGAGCAGACCACCACGGGAGCACCCCGTTAGGGCGGCATCTTGAAGCAGGAAAAGGAAAACATTTTCCTTTGTTCATTGTCACTGCGGCGGGCCACAGAGGGTTATTCTTTTCGTACCAGACGGACAAAGTTTCAAGGCTGATCGGACTCCTTCGCTCCGATGATGTGTGTATGTGTGCAGGGCACAACTTATTACAGTCCCTTTGGGTGTGAGAAGCTGTGCGCAGGCCGCATTTACCAGCCACAAAAATGTGCCACAAGTCGCTCCAGTTATGTCTTTTTTTTTTTGCTGCATTTCTCCTTTTTTTTTGTTTGTTTGTGCCCAAAACGTATCACCATACATTACACCCGTTTCGGTAATGTAATTTTCGTCAAAAAGCAAGAACGAAAAATATATTCCTTTCGTCGCAACTTGCGGCACTTACCCACTACACTTATCGGCTTACTCTCTTCTCTTTTGCTCATTTATGCCACATCACACCTGCAACAAAAGCTTGGATCTTGGGGGTGTTCTTCTGCAAAGGAGTTTCTTATCTGCAAGGTGTATCCGTTTCCGCTTCCGTCAACACGCTGATGGCGATCTCCATCGAACGTTGCTGCGCGATATCATTTCCCATTTCGGGCACCATTACGACCAGGTAAATAATAGCAAACAGTGGCAAAAACCAAGCTACATACCTAGTCTTGTTCTTATAGCTCTTTCACCATTTTTTTGTCACACACACACACACACACAAAATGGTTCTTCCGGTTTGGGATTTGTTCAACCTACCTCTTTTTTTTCTTTATTTTGTAGACAGTATCGGTTGATTGTGACCATCATTTGGTTTATAGCGCTCAGCATTAACCTACCGTGGCTGTTCGTCTTTACGCTACGTCCCATCGGTATACCCGGAAGTATAGCGCAGGTAAGTGTTAACTTTCGGGCGCAAAGTTAAACTTTCAAGGTTACGCTTTAATATCGCTGTCTGTTTCATGGCCACTTACATACTTAGGTGGGCCATAACAACGAAAGTGTCACACAACTAGTCTGTCACGTTCTGCACAAGAACGGAACACACATCAATACTTCCAGTTGGATGGAGCAAATTTTCGTGGTAAAAATCTGTACGCTACTCGTCTACAACCTAACGGATTTGTTGCGAAAGTTTCCCTTTCCACGGTGTAAGGGGAAGCTTTAGTAGATTAATCAAATAGCCCTCGTAAAATCCGCACTTAAGTCATGGGCCACCCTAGTGGAAACCTAATCCTTACTCGCCGGTTATGTGTTTGTAGATGGATGGTTCTCATACCTTAACCTATGCCCGGGGAACAGCCTTTTGGAAAATTGTTCCTTTATACACCCACGAAACAGATGTGTACAAGCATCCATTCTAAGGGGACGAAAAAACGGGGTCGAACGGGAAACGGCGCTTGCACGATAAATACCTTCACGGTTTAAAACTAACTTAAAGCGGACCTTTAGAATATACAATTTTCATTCATTGTTGCCTTCATACCTTACCTCAACATCCCAACATCAAGATGCGAGTGAATGTAATGAAAACAAAAACTGATAATTATCAACATTAGAAAACTTTTCTAATAATTTTCATAATAACGCTAATTAAGAAACACAGCCATTCCATAATTATGTAGATTACAAATAATTTAGTTGATGACAGTTTTTTTTTCTAAATTCAACTAAATGGTTGAAATTTAAATAATTTGATAATAATTTTATGATAATCATTTAGCAAAATCAACTTAACAGTTTCTTCACGTGCAATAATCAACATTTCAACATCAAACATGGTCATATCATGAATGTAATAACAGGTCATTGGAAAAGAAATCAATTTTTGATTTGTTTGAAGATATTGAAAAATTAGTTGATATAATAGAAATTTATACGGCCATACCTTAGTTGTCCTAGCATCGTTCAGGAGCAAAAGGTTAAACAGAAAAAGGGTTTTCACCCATTTGCACAATTTTGGATTAAAAAAGAATTTGTATAATATGTAATATCCCTTGTGGAAACGACGAAGCGAAGAACACCGACCATACTCGCTTGTGAATACTTTAAACGGTCAATGCACTCTTCTAATTTTTAAACCAAAACAGAGTAGCAATCTTTCGCAAAGTGCACAAACAAAGCTGATTCAAATTCCTTGCACCAATTCTGGCATTTTCTGATTTCTTAATCAGCTTTTGGTAAGGATCCAACTTACTACCATGCAAAGAGAAAAGAGAAACCCAAAGAATGCTAATAAAAACCGCCTTCCCCAACCACCGCAAAAATAAAACCAAATCATATCATGAATGTAATAACAGGTCATTGGAAAAGAAATCAATTTTTGATTTGTTTGAAGATATTGAAAAATTAGTTGATATAATAGAAATTTATACGGCCATACCTTAGTTGTCCTAGCATCGTTCAGGAGCAAAAGGTTAAACAGAAAAAGGGTTTTCACCCATTTGCACAATTTTGGATTAAAAAAGAATTTGTATAATATGTAATATCCCTTGTGGAAACGACGAAGCGAAGAACACCGACCATACTCGCTTGTGAATACTTTAAACGGTTAATGCACTCTTCTAATTTTTAAACCAAAACAGAGTAGCAATCGTTCGCAAAGTACACAAACAAAGCTGATTCAAATTCCTTGCACCAATTCTGGCATTTTCTGATTTCTTAATCAGCCTTTGGTAAGGATCCAACTTACTACCATGCAAAGAGAAAAGAGAAACCCAAAGAATGCTAATAAAAACCGCCTTCCCCAACCACCGCAAAAATAAAACCTTCGAAGTTTTTATAGTATCACAACAAAAAAAACTTCGCTTCACAGAAATATAATGTTTTACATATTATTTTAAACATTCCACCAAACCCGCTATAACGCTGCTTGTTTTAACGTACCTTCGCACGCACAGATCTGTACCGAGCTGTGGCCGACACCGGCCTCGGAGAGTTGGTACTTTCTGTTCGCCAACCTGTTCTTCTGCTACCTGGGCCCGCTGATTGTGATATCCATTTGCTATGTCATCATCTGGAAGAAGGTTGCCTACCGAAATCTGCCCCGCGAGATGATAATAAACCGCAAAAATGAAGTCTTCAATCGCAGCAAGGTGAAGGTACGCATATTATGCACCGGACAAACGATGGTAACGGGGCAAAGAATGTAATTAATCGCGGAGTCATCTTTTTCTGTGTTTTTTTTCTCTTCCTCCTCCAGGTCATTAAGATGGTTTTCGTTGTGATCATCACCTTTGCCATCTCGTGGTTGCCGCTGTACGCTATCTTTTGCTTCGTAAAATTTGCCGGCGATTTGGTTTACGATGAAGCGGGTAAGCGCAAATGAACGCTTTTGGCACTGTTGTTTGCACAAGCTTAGGAAAGGCAAGCTTACTAATTGATTATGTGTGTGTGTGTTTTTTTTCCTTTTTCTCGATTCTACACTTAGTCCAATCATTCATTTTAACTATACTCCCCGTGGCCCAGTGGCTGGGTGCATCCAACTCGTGCATCAATCCGATTCTGTACGCGTTCATGAATCGAAAATTTCGGGCCGGCTTTAAAAAGTTGTTCCACAGCTGCTGCACAGCGGACGAAGACGATTGGGACCTACCGACAACGGTGGGCCGGTTGGAGGAAAAAGACATGTACCTACGTCGGGTGCGATCATTTAACAATGGAAAGCAGCACCAGACGCTACTGCACTACAGCCGAGAACCCTGCTCGACACTGCGCGTGCCATTGTCGTCCCCAGCAATCAATGTGCCAAATGGTGGGACACGAAATTAAAAAAAATTGTACACACAGCACAACAGCTGTTATACCGAAGCGCAGAAATGCGAGATTCTGCGAGTTCGACGGATTGTAGATGAGTTTACACATTTTGTCATAAAAAAAAAACAACCAAAACATGTCAAAACAAATCTTACGTAAAACGTACATACACATTTAAATCTAAATCTACAAAGCAGTGCGGTGTTGTTGGCCAGATTATTCTAATAATGCAGAAACATTAGTCGGGAACCAGATAATGCGCTAATATTTATGCTCACTTTTAAAGTTGGGTCACGTATCAGATGTATTTTCATATAACTAATTGTTCGATATAAAAAATGATTTTCAAAATAAAAAATATATATATTGTTTTTCAAACACCATCTTTCGTTTCGTTGTAGTGTCCGAAACCAAAAGTGTGAAATTGATCATATGCCAAAAATCAGAACATTTATGTTAAGAAAGAAATTGTTATGACATTAACAATAGTATTATATTGTATGATGGAACCGTACACCACGGGGTTAGGTTTGTACAAACTTTTATATCAATTTCGTTCATAATGTTAGAATGTTTTTCTCCCATGAACGAAGCAAGTGGACAAGGACAACAATCGATTAACGGAAACAACACTCACGGTAATCGCACATTCGTTGTTTCCTTCGAAATTTCTGCCATTTTACGACATCCTGTAAGATAGAAAAAAAAACAAAATCATTTCAAGCCACATACTCGTCCAGCAGAACATTCGGGAATGCTTACGCTTCGATCAAGGACGCTCGGAGGTTGCTGGTGACATTTGAAGGTTGTGCTTCGTTCAGCTTGAATACGCTTTCTACCACCGACAGCTCTGTCGAGGTTGTGCTGGTGCCACAGAAAGCACACCAATCGTTTACTACCATGCCCGCTGCCAATACCTCACAACCCCGGTTCACTGTGCCGGCTACGAGTGGAATTTGTAGAAGCGATGCCAACTCGTCCAACTCCTGGCTCGGTGTTTTCGGGTGCACAAGTCCACCCTGATTGCTCAGCACGGAATACGCACCAACGAGCACATTGTTTGCCACCGTCTGACGATACACTTCCACGCCCAGTGTATCGACAATGATCTCTTCCGTTTCGCGATCGATGTCGGGATGTACCAGTGCAACGTAATCGTTGCATGCAATCACATTTCCTAGCGCCGACAGTCGTTCCTCGACGCGATGAATTTTCACTGCATCTGGCAGTGAATTTCGCAAGTGTTGCAGTTCCACATCTGTCGTACTGTTGGGGACGATTAAACCATTTTTGTTGCCTACCGACAACCGGCCAATAATTCTACATCCGGCAACGCTAGTGTGCACGACTGGAATAACATCCGCTAGCTCCGATTCAAACACACTGGAAAAAAAGGTATGATAAATAACATGCTGTAATAAAGGCTTGTTTACATAAACACGTGCCACTGTACATAACCTCCAAAATAAAACTGGATGCCATTTTGTAGCGCAAATAAAGTACGCAACGACATTCTCGTTGCATCTGAAAAGCTTCTGGATAGTTTATCCTTAATTTATAAACTACCTGCATCGGTAAAATTGTACCTTTTTTATGGGAAACTTACCTGTAGAACGCTTCTGAACCACCGATGGCAACCAGGCAGTATGAGTTGGTAAGTTTGCTGAACACACCGATATCGTCATTGTTTTCGAACTCTGCACGCAAAGCCATGATCGCTTAAGACGCAAATGTTATCCTTTGTATTGTTGTAAAAAAAAATCACACGTAATTTTCACACTTTTATGCCCAAAACGCTACTAAATCTTTTAAACCAAACCGCAATTACGGTTTCCGCGATGCCGGAGCGTGCAAAATTTTTAATGTTTACAACAACTTTTGACAGTTGACAATTGCACAAGTCAATCCCACGGTTAATACAGAACAGGTGGTGGGAGGTGTCATGTCGTTTTTAAATTCCCAGAAAATCTCTGCTTCATATCAGAATCGTTTTTTTTGGTAAAATTTGTGTGAATAATTCTCATTAAATCATCTCGATTGGTCAAATTTATTTTTTTTTCTATTCCAAACATATATGTTTGGAGAGATAACTACATGTACATAAACCGAAGGCAACTTTCTGCGAAGAATTGGTTTCTAAGCATACCACAGTTGAACTCAGTGCTCCAGTTCATTTGTGTTGAACATTTCTCAAAACAATCGCTATTCGTCCATTCCATTGCCGTGTGGAAATTCCGGCACGTGAAAGTTTCCGTGGAGTTTCCACCGAGAAAAACGTATTTTTTGACCAGAAGAAAAGTGTACAATGCGATATTCCACTACAAAACAAAATCAATCCAAACGAACGGTTGTAGAACATTGAAGATATTTATTATTTACGACGAAACGGACTTGCGTATGTATGATTTAGTTAATATTGTTTTTGCTTAAAATCAGTGTTAAAACGAGCATTTCTGTATGCTACAATTTATGGCGTTTTGTGATAGGTACAATCTTTCACATCTATTCACCCTTCCAAGGCATTGATACCTTCGTAATCTAGTTTATATTGCATATTTACTAACATGTATGTATTACTATTTTGTGAGGATATTTCCTTTCGAGAGTGGTTTCAATGTGTCCTTGCCTGGTTTTATTGTGTACACATATGAGTATGATAAACTACAGCACTAATCTGTAGAACTGAGAAACTGTTCTTTAATCAAGTTCAAATAATGGATAGAATTACGTTAAGGGGAAACATATTAAATGCACTGGACGCGTGTTACAATGGTTTTCAAAAGTATGGCAACACCCACCATCTCTTACGGCTAAAACATTCCTTATCAATCGCTTATACTATTCTTCTTCGCTAGCGTTAGTGACGAACTCAAACAAAACTCTAATACGGGGCTGGAAATCAAAAGTTTGTTAAAATAGCAGTATACGAACACCGTTTGCAAATGATTATTTTACGTCACTGTTACTAAGATTTTCTTAGTAGACGCTATAATAGCTACAGACAACGATATTCGCGTGCATTCGTTCTGTTTGTTTTTTTGTTTTTTTTTTTTGGCACAAAGATTATCTAAATTTTCCGTCGCAAGACACTTGTTTGAAATGTGTTTGAAAACGAGTAAGAAAAAAATGGTGTACCGGCGTACACGTGTCGTGTAGAATAAAACTTGTCGCTAAAGGGAAAACTCGCGTTTTAATCTTCCCTTGTGAACACACTTGTAATTGCTTAGATTCCCCACTGGTTCAGCCAATTTGCCAAAAGGCCTCTGCCTGTCTGTCTGTCGAATGGTCCAACCGCATTAAGTGCACTGACGGTAGCGCTCGGCATTGGTTTGGATCGTCTGCAGATAGAACGTGATCCTGCCGACAAGATCGTTCAACTCGCCTTCCAGAAGCTGGATGTCCTTTTCGTTGGATTTGTATATTTCGTCCATACCTGTGTGGAGTAGCATTTAAGGTACATTTATTATTGTAATTGTTTCCCACTCAGAACCATCACTCCGTAACTTACTCGTTAAGGCTGAAAGCTGTGTGGTCGTATCTACGGTGATCTTGGAGGCACGATTCAACAAATTTTGAGCACGCTCGCGGGCACTCTCGGAACGGCGCGCCTGTATGGAGAGCGATTCATTTGCCGACTTGAAGTCGTTTTTAAGCTAAAATGATACAAAACAAAGTTAAGGTTTGCATTAAAACATTGTTCAATCCTGAGGTAATCCTACTAATAGGTACCTGTGTTGCACGCTCGTGTGCATTGTTTGCCGAGTCCTTCACATCTTCCGCCTGTTTGTTAATGTCCTTTGCGTCAAGCTCGTTACGAATGTTATCCTTCTGCAGTTGTTCGAGGCGCGACTGCAACGCCACAACGGCGTTTGCCGTAGAGTTGGCACGCTTCTGGGCGTCTTCCGTTTCCTTATCGATCTGTAGTTAAATATGAAAGATTATTTATGTTTTTGATCTCGAAAATCATTTAAAACGTGTTCGTATGTACCTCCTCTAGATCGATCTTCGCCGAAGCAATATCCCCATTCGCTTGCTTTATAGATTGTCGTGCCTTTTTCTGTGCATCATCCGCATCTTCCAAAGCTTTCGTTATGTTCAGCACACCAGCTGAAACCTTCTCTGCACGTTCCCTGCAAAAAAAAACAAAAGTCCAAACATTAGTAATCATCCAAAAGCATATGATTACAATACGAAAATGGTATACTTTTTCTCTAGCGCATCTGTCTTGAGCATTTCCACGCGCCGCAAATCTTGCTCAGTGTTGCGAATGATCGATTCCACGTTAACCAGATGTGATACCGCGTCCTGAATTTTCTGGGCCAGATCGTCGATCTGATCCGGGTCCAGCTGTAGTGTGTAGCTCATCACTTGATCGATAAGCTCTCGCATTTCACCCGGCGAAGCAGTCGTATTATCGATCATGTCCGACAGTTTGCCAACCAGCACGTTTGCGCGATCGATAAGATCCTTCGTTTCTTCGAGATGAGCTTGCGTTTCGTCGTGCGTTCGCTTTGCCTTCTTGTACGATTCCGAAGCATTTGCTTTCGCTTGGGACATCTGCCAAAAAAAAAGAAAGGTGTTACAATTATCTTTACAAGGTGGATTTTCACATTGAACAAACTTACCGATCGTAGAATATCGTCCGCAAGCTCCTCCTTTTCCTTAATGTTTTGTTCCGTCTTCTTGGCAAAGTCGAGCGCTTTTTCCGACAGTGTCAACGCACCCTTCTCACATCGAAGTCCACCGCAACCATTCTTACAGCCTGCTCCACCACAGAACTCATCACAAGGGTCGCCATGTCGATCGCAAATGCGGTGATTCAGTTCCGGCATGTTTCCGTTCAGATCGTTCAGCTCTTCCTGATACTTCAGGAAAGCGGCTTCAATATTTTCATGGTTTCGTACTACATCGACCTGATTCTTGTTGATGAGATGTTCCGCCCGACGGCAATAATTCTCCGCCCGATTATTGATCATCGTAGTGTTCATGTTCGTTTCACCTAGCAAGCTGACGCGATACCAAGCGTCCCGGGTAAGATTTAGCGCACCCTCAATGTTACCCTCCTGCAGTCTCGTTGCATTATCCTTCAGGTAGTTGGTCATCTGCTTCACATCATCTGCCCGCCGTCCAAGGTTCACAATATCAATGTTCGCGAGCTTAATGTTCGAGTCCGTCTCTTGCAGCTTGCGTTCCGATTCCTCCAGATTGCGCAACGATTCCTGCAGGTGGTTGCGAATACGCTCAATCTTGGCACCGATTGCTTCAATTTCCCGATCGGAAATGGTATTATTCAGCAGACCCTCGATTTGGGCGATCTTCTTCGACATTGAATCAAACTCCTTCTTGTAAGCACCGGTCGCTCCAAGCTTCTTGATCGTTTTCGCCTCCTCGATCGTACGATCCGTTTCGTTCCGGAGCCCATCCAAAATCATGTCCCAATTGTCGAAGCACTCACCGCACGGTTCACAGTACGGTGCCTGACCAAGGTAACCTCGGTCACACTGGTCGCACTTGTACCCACCCATGCCAGACTTACAGGCACACTTGCCGGTGGTGCGATCACATTGCTGTGTTGCCGATCCATAAGCGTTACATTCACAAGCTAAAGGTAGAATACAAATGTTATTAAATTAATATGGGCATTGGTATAAAAACCAAGTAAATAAGTACATACGTTTACATTCCACATTTGGATCGCCCCAGAAGTAAGCCTCACACTGATTACACTGTCGTCCACCGAATCCAGATTTGCATGTACATTGACCGTCGTACTGCAAAACAAAATGGACATAATAGTTATTTCAACATTCTTTCGACCTCTTCCTATTAAACCTATCTGGCCCCCAAACTTACCGGATTACATTGTTCGCTGAGCGCACCGACCGGATCACAATCGCACGCCTCGCATCCTTCTCCGCTGGCAATTTTCCAGTGATTTTCAATACACTCGTCACAGTACTGGCCCTTGACGTTGCGCAAACACGGACACTGTCCCGTGTAGCGATCGCAATGCTGTATCGTTTGGTTCGTGCCGAGCAAGTTACAATCACAATCCCGACAGTCCTGCCGCAACGCATCACCATAAAATCCATCCCGACAGTACTCACAATGGTCACCCTCGGTGTTGTACAAACACTGCAGACATTTGCCCGACTTCGCATCACAATTGCCCGGCCGTTTGGGATCGACGTTGTTGCTACAATCGCACGATTGACATTGGCCGCCCGGTTTTTCCGGATTGCCGTAGTAATTGTCCGCGCATACATCGCACCGCGCACCGGCATAGCCTTCCTCGCACGAGCAAATCACATCGTTCGTCGAAGGGTGCAGATAACATTCGTTCGCGTACGAATGGCCCGATGCAACAGTGTCCGGACAGCGGCACGGTCGGCAACCAATCGACGATCCGAGCAATGGATTACCGTAGTACCCGTCGATACAGCGATCGCACTTCCAGCCCTGCGTAAAGTCCTGACAGTGAACGCACTCTCCGGTCTTCGAGTTACACGTTGGCGTATGACCATTACACTCGCAAATCTGGCAGTTGGGGAAGTTCCAGAAACCTGGCTGACACTGGTCACACTCCCGACCGTATGTGTTCGGATGACAGTTACACTGTCCGGTGATCAAATCGCAATCGTTGTCCTTCGATCCAATGCTGTTACAGTCGCAGGCTTTGCAACCTTCCGGTCCGAACCCGTACGTACCCGGTGCACATCGATCGCATTGCCGGCCGACGACGTTTGTCTTGCACGTACAGAAACCACCCGATTCAGCACACTTTTTGCTCTTCGAACCGGTCGGATTACACTCGCAAGCTGCAATGAAGAGAATAAGAAAATATGAGCACACAGCTATCACGCACGTCTTACTGCTGATTTGAATTCGATTCTAACAAGGTTCCAGCTCCACATCACCGGGGTTTATATCCTGAGCGGTGCAGAAATCTAACCATCCCACCAACAGCACAGTATTTAGTAGAAATACTGCAAACCACGATTTAAACAGAACCATTTTCGTACATCTATATACCTAGGTGCGGCTTCAATGTCAACAAATTTCAGTCTAGTTTTCTGAAACCATTAATCACTCAATGCCGTCCACTACTAATGAAACGCTCTGATAAGATAGCACCCACATGTGGACATCGGTGTACGCACACTGCTTACCGATAGGCCGGCCACCATTTATCACTTATCGCTAACAGTAGCAAAAAGATTCACACTTACGCGTTGCACCGTTGTTGATGTACACACTGATCGTTTTCAACAGATCCTTGCACTCTTCCGGTGCGTTGATGATGTAATTCACGTCGTAGTACGTGTGGTTGCAGCCCAAGTTGACGTACTCGCGGTGGCGTACTTCGGCCTGATGGGTACCCTGCAGTATCGGTGTGATTTCGATGCGCGGTATCAACACGATCGAATCGATCAAGATCTGCGCGGTCGGATTATCGTCGTACGGTGCGTGACGTTGGAAGGAGACGATAAATTTGTACGTTTTGCCACTCTCCAGACATATGTCGTGAAGCGCAACGGCGCTCGATTCGTACTCGGACAGCGTTGTGGTGATATCCCGTTCATAGCTCGGGTGTGAGTTTGCACACGGTCCTTCCGGGTCGTATACATCCGGTCGGATTACGGTCATACGCACATTCTCCCAGTCTCCCTTCATCTGGGGCAGGTAGCGAACCATCACGTCGTAGTTCATCGTCTTCGGTATGTCGTCCACGGTAAATCGCAGTACGGTACCCTCCGATGCACGGATAAAACCTGGCCCGGTGAAATCCGCATCACGATCGTTTGCTCGTTCACGCACAACAACTGAACAGTTTTGCTACAAAAAGGGAAATGGGGGAAAAAAGGTTGTAAGTGATGTGTAATTCTGTGGCACATGGCTTCCAATCGTAACTTACTCCTCCACCGGATTCACAGAACTAGAAGGAAAGAAGTGAAAAAAAACAAGATATATTCATAAGCTGACATTGGTCATCCACAGATCTGCTCTCCCTACTCACAGTTGATGGTATCTCAGCTTCAAGGATGCGATGCAACGTCGGTATGAAGTAGTGCTGCTTCGGTTCACTGCAATCTCGTCCTTGCATGTGCGGTCTACAACGGCACTGGCCCGTAATCACATCACAGCTATTATCTAGCGATCCTCCCGGATGACAGTTGCAAGGCGTACATCCCTCCAGACTGTCGGACAATCCGTACGTCTCTGGCATGCACTGGTTGCAGTCACGTCCGGTCACTAGCCGCTTGCAGATACATTCACCCGTGTAAACATTACAACCGGAGTTGTTTACCGTACCGAGCGTATTACACGTACACGACTGACAACCTTCCGGGTTATGCTCATCGAAGTTCCAGAATCCTTCCCGGCAATGATCGCATCGACGTCCATTCACGTTACGCTTACAGTGACAGGCACCGGCCGCGATACCATTCTCCTCGTCGGCGATCGAGTCACAGATGCCATCGTCCAGTGAACCACGCGGATCGCAATCGCACGGTTTGCACACGTACGGGCTCTGGATGTCTTCGTTCGGATCGCGATAGAAGAACGGAGAACATTCTTCGCAGTGATATCCTTGCGTATTGTGCTGACAATTATCGCACACACCACCGCTCACGCGTCCCGAATGTTCGTACACGGCTTGATCGAAGTGGCAGCTAGTCGCATGGTTGTTACAGTTACACTCTAACGGAAAAAGAAAAATATCAATTAAAAAGCGATCGATGAACCAGCAGAGTACAATGTAGCATACTTTTACAAGCGTTGGTCTGTTTGCCGAGTGCCGGCTTCCACGGTAGATCATTGAAGAAGTCCTCACATTCTTCGCAGTTCAGGCCCTTAGTGTTGTGCGTACATTCGCACCGCCCGTGCACCATGTCCACCGTGTTTCGTACACCCTCGAGCGGTAAACAGCGCGAGGCATGGCCGTAGCAAGAGCAAGATCCACGCACAATCATGTTCGATATAGCGTAGTAATACTTCTCCTGTATCTCGTCCCGATCGTCCAACAGATTGTCTCCGAGCGAGTGGAGTTTGGTGAAGTTTACACGCAGGTTCGTCATCTTTAGCATGTTCTGCACATGTTCGGCGTACGGGTTCTCGATGTTCATGTTCGGTGGTAATACACGATAGATCACCTCACCGTTCTTCGATGGTTCTACACCCGAGTACCGGTGATCGCAGACCACATCCGTAATGTTCCGTGCGACCAGCGGGGCATGCGGGAACGACTCCCGGCAGCTGTGGGCAAAGTACTTGTACACGTGCCAGGTTTTGCCGAAATCGTACGATCGCTCGATCAGCATCGCAGCCGGACGGAACGTCGCAAAGACGATGATCAGATGGGTAAAGTGAAACTCCGCCTCGAGGTCCAGCTGTATGGTGACATTTTCACGCCCGTTCTCCGACTGCCACCAGGTTTGTTCGACCGTTCTGTATGGTGAGAGATATCAAAGAGACACATGTGAGACACGTTGATTGGTATGAAAAACTTACAAGATAAGCTGCTAGTAACGCACATGCGTATGAAACTATAAAACGATGTATTCTATCGTTGTTTTCTGGTGTTATTACTACTACTCTGCCGGAAACGATAGATAAATAAATTGCATCCATTTCCTGACATCATCGTCTACAGCCGGCCAGTGTGCCAAACGAGCTGTTAATGTAATATTTTCCTACGTACGGATGATGTCACGACCAAAAACTCGAACCGAACTATTTGTGCGAGATCTACCCATGACTGACAAACAAAAGCGAATCGATCACGTACGGGTACCAGACCAGCAGCAGATGTGCTGATCCGTCGTCGGTTCGGTCGTTTCCTTTTTTTTGGTTTTGTTTTGTCGTCGTTAAATTTTGACAACTTCTTGGCCATTGCCTCTGTTAGCCAATGGTGGACCGACCGGGTCTAGCGGACGGATGTGACCGGGTATTTGTATGCTGAACATTTATTTGCACACCATGTTTGCATTTGTGGGCAGTGTTTGTTTATACCCGACTGTGAAGCCGTGGCTGTATGAAGTCGAGAAACAAACGAAACACATTCTATCTTATCTGAGTATGGTGCACATGTTGCATCGCTTAATGTTACATTGCAAAAAGTAAAAACAACATTCATCTTTAAAAGCAACTGCAAGCAACGATGCGAAATTCTCGTATCGTATGATGTAATGCCACTAAAAGTTTGTTGAACATTGTCTAATTGTTTGCTCCTGTTCATACTTACCCTGGTTGCATTTTGTAGATAATCTGACCGATCCGATGGTTCCGCATCGGATCGCTCTCGGTTTCGCGGCGCGTATCGCAGAGGAAACATTTCTTCTCCTCCAGATGGGACACGATGCAGTAACGTTCTGGCTGTACCGTACCGCAGGTCGATGACGCTTCCAATCGGTTCTCCCGTCCTATCAACAAATTGCCCGTAGCCGGATAGCAAGAGCTCTGCTCACACGGATGGACACGGTGAATCGGCGGTCTGCTCGCTACTGTTGATCGACGTTATCGATGTACCCGGTGCCAATCGCCGGTGCACAAAGGCGAAGAACGATAGGCGAAAGCGGGAAGGATATGATATGTATTAGTACAGTTTGGAATAGACCGTGCAGTTAAATTTAGAACCAGTTCCTAAGGGAAACCATTCACCCAACCCAAGCACTGGACACGGACTTGGGGGATTGCACATATTGTGTGCAACATATGTAAGAAGCGGAAGAGTGGATAACGGACACTACGGAACGGGGGGGCTGGCACGAAAATCTGTGGAAGCACGTTCTGTAAACAACGCTCATACGCGATACGATCGTGGAGGAGTTATTCTTCATTCTCAGAAGCCAGAATCATGGACACACATTGGAAACGTTACAGAAGATGGAACACGGAGGATATAGCATATTAGCAGTGGTACACATCACCAAGGTTAAAGCCACGGGGAGCATTTTGCGAGATGATCCACGATCAACTGTTATGGTGACCAAAGCGAACTACGAAATCTAATGACATCTCCGACCGAGAGTTGCCAATCGAGCGTTAGCCAGATTTGATGAGAGTAATTTTCAGTACTGCTTAAAACCGGCAGCAGAACACCCATAAGTCTTTGGTTAGTATTAGTTGATTCGATTCATACTGGAGTTAGAGAAGATGGTATGAAACGACGACGGCCATCGACACGGTACATGGTGCTGTGTTTACTCCGCATCTGAGGAGGGTTTAGCAATGCGTCTTGGCAAACTATGATGTAATGCGCCATGGTACAGAGTTTTGAAGCATTCGAAGGCCATCATTCATTGCAGCAGACACAGACCAACGGCAAAGGGAACACTATAGCCCGGGATGTGGGAGATAATGAGCATTTATATCACTCAGTTGAGAATTCATTTCCAGGTCTTAAGTCTGGAGATTTCTGAGGTTTTTGGGTGGGAAAGTACCGATATGATGCGATAGTTAACCTAATGCACGTTGGTGTTTATGCTGCCAAGGCCCTTTAACTCGATGCTGTTGGTAATGGGTACGATGCTGTTGAGATTCATGCATCCGACGACGTTGCTGATGATACGTCCGGTAGGAAACCTTCTCCAATGCTACCTCGTCCGACCCTACCGGTGTCAAACTTCCAGGTGGATAAAAAATGGAGTTGTACTTGTTGTAGTTGATGTGATTATTAATCATGCCGGTATATTGAAGGTTCGGGAACAGATCGCTCGGTAACGGTTCATCCTCATCGGTGAACTCCATCGATTCGCCATCATCGATCGGTTGCTGATCACCGCGCAACACTACCGGAACGGTTGGCGTGTCAGTGTTGCTGCTAGATGGAGCAGCTACCACCGAGGGAACTGCTTTTACATTATCGTGGAACACCAATGGAAACAACCAACAAATAAGGTGATGAATATGAGAGTGAGATGATAGTTACGCGCATGATTGATAATAATGTGCCTAAGCAATGTAAGTTGAGGTAGAATGGAATCATGCTTAAACTGGTTAGACACACATACACACAGATAGGCACACAAATGATACTGAAATTCTGGTAAATTTCTGGTCGATTTCTTCCCTTTTCTATCATGTGTTTATTGCATTAAAACACCTTCCGAATTCTTGAATTATTATCAACTTCTAGCAGCCATACTTACATCGATTACTGCCATATGGTCGACGTTGTGCATTGCTACTTAAGATTAGACCTGGAAAAAGATGTACAGGAAGAATTATTACAAAAAAACGTTTGAAGACGTACCTAGTCTATTACCGCGTCCCATACTTACTATGGAAAATAAATAAATTAATAACTACGTGTGCTATACATGACGATCCTATTTTGGCCATCGCTGCCGCGGCCAGCTATACATGGGTAGGACGTTAATATAACGTCCCTAATCTGTAACGAAATGCAACAAAAAACATGGGAATTAATTCCTTGCTCTGATCACCCCATTAGGCCACCCTTTGAACACCGGATTGAAAGATTGAAAGCTGTACCGAATTCCGTCGTACTAAACCATCCTCGAAAGTTACAGCAGTTTCACGCGCGTACTGCAACACCCTGTAGCGATAATGAACCGCGTGTTCGTATCCGGTGATAAGGAAGCCTGTTGTTCTGAAAGCTGTTGCTTGTGATAGAACAGTTCCTCAGTTCGTATATATATATTTTTTTCTTTGGATGGTACAAGAAATACGTTTGCCCGAGCACGTCAGATTTCTTTCAGTTCCCATTCGGAGACGGCGATAATGGCACAAGTACAATACGACCGGCGAGGGGGGATCGTCAGAAATGTCGTGTGTAACTAATTCCGGCATATGCATACGCTCATGGGTGGTTTTTTTTCGTTACATTCGACAGTTGCTGTGGGGTGTTGGTGGATATTTGTTCGCTTTCCTTACGATGTGCATAGTCCGTTGAACCTCCGCTGAAACTACACGCTCGCTGGAGATAAATTAGCTGTGTTTGCTGACTTGTGTTTTATCGAAGCGGAGGAAAAAAAAGGGGCCAACTAGTATTATGTTTCTTGGGAGCATCGAGAAGAAGTTTTAATTGCATAACTTTTTGTATTTTTATCGCTGAACTACAAATGATCTTATTTGGGTTTCAAAAAACATTTTCATACCTGGTTTATTCTAATGACTCTATCTGACAACTGGCAACATACTGTTCAATATTCTTAGTAACAAACAAAAAAGTGTTTTGCTAAATATTGTAGCTACTTGCTCTATGGCATGTATGCAAACGTTGTAGGTATAATTTACGCTGCAACTCTCGCCTCAGTAGAATAGCGCTAATTGGACATTCGAATTAATAGAACACGAACTCCATGAGTATTCCAATGCATTCCTCTTTGAGACGTTTCATGCAACGTATAATTTCTACCGATTGAATATAACAACTTCTGTTAAAATTCGCAAAGTCCTAACAAGTACTAAAGGCATTCAAAATGAGGTAAATTTTCCGTTCGTATCTAGAACAATTTTCATTCATTAGCGACATTGTGATCCAGTTGCCTTTATGTTCAGAGCTACTCATAGTATTTTCATGACTTTTGTCCATTGTAAGGAACTGGTTATTATAATGCTGATATTCTGGTATGTACTGATATAGATGTACATATATGAATGGTGAAATAACTTCTATCGAACAGCAAAACCTGCAATTCGATTCTCATATTTCTGCTGCTTTGGTTTATGTAGGAGTAACGATCATCCAGCGGAAACGGTGAAATGGCGCAAATGTGTCAAACGAAACGACGACGGCATTGCAAAACTTTTGCATCGCTTGCATTTTTAATGAGCTCCTTTGGGGGGGGGGGGGGGGGGCGAGAGCTCCAGGTCAGCAAGAATGTATCACAATCAGCCAGAACTTCCGGCAGATTTCTATCGCCACTTGTACGTACACTTGTTACCAATGCTTAATATCAATTAAAGCACACGCTATCATTAGCTCCACAGTGGTTGGTTGCTGGAGGAGAAGAATACGAATAACTGTCCAAGGTCACGATAGCAGTGATTGATGGTGATTATTAAAAACTCTGTTACAAGATTATGAAAAAAACATCTTCATCAGTACAAAAATTTTCCACCAATTTGCACAAAACAGAGCACGTGTTCTACACTAGACAGTATGATTTCGTTTCTTTCTTTTTAGAATACTCATCCGCCAGACGAGAAACATCAAGGAAAAGTGAAGAATTCTCGCAAGAATGGAAACGGTATTCTTGCAACCTACCCAATACGGGCAAAAGGAAACAAGTTCCAAACCCCACCAAAAAAGGAAGGCTGATGTCTAACTGTGTCTTATACCGAGCCTTCTACCACCTACAAAAACCCGAGATGAAGGTAACACTTACTGTTCAACATGCAATGGTATGCCAGCTACTCATAAGCGTCAGTGGGTACTAACGGCAAGTAAACGCAGGAACACACGATTGAATATTGCACAAATCCGTCACGAGCACAGTAGATTTTTCCACAAAAATACCTTTTTTTCGGTAGCACAGCACACACGCAGCAACACCAGAACTTGAACCAAAACTTCACTTCACTTTTTAACACACTTACTTCCACCGTTTGCAGCTGTGGAAATGAAACATAAGAGATACATCAATTAAAACACTACTTTAAACACTGAATGAATTTTACATAAGTTTTGCCCCTTAATTTTGCCCACATTTTCAACACACACCCTGCACACCATCAGACGGTCCTGCTTTTCGCTGGTTTCAATCCCGGTAACGGACACGGGCTTAAAAATCAGCTATAAATTGCTGATCCTCACACAATTTAGCTAAATGTTGCACTTTTAACGACACGTGAGGTCAGCGAATTGTTGTGGTCCGTCGTCTCACGGGCAGCACAGGCTGGCACATAAAGATAAACAACACACACAACAACTACAGAAAACACTTCTTCTTATGATCGTGTGGTATGTCTGTCGATCGCACGACTCTTGAGCTGTCTGTTTTGCATCTTCTGGCAAAGGAGAAAAAGCCCTCTGATCTTCAAATGCATCACACATGTAGGGGATACTCTGCTGTCCGAATCTCTGTCTAACTTTCCCGTTTCGAATGGTGGAACGCATTGGGGACCATGCAACCATCTGCTTGGGGGGGGGTGCGTTCGCTGTCGGCGGAATCTGCTGATGCTACACCAAACCCACAGTAGTGGTACAGCGGCAGAAGATCAACAGCGATCTCTCACCGTCACCGTCTTGATCGTTGTCAAGCATAAGCATTCTTGCCTTTCTACCCCCCAAAACCATGTGCTGCTTCTGATGCACACATCGTACGGTAACATAAAACACTGCAACGGAGCATAACTTTCAAACATAGTTTTGCGTGTGTGTATGTGTGTGTGTGTGAGAGTTTGCAAGAGCGAGACAGGCTGATGGGAAGATGAATTCGGGAAATGCAGCCGTGATTTTAAGAAGTTTTTTTTCGGGTTTGTCTCCTTTTCACCCACCGGATAAGGGTTCGGCGCATCAGGAGGCTCGCTCATTCTTTCTCACTTGAAAAATTTCATCCATTCGCACTGTCTCTCTCTCTCGTACGCAAACTGAACTGCCTCGATCATGTGTGTGTATCCAGAAAAAGTATGTTTTTCACGATTGGTTTTTTTTTGTGTCGTTTTTGCTGCCTCCGGATGTGTACACGATCGATATGTTTTCCAAAACGTCGTTCCCAAGAGCAAAGCGAATTCCATCTGGTGATCTGGTGAGTGATGGAAAACTCGATCGTACGAAAAAAAAAACCGAACTCAATTCACACGCACTACAACACACAATCTCCCTTCTATTTCTGAATCTATCAAGATACTGCGTTAGGCTGTTGTTTCGATCACTGTTTGGGAGCAAAAGATGAATGCATTCATCGCAACTGCACGAAACTACACTTCACAACGCATTTCACCAGCTGGCCGTGTACAAATGGTTCCAAAATGTCAGCAAACAATCCCACCAGAAACGTTATGCACCACCTACAAGGCGAAGGAAGAACCGTCCACGGAACGCACGAACGCGTCTCAACTGTTCGGACGTGCACGATCTACGCGAGACGTTTCAGCTATGATGCGTGAGTTGAGCATAAAGCCCTCACAAACCTTCCGCCAAAGATGCGGAAAGACGCGAGAGCGTTTGTGGCGTTCTCTCTCACTCTCGCTCTCTACGCATTTGTTAAAGATCGGCTCACGATCAGCGGCTGTGGTAGGTTGGTGTGCGTGCAAGGGTTCCTGTGCGTACCGAGCACGAGTAGACACATTTCGTAAGGCTTTTATGTTGAAGCTGTACGGAAGGAATGTGGATTTGAAAAGAACGATTTGTTTCCATTTTTGTATGCTTAATTTAAATTTACAGAAAATTTAAATGTTTTCCCTTTCTATAATTCTACTTTAATCCTACTATTTGTATCAATCTACTTATAAAAAAACAATTGCCTCTCTCCCGCTTTTAATTTTTCATACAATTATGAAACTTTAAAAAACCAACACAAATGTGCAGAATTTCTTATCACAAACGATGAAACCGGCGGCGGAAAATGTGTAAGAATGTAAGGAAGGTTTCCTGCTTCCTTCTGCTCGGTCGTCCGCAACTTATCAGTTTATAACGCGTACAACCCGGCCGACGTACATTGTAGTGCCCATTGTAAGGCAAGAAAAGTTGGTACAGCATGGTCTGTAGCATAAGTAAACAATGCCCTCTAACCGATAACCCCTACCCAGGCACAGACGGTCGGGTTCGTGTGTTAGTGTTCTAGTTTTTTTTTTGTGTGCCAAACAAATTCCTTAGCATGATGATGGTAGCAGGTGTAATCAGTGTGGCTTTATGGAATCATTAATTAAGAAATTATTTTAATTTCATTTCTATTTCTAAAATTTCATGCATCTTGAGGGATTTTTATTCAAATGTTGCACTGATGTATTCTGTACTGTTATTATAATAATTATATTTTTGCCGTTTTCATTCTGTCTTAACGTTATATAATGTGTAACATTTGATTCAAAGCTCAACTCTTGGGCATTGGATTACAAAAAAACCTGTCGGAAACATCTTTTAATTGATCGTAATTGTATTTCAATACAAATTTACTCTTCTTATACTAAGCACCAAATTCTTCAAACCTATAAAAAAGGTACATAAATAGTAAACAAATAACATTATCAATTATTTTTATATCAAATAGGAATGATTAAGATGTAATTGTTTTTATATCGTGAAATTAACTAACTTAAGTAGAAATTCATGAAATTAAATTCTATAATTTGATGAAGATGTCGAACTAACGTATTAGTAACTAAAACTGATTTCAATTGACCTAATATTAGTGCCTGTCTCTCTCTCTCTATATGTTGTGTGATTACTTCATCATAGAAATACGTCATCCATGCTCACGATGACCTCTCGTAATCAAATTTGAACGAAAAACTATCACCAAAGTCTGGCTGTCGACTAAGAAACAGTACTATTTCTGTTCATCCTCGAACTAAACCGATCTCCGTGCGCCCCACAGAGTCTTATCAACAGCTTAAAACCTCAGCTGAGTGGGTTATCAGCCATTACCAGCACGTTTCCGTTCTCAGCAGCGTGTTTCATTCATTACTGGAAAGTATTCCAGAACAGGCATTAACATAGCATTTAACTTACCCAGGAGCTAATTACGAAAATCTGTAATATTTAAGTACATCTTTCGAGCGTGTGATATCATGAATCATGCACAACACCAAAAAAAAACAAACAGAACCCACGCGGGATACATCATCATTGATACATTTCTATCAAAACTGGCATTAATTTATATTAAACTCTACGTTCAACAATAGACAGAAGACAAAAAGCGGTCGTATTGCTCGAATTGATTGTGTTGTGAGGCTCATCATTTCATCAGTTTTTTTTCCGTTCAACTCGCATCGGGTATTGCACTTATTCATGATAACATGACAGAAATTGGTTGGCTCGTATTCAGTGTTTCAAAATTTACAGCATGATTCCTTCGAACCTTCGTTTCCTCCCAGGGCCGCCGGCAAAGTTAGCGACCGCCATGGCCATTCGGTGTTTCGCTTCCTGGGCGCCTGTAAGAAACGGATAAGTTAAAGACGATCACAGCTCACTGTTAAACATGCTTTCGACGGCAATTGTAATTTACCTGAATATCCACGCGATAGTCCAAAGTCTACCGTTCGTTTGGAGCTGCGTGTGTGAAAGGAAAGGAAAAAACAATCGGTGTTAATGAAAGTAGAATGTTTTCCACCCCAAAAAGGCACTCAGTTTGTAACATACTTTTCTAGCTCATCCTTTGCTCGTAACATCGTATGGCCGTACCGTGCAATTAGATCAATCAGTACATCGTCGGGCTGTTCTTTCATCTCCTGTTTGTAGCCTCGGTAGCTGCGGAAAAGATAAATAATCCATATAAATTTCTAACATTTCCATCTCTCGCATTTTTAATTTACCTGAGGGCGGATGTGGTGTCGATTGTAGAGGTGAAAACCAGCAGTAGAATCGTCAACGCGACAGCCGAAGCCCACGACGTTTCGGTAAATTTGCGTACTGCGAATGAGATGGAATGCATGTTGCTTAGTAAAAATAAAAAGCTGTGAAATTTTAGCTAAAAACCACACAAACAAATTCCAAAAATGCTTAGTATTATTTTGCAATGTTGTGCATATGTTTATTGCTGTGTTTCGATTCGGTTAAAAATTAACTTTCCATTACATTGTACCAACCAATTGCGATATTTTACAAAAATTTTAATTTCGGCTATTATGCAGGATTCTATTACTGAAACGTAACGACATAACTGTAGCAGCATGCCCGAGGAATTTGAATTATATTATTCGAAACCGCTATAAATTTATCATGCCATATTATGGCTTGTGCACAGTGGGTTTGACCCAGTATATGTGGGAATTTCTATTGTTTTTTTGTTGGTAATTAAAAAAAGGGCTCTAATGCAACTCCCAAAAACATTAGATTAATGTTTGCAATTTTGTAAATTGTATATTTCTACCATTTCGTCAAAAAATAAATTAATTTGATATATTTGTGGAATGATTAATACCTAATCAAAATAAAATTGTTATCATATCCTTTTTTAATTGATTCTTTAAATTAAACACGATTTTCTATTGTTAGTTATAAATTTATAATAATAATTAATATTATTTACGAATAAAATAAAAACAAATAAACAACATGTAACCACCATGACCGATGGATGATCCACAGTGTTACACGGTGTCGGAGCGTTTTGCGCAATCCCAAAACCACGTGAGTTAGAGTTCGTGCGGCAAATGGTTGATATTTCAAGCGTTTAATATTTCACTGTCCTAAAAAGGATAAAAACTGATTTCATACCCTTACCCAGCACAGTTGGTTTTTGGGCTTGCCGAGAGAGAAAAATAAACGATGGCCCACTTACAGGTTTCAGAGTCGAGATCTTGCTTTATTCTTGATGTTCATTGTTTTTCCTTTTTATTAATGTTGCATACATGTACTAATTGTCTCATTGTTTCCTAACGATTAAAATAGTTTTCAAACCTTTTTTGTTTCCCCCCCCCCGTCCGGGACATCGATCGTCGGGACTTTATTAGTGGATTAATTTGTTTCACCCACCGGCAGCAACGTCAAATTGTTCTGTGTGTTCGGCTGCCGTGTGTATGCATGGAAAGAAACTAGTAGTGGGGCAATTATGTTTGCCATGCCTTAACAACTAATATTATCTGTTCATTTTGCTTCTTCTTTTTTTTGCACGCATTTTAACTTTTACACGATGCGTGCCTCTTCCCCCTCCCTCGTTGACGTAGTAGAATATTGAGTTTGTGAAACACAGCAGAGTGTGTCCTCATTTTTTTCACCGTCGAGAAGTAACGTACTATTGCGTGTGGATTTTTTTTGTTTTCCTTCTCTGTTCCATACTCGCACGATCAGTGTATAGTTTTGGTTTCGCATGTTTCCGTGAGCAACGTATAAATGGACGATCACGATACGATCGCGCCCTTTTGCCTGTGTGTACAACACATTGTTGTAAAATGCTCCTTTTTGCTGTTTGCTGATTTGCCGTTTCTTGGTGATGTGATACCCGGCGCAATAGTCACCAAACCAGTGTCTACTCGGCAACTAACGTGTTCCGTCCATCCCTTTCTTTACAATCTGATCGCTGCTCTGCCTTAGCAACTCGTACACATCCCCTTTTCTCATTTCGTGTGGATCTTTTTGCTTGTCGTTTTATGTTGCTATTTTTGTAACAATCCGTGCACGATCCTCCCTCGGTCGAACGGAAAAAGTGTGTGGGACAACACGCCGTAATCCACACACACCCACCATCGAAAAATTCAGCGCGAGCGCATTTTCACAATCGGGGGTTTTTTTGTATGTAGAAACGCATGGAAATCATTCTAGTGTTCCCGAATATCGCCCCGCAAACAAAAAAAAATCCCCCCAACTTTCATTACACTTAAACAAAGTTTGTTTTATTACTTAAGGGCATCATGATGCAGTACAAAAGATGTCGCTTTCCTTGCTGCACAAGTTTGATTCATTCTTGGTACGGTCGTTCACTGTTTGCACTGCTGTTCGTGCCTAGTGGCCCTAGTGGTTTTGCAAAAACACTTGCCGATGAAAAATATTGCTCTCCCTGGTTATATGTTGCCGGCAAGAATTATCTGTAGCCCCCCGGGGGAACTTACACTAGTCCTTGCATTCCCGTCGAATCTTAACACGTTTTTGCAGCATATGGAAAGAATCTCACAAAACAAAATTACCCTTCGAGCGCGCTGCTGCTTTATTCGTTATCTCCTGCTTTTTTCACGACCGCTATAGATAATTAAGCTTAACTTAAGAAAATTGTCAAATAAAAATGAACGTGCAACGAGCATCTTTTCTGGATCATTCAACACAACACACATCCGACGTGCTCTTTCTTCTTCGTTGTGTGTTCGCTCATTCTGCGTTTACAATCAGCAAGACCGCGATCGAGAGTTTGTGTTTTTGCGGGTTAAGTGTTCCCCTTTTCTTATCATTGCTTCTTGCGGTACTTTCTTGCCTTACTTTTCTCTCTTACTATCAGGAAGTGCAACCTCTTGTTTATATTGATACTGATGTATATTAGTGTTTGGGTTTAGTTTCCGTATTTTTGCAAATCAGCATCAGCAGCAGGCAATTTTATTACATCGAGAGTTTGTGTTCCGGCTTTTTCACCATTTGCCAGCTGGTTTTCTGTTTGTTTGTTTATGTTTGTTCCAGTATAGTAAAACGAATTCGTTGGCATATGGAACGAGAGTAAGAATAATGAAGTCCTCGCCTAGTATATGTATGTATAGAAGAGAATATTTCTCGCATTTAAAAAACGAGAAGCAAAAAGGCATATAGTAACGTTGAAACGAAAGCGAGGCTCACTATACAACTTGGAGAATGGGGGTAAAGAAAACTAATAATATATATGTACGTATATATTGCAAAACAATGGTTTCGAATGATGCTACGAAAATCGTAATACCGTTTAAAAAGGGGATGAGAAACGCAATGAAACATTCACCATTCCGGTTTGTGTAAGGACGATGGGTGGTTTCCAATAAACAAAAAACTCATATTCATGAAACAACACTCTAACAGACTATTAATGTGGGAGAAGAGGTCGCGAAGACTTGCCAGGATGCTAAAAAACATCCACCCCACCTTCCACATGCTATCCCCTCCCCCCTCTTCTTAGCTCTTCTTATCTACCCCGCACACACACACGCACAAACATGCACGATTGTAAGACCGATATCCAGTTCCATTTCGTTCAATTAACCTTCGGAAGCTTAAAGATACATATGACTAACAAACTACTGGACCTCTCATGCATGTACCAGTTGATTTTTCTTTACCTGCCAGAATCTTCTTTGAAAAACAAAATCAAAACAAACAAATAAATCGACTACTAGTGAGGGATGGTGTGTTCGAGGTGAATTGATATTTGTTCCGTTTCTTATTTGATGGCCTGCCATTAACACTCTTATCTCTGGGTTGTTCACATTTCCTCTGCGCTTCAGTTGCTGTAAAGTTAAGAGAATACGACTGTCGTGTATACTCCCCCCCGACCCCCCCTCCAGGAGTTACAGTCGTCTTTTAATCTCAATGCCTTTTTTCTTTGTCCCTAAAAGCAGGAACACCACACATTTCCCTTAACGCAACTTGTTTGTTTACTTTGTATTGCCTGCTGTGTTGTGTTCTTCTGTGTAGAAGTCGAAGAAGAAGAATAAGAAAAAGAAGGACGGGGGGGTTAGAGAATTCATCACACACACGCACACACTCACACACATGCACGCAGTAATTAAAGCACTGTGGCAGCAGCAGCAGCAGCAACATCTTTCCACCCGAAAATCCTTTCTCTCTTGAACACTAATCAGATATACTAAACTTAATCCTTCAAAGCAACACGCGTAGTAAGATACGCACAAAAAGGAAGAGGGGGATGGGGGAGTGGGGGAAACATTTCAAACATAATTCTAATATTCATTCATCAAAACGTTCACTTTCTTCTTCGTCTTCCTTGACTCTCTCTCTCTCTCCCTCTCTCTGTTCTCTCCTTCTGGTTATCTGGCATGAGTGTGTGTATGTATGTGTGTGTGCATGTGTACCGGCGCCTCGCTGTTAACACCTGATCCGAGAAGGGGACTGGAGGACGGGGACACGTTGAATTGATCCGGACCACCCGCAACCAAACGATTAAGCATGGATGCACCACCATATTTAACCGAGCGACGGGAAGTCATGCTCATCGTCCACCTTCGGGGCAGCCGGTACATGCTGCTTGGCCGATCGCGGATTCGGTCTGCTGTACTTGTTGTTCATGCCACCTTCGTAGTTCCGATCCGGACCACCGCCGCCGCCGCCACCACCACCACCCATCGGTGGTCGATTGTTACGCCGGTTGTAGTCTCGCTGTGGCCGGTCGCCGCCACCATCGCCACCGTCACCGCCACCACTGCCATAATGGTTGAATCGGCCACCACCCTCGCCACCGTCCGCACCGCCCCGATAGTTGTCTCCACCGCCGTATTCGCGTCTACCGCCCGGACCACCGCCTTCACGACCCATACCGCGGCCACCGCCACCTCCTCCACGGCCACCGCGTCCACCTCTCGAACGGCCCAATCCACCCCGACGGCTGTCGTTGAAGTGGTACTCAATTTCCAGAAACTCCTTTTTCTTGCCGCTGCCACCACCACCACCGGTACCCGACGTAACCGGCTTGCTGTGAGTGTCGTTACCATCGTCCTCCTCGGCACCGTCGGCACCGGCACCGCTCTTTTCCAGTGCAACCTTCACGTTCGATTTCCGGTCCAGGGCCACCATCTTATCCCATTGGCTCGAGTCTTCGCCCTCGCCCGCCTTCCGCAGGTTGTACTGTGGCTTCAGTCTAACGGCCGCCTTTTGTGCCTTCCATTCGTCCAGCGTCATTTCCTTAGCCTCGTCGTCCGATTTGGCGGCACCGGTACCATCGGCGCCCGCCTCTTCGGCACCACCATTGCTCACGTTCGTACGTTCCGCGTTCGCTTCCGCACTCGTGTCCGCGTCCTGTGGCTGATAGTCCTGATCCGGATTGTTCGAGTACTCCTTGGCGTCCTGTTTCGAGCTGCCCCAGTTGTGCGATCCGGCACCGTCCCGCTTGTCCACCGCCTTGATTCCGGTTTTGTTCGAGCCCGATTGACGGTCCAGTTCGCGCTTGCCGCGCCCATCGAACCGCTTCACGCCACCACCACCACCAGCACCGTTCTGGGCGTACGGTTTCCTCTGTCCTTCGCCGTCGAAGTCGCGCGGCTTACGCGGATACTTGTCATCGTTGCCACCACCGCCCACCGTGCCGTTCTTGTTTGGTCCGCGCGGGAACTTAGCTCCCGGATTAGTGCCTCGCTGGTTTTCCTGATTGCGGATGTTATCTTTCTGCGTTTCCTTGATGCCCCGTCGTTCGCCACCGCCACTGCGCTGATTATGTAAATGATTGCCGGTTCCGTTCGTCTGTGCGTGCTTTGCGTCCGCGGCCGATTTGTCCGGGTGCCGATTTTCAGCTCCCCGGCCACCACCACCACCACCAGCCTTGTTCTCCTTTTCACCACTCTTCGTGTTCGATTTCGCCTGCTGCGATTGAGCTGCCGGTGCTGCTGCTGTAGTGGCACCAGTTTGCTGCTGCTGCGGCTGCGGCTGCTGCTGTTGCTTTTTCTGCTGCTTCTGTTTACTCTTCAGGATGGCCTCGATCGGATCGCCCGCATCGTCGTCGATGCAAAACAGATCGTAGCGATTCGCCACATTTATTCCGTAGGACGTGTTCTCCATCTCGCGTGCTACCACTCAGAAGACGAAAGCGAAAAAACGCCGTCTCGGAAGCGGAAAAAGAACTGCGACTGATCACACCAACACACTGACGCACGGGTCGCGTGCTGCAACACAACCACACACTCGCTCTCGCACACGATACACACACACACACTTGCGCGCACGGTGCTCTACTAGTAGGCGCGCAGCGAAGAAAACCGCGTGCCCGCCGTTTGATTGTTCGCACACGCGCTTATGCTGCTCGCTTTTCAAATACTGTGCGTGCGCTGTATTGGTGTGAAGGGAGCCACCACAAAAACGGTGGGGGCCGGCAACACGGTGGGGCAGGTGCGCTGATGGCCGCGTGAAGGGCGGGATTGGGGGTAGGATTGCTTTACCCGATTCCGGTGCGGTCGGGGTCGGGTGTTCACACCAACTGCGCTCTTTTTTGGTTCTATCTCGCTCCGGTTCACCTTCGGTACACCATTGCCTCGTTCACACACTCGTGCGCACACGGGATACTGTCCGATGGGACACTGTGCCTGCTGCTATTTTCCTCGTGCAAGAATGGCAGAAATCGATCCACGAGCTCTGACGGCTGGCGTGATTCGAGATTTAACTGTTCGAATAACGCACCACTGCTGTTCGCAACGACTACTGCTGTACGCACAGTATGCTACGCCCTGCTTGCTGTTCCGTGCGTGCTTTTCACGTTCGCGTGTGGTTTTTCTGCGTTCTCCAGCAGTTTCGTTCGCTAAAAGACACTACTTTTCCCACACTTTTTCGCAATCGCACATTTTCCGTCCGCTGAGATGTGAGTTTTTTCTCTCCCTTCACTCGGTTGACATAATTGCTCTTCAAATGCCCTCTGTCACACGCAGTTCGAGACGATCCTTCGTGCAGGCGCACGGGTGTGGCCGTTCCTTTGTAAAATACCATGTGCGCACCAGCCAAGGTATCTACAGCGCTGTTGTACGATGCGAAATTCAAACGAATTGTCAACTTGTAGCAGTTTTTTCGAATTTGCAAAACAGATCTGTACTGTAGCAGATACAATTTTACATTAATTCATTATTTTTATTGTTTTAGTAAAATTCTCAATCATGTATTGCTGCACAAGAGCAATACTTAAAACGTTGAAGTGGGGCAAAGTAACGACTTTCGGATCATGTTTTTATATGACACGGTTCATAGATAAGCGCCGAAGGTTTATACATAGCGTTTTCAAATTTCCTCTACTCATTTGTCCGTTGTTTATGCAGGGGTTTTCAGCTAAAACTTATTTACAATTGTACATTCTGTGTTTTAGTAAATTTTAGTAACAGTCAAAATTCAAACATATTTTTTTTGCTCGGTTAGAACGGCCTGGCCGTATCAAGAAAATTCAAACATATATTGAATATAAAATAAACAACACGGTCTGGTCACTGTGTTTGAATAAAAGTAGAAGATTATATTAGTTATAATCTTCCTTTTCCTTCCTGTGAGGCACACTTAGAGAGGTCTTGTCTTGCTCTGCCATTACTGGCTTCTCTTGAATTTATTTATCCGTAGCAGGATAGTCAGTCCTGCGTACGGGGGTTTGGTCCGAGTAGGATTTGATCCCCGATCCTTTCGTGTCCTTTAGTGAGAGACCGGCGCCGCTACCATATCTACCACCAGACGCTCCAACTGTTTGTGCCTTTTGGTTATTTGAAATTTGACTGATTCTCCATATAAATACAATTTAGAGCTGAGCTAATCCATATGAATGCCCAATATAAGAACTAGTAGTTTTAAAGTTCTAGGAATATACAGCATAAGTAAAGTAATAAAAACTGAATCATAAAAGTCATCGCCCTTTGATTCATTTCCTTCTCGTTACTGATCAATTAAAAAAGATTCAAAAATGTTCACTTCTCCCCTCCGTAAAATGCCATCCATGTCACATCATGCAATGCAATAAGTTTCTCTACCCAGCACCGACTATAAATAGCGCCACCGTAGAAGGCACAAGGGGTTGCAAAGATCGAATGACTATTTTTATCAGCCAAATATGCCACGGTTACACAGCCAGCGTTTCCTCCTATCATGGACGTTTTGCAGCAATGCCGAAACCGCAAACTCAAATCCATTCACGTGACCAAACGTTTACATGCCCGTTTTTCCCGTACGCTCCAAACTCTACAATTTGGAGTTCGATTTTTGTAGAATGGAGATATGGAGATGGAAAACCTACACTCCACAATTTTGCGACTTTAAAGCAGCCTGTTGTTCGGTTTTACATCAATCGTACGAAAAGGGTCGCTGGAAGCCCATAAGTCACACACACACTCACACATACACGTAAGGATACGGATGTGGAGGTGGAATTTTACGGTTAAAGCTCGGAAAGGAAAAACGTTACGTTTTGCCGCGTGGTGTGAATTTAATTTTAACTAGAGATGTTTATCTCACAGCTTCCCAACATTACCTCATGTGGGAAGTTGTAAAGTTCCACACATCTACACACACATACACACACACAAACTACCGATACGTTTAACTTTCCAAAGAGCTTTAGAAACTTCTCATGTACGCCGAACGAACCTGAAACCCCCAGGCAAGAATGTTTAAACGAGACAAAATGTTTGAAATATTTTGCCCCGTTTCACCGTCTTGTGTGTGTGTGTGTGTAATACACGGTGGTTTTTGCAAGCAAAATTCATCTCACCCCAAGATCAATCACATTTCTGCACAGCAGGAAAACAACCCTTATCACAACCACCCCTTGGGAATATGGCAAAAGGAAGAAAGCATAAATAAAATAAAAAAGCACACAAGCACAGGACGAAATGGACGCTATACTTGTGCACTATTATTGATACGCCTCAGTTCCGGACAATGGTTTTTAGCAATGGTGGCGAAGAAAATGTGGCACAGTTTTCCCGTTTTTTTTTGTTTTTGTTTTACTTTTGTTCCAGAACCAGTGGGCTTTTGTTTTGAAACCATTAGTCACACAAAACGCTGCAGCAGCACATGCTGAAACACAACATGCTTTTATTATTCATTTTTGAGCACAACGCTCTGCGGGATGTTTTTCTTTCATTAAACTCGACAACCGTGAAATATTCCGTCTTCCCAGTTAGTTATCGTGGAGAATAATGGTGTGAAAAAAAATATATATGGGGATAGGGGAAAAACGTTGGGCGACGAGACGACCACTGGATAATGTGCACTGACTGGAAAGGATTTATTTTTTTGGAGGACAAGAGTTTTGCTTTAAGAAAGAAGCTTGTTTTTTTTCAACCAGAACTATTTTGATTGATTATAAAGTTTCCACCAAATGGTTGGTTGTTGTAAATGTAATTTAATATTCTTTAATATAATTATGTAATGTTAGAAAGATGTTTTAAATGTTTAATATTTAATATATAAAATACAATTAGTAACTATGACAACCAAAACGGAAGGTTAAGTAAGAAAACAACAAATACCCACAAGACAATTGGGATGCAATTTAAAGTAATGTAAAATATATGCTAAAATTGAAAAAAAAACAATTGATACAGATAGTAGTAATAATTATTTTATAATTACACTGCATTGTGCTTCTGGTGGTGAGGTTTGCGTACGTTTGCACTCCTGTACAAGTTGCTGCACCTATAAAATGGATAGAAATCAAAATGTTTGTTCACTCACACTGATCGTTCACCAAATTTCCACTAGTCCACCCCCCCCCCCCCCCCCCCCCCCACCTCCACCCCACACTAAAAAAGGTGTGTAATCGTGTGCGTGTGTTTTTAACTGTTCCCAAAAGGGAATTTTTCAAAAAGAAAAAAAAACAACAATGTCCCTATTTTCACCACCTTTTGCGCTATTCCTATTTCCTGTTCCTGTTTCTGGCACTAAACACACAGAATACACATTCACACACGCACACACACACACGTTCACACACAAAACTGCAGATGCACTGGAGCTGTGGACGGAACACAAGGGAAGCACAGAACTTTCAGCAACCAAACAATTTTCTTGGTCCACCGGTAGCGCCAATTAAGATCGTTACTTAGTAAATATGCCGCCTTGAGTTGCTTTTCAACTGTTTCTTTTTGTTGTTGTTGTTCCTCACCAAAAAAGGGGAAAAAATCCTTTTTTTTCTATTAGCAAATCCCTGCAACAGGTCGGTGTAGCGCTCCTACGTTTGTAGTGTTTTAAAACCCGTCCATTCTAGGCTGTATTCCCACAGCCACAGGACAAAAAAAACTAAAGAAAGCAAAAAACCACCCGGCACACACAGACACACACTCTTTTCACGTAGAACACAGCGCACCCCCGAGCAACCGGATTCTGGCGAAGGTTCCTTGGTTCCGTCGGTTTTGCAGATGATCCTGGCCGCAGGAAGTACGATGGTTTCGATGGTTGTTCACCACGTGGTTGCACCACTCGCTTTTAGACACCAGCAAAATCGTGGTAGGTGTACATGCGGTCCCCTATATTTATAGTGATCCGGATAGCCAGTGTCGGGCCGAGCAGCACATTTCGGGCTGGCAGGGGAAAGCAAGGGGTAGGGTTGGTAGGTGGCAAGAGGTGCGGCAAATTGGACACGAAGTGCGCATAAAATCTACACAACTCTACAGGTAGTCCTTTTCCGGGCGATCTCCCCCCTTCGTAAGTGTGTGTGTGTGTATGTCCGTGAGTGTATGTTACGAGTGGCAAAACTTTGCCTTTTTGCCTGGAAGGGACGTTGCGGAATGGGGGGGGGGGGGGGGGCATATAAGAGATTGCGAGCCAGCAGAAGCAGCACGAGGTGTAAGCCAATCTACACACAGAAAGATAAGGTTTTTATCACGACCGGAATGAAGAGTTTGCGCAGACAGCCTCCGCTAGCGTTTTACGTCCGATCGTAGCAGCCGTGCTTTGGTAAAGCGAAGTGAGATAGAAACACACGCGTAGTATACTAAATGCAAGAAGAAAGGAAAGAGCACCACTACAAGTGAGTGAGCAAGTGAAAAGGCATCATCTGGTTTAAGGGGGTTGTGGGGGGAGATCAAAAAGCACACAAGATTCAACAGTACAGATGAGAAGCATCGAAGGATGCTGTGCTAGAAAGGCGTCCACTGTCATCGGCGTGAAAAGGATGCAGCAACAGCAGCAGCAGTAGGTATAAGGTTTCGTTCGTAAAATCGTACCAAAAATGGTCAGAATGTTCCGGCATTGGGGGGGATGGATGGAGGATGATGCATTATTTATCCTTGCGAAATGGTCGCACGGGTGGTGGGCGATCGAAGACGAAAAAGCATTGTGGTTGATTTTATTTCCAACGCTTCTTGCTCGCTTACTCGCACTGTTACGCTGTTTCACGTGTACGAATGATTGTTTTGCTGCTTCCTTTTGCACTCCCTGAAGGGAAAACCCTGCGTTGCTGGCCAGCTTGCTCCAAGCAACAAGCAAACGTTCGCAATTCATCAGTAGCAGATTGGGTGGTCACACTTTAACCGGGAGGGGGAGGGATAGCGTGCGGTGTGGAATAGTAGTACACAAACAAACAAAACCATATCAACCCCCCCCCCCCCCCCCCCTAAAAGGGGTTGCCCACCTAGTCGTTATCCTTGGCGAAGTGGCGAAACCAACAAAAAAAAAATGCCCTCCTAAATGCAACTCCCTATGTGTCATTTGACCGGCAGGACTCCTTCCACAGCCCCCAATGGAAGTGGACATTTTGTTTCATTCATTTTTGTTCCATTTTGCGTGACTTTCCTGCTGACTTTCTTGTGCTTTACCTATATTCCAGCCTCTTTCAACATCGTTCGGGAGCATTCGAATGCTACCGCAAGAAACAAACGAACGAAAGGCGGCTTTTCCTTTTCCCCACACTACCGATGGGTGAGTGAAAATTTAATTTTCCCTTCATTACCGTACACCGTAAGAAGCTTTCGGGAATTTCAAGCGATTTTTGGGGGGGGGGGGGGGCGATTCCCCAACGTGAACAAGTGCAACCCCTGGGAAAGTGGAAAATGTGGGAAAAGCTAGCAAATTCCTTGTGGTCGTACCACAACGATAAAACCGAAAAACGCACGTGGAGACCAGGGTAGAGATTTTGACGCACTTTGGTACGGCATCCCAGAAAAAAAACGGGCAACCGTACTTCCCGAATGCAAATTTGGAGCAAAGCGCGTGGCGTATGGTTTTTGGGTAGCACAGAGCGAAAGCAAAAACCACCGGGGGACAACCGATTGTTTCTCTGTCTCTTTTCCCGATTGTGTTCCGTGTTCCACGGTGGCATTCACCTGCCTATCACGACCCGCATGTGGCCAGAGTGGGGAAAGAAAATGCGAGAATAAATATTCCCCGAGGGTAATTGGGGAAGCTCCAGTGGGTGTGAAAAGTTGAGTGACTTACAAAATCACTTAGCTATAAATTTGCAAAATTGTTGACATGTTCAGGAAACTATATAAAAGTTCATTTTGAAAAAAGAGCTTTTTTCTTTTACTTTTATTACAATATAGTGTTGTTACCAGCAAGATATAACGAACTGAAACTACGGCGGTGAGTCACCGTAATCGGTTCTACTTCAGCACTGATTGCAATCTAATTGAGGCCTGGAATTCAGTCCAGATTGGACAGGGCCCCGTGTTAGCATTGGTTAACTGGTGATGCCCTGTTTAGCATAAGGGAGGCCTTTCCTCTACTGCAGGGTGCAGTAATTGAATTGCTTGATGACCTGCGGTGTCACTAACTGAAGGGCTACAGCGAGTGCCTTGGATGTCAAGGAATGGAATTCACTAGTTACTATCATCAGTACTACTTTCTTTGGTATTTTCTTCTTCTCTTCTTTTCCGGTTTTCGTCGATAATGTTCGTGGTCGGTATTTCTGGAAGTGGCAGGTGTTCCTTGCTATAAAATGCGTTTTATATTAACAAACTTTCGTGCCATTTGGAAGGACACTTTCCGTTTGAGAGTTGTGTGATTTGTTTCGTCAAAGAAATGTTTTGCTTTTATTGCTTAACTTTAAAGCATGTGAACATGTAGTTCATTTTTCTTTAAAAATAGTTCCTTTTTCGACAAAATTTTAAATTAAAAAAAATTTTTATTATTCGTTTCAATTGATTAGTCTTTTTGCTTATTTGTGTTTGATTCTACAAATCATTATTCAATTAATTTACTAGAGTTACTTAGATAAGGTCAAAACATTCACGTATGGAGGGGGGATACTTACTAGAGATGAGAATAACAACTATTTTTAGTGAGTCAACTCACAGCGAATGAAAATAATATATAAAAAAAAAGAAAATACATATAAATTTGAAAATTTCATAAGGCTTAGTTTTTTTGGGGGGAAATTTACCAATATTTATAAATTGATTTATTTTAATGCGAGTTGGTTGAAATAAGTTTCTTTTCACTTAACTAATGCTTTAAATGAACAAAGAATAAAAAATCAGAAAAAAAAATTAAAACAAATTTTCATCTCGAAAATTTCATAAGGCTTACCCCTTACGATTTTTTTGGGAAATTTTGCAAAAAAAATTAAATTGATTTATTTTAATGCCAATTGGTAGCAATAAGTTTCTTTTCACTCAAATAATGTTTTAAACAAAAAAAGAATAAAAAATTATAAAAAAAAAATTGAAAAAATATAAAAATTTGAAAATTTCATAAGGCTCATTTTTGCACCAAATTTTGCCTATAACTCGGTCGGTATCCAACGGATCGCCAATCTTTAACCTGTGGTCGATAGATGGCACCAAGGGCTACATTTTCTTCTTGGACGGCCATGCCCTCAGATGTCTGTGCCAGAAGTTATTCGAGGAACCAAGTTCCTTATCCTGTTTGAGAAAATGTAAAATTTATAAATGTTATATATTTTAATGCGAATTTGTTGCAATAAGTTTCTTTTCACTCAAATAATACTTTAAATTAAAAAAAGAATAAAAAATCAAAAAAAAATTTCAACTCGAAAATTTCATAAGGCTTACCCCTTACGATTTTTTTGGGAAATTTTGCAAAAAAATTTAAATTGATTTATTTTAATGCCAATTGGTTGTAATAAGTTTCTTTTCACTCAAATAATGCTTTAAATTAAAAAAAGAATAAAAAATCAGAAAAAAATTAAAAAAAAATTTCATAAGGCTTACCCCTTACGATTTTTTTGGGAAATTTTGCAAAAAAATTTAAATTGATTTATTTTAATGCGGATTGGTTGAAATAAGTTTCTTTTCACTCAAATAATGTTTTAAACAAAAAACAGAATGAAAAATAAAAAAACTAGAATAATTCTAAAAATTTTAAAATTTCCTAATGCTATAGCCTTAGCTTTTTTTTTGGGAAATTTAGCAAAATTTATAAATTGATTTATTTTAACGCAAATTGGTTGAAATAAGTTTCTTTTCACTCAAATAATGCTTTAAATAAAAAAAAAGTAAAAAACAATAAAACAATTAAAAAAATCTAAAACTGAAAATTTCCTAATGCTATAGCCTTAGCTTTTTTTGAATAATTTTGCAAAATTTTATAAATTCATTTATTGTAATGCGAATTGGTTGAAATAAGTTTCTTTTTAATGCAATAATTTAAAAAAAAGAATAAAAAACAATAAATAAATAAAAAAGTCTAAAAATGTGAAAAATTCCATAGTTTTGTTTGGGGGAATTTTAGCAAAATTAATAAATTAATGTATTACCTTATCTTAGGGGAAATTTAGCAATATTTATAAATTGATGTATTTTATCAAAAAATGATTAAAAAAAATTATATAAATTTGAAAATCTCCTAAGGCTATATAGCCTTAGCTTTTTTCCGGGAAATTTTACAAAATTTATAAAATGATGTATTTTTGTTGTAAGCGTAATGATGTAAGCGAATTTGTTGAAATACGTTTCTTTTCACTCAAATAATGCTTTAAATAAAAAAAGATTAAAAAAATTATTTTCAAATTAATTCTTTTATCTGACGAAACGAAATGACTAATTATGTGATATTATTGAATGACTCAGTCCATGCTTTAAACTCAACAAAAAGCTGTAAGCTGTTTCATAAATTGCAACGCCACACCATGTGGGCCGTGGGTTGAAACAAAGTTGAAACAAGAGCAAACTTAATAAGCTGTGTATATTTACCGAGAACCGGAATAACAATGACCTTTACCTTTTTCTTTGTTTTTCGCTATGGAAATATGGGTTTACATGCATTATACAAACAAAACATTATTCTAAAATTATTCATTCATATTATCAGTGATATCCATTTGCCGAACGGCCGGGAAAACTGGAGCAAACCCAAACCCAAAACGGATAGAGGTTCGAAACTGTACGCGAAGGGGCAGTTCAGTTCAGCCATATGGCAATGTTTACCAGCCGTATCATCAATTTGACAAATTACCTAAAACGTCCCTCCCGAGGGTAAACCTTCCACCCCAAAATCCCATTCCCATTTTGCGGGGGGTGTGTGGGGAAACGTGAAAAGTGGGAAGAAAGAAAAGCACGATATGCAAAAACCAGTTCCTTCGCCCACACACGCTCATGTTTCCCCCCTTTCCACAGGCTGGCTTTCGGGTGGATAGTTTATTTCCGTTCGCGTGATATCTTTTCCTACGCTTTTTTACCGACCTGAATCGCCCGGCGTTATCATTTGCCCGTTGTGAAAGTGTTTGCTTTTAATAACGTGTATTTTTTGTTGTTGTTTGGCTTTGGCCAAACGATTCGCTTTTAACCCCCCTACCCATGTATCATAATCGGAGGGTGGTCGATTTGCCCTTTTGGAGGGCACGTTGTCAACCTTCGCGTCGAGGAACGAATGGAATCGTTTAATTTGTAGATCCTAACCAGGCCATGCACCTGATACACCTGGCGCCAGGGCGTATATGGAAAACCACTTTTTGGTGTGCAGAATTGTCTAACCCGGTGGCAGCGAAAGGATATGGCGTTATACGGCCGATTTCGCACCGGTTATTGATCGAGCATATCATTTAATTTCATATATCTACGACCTACTGTACAGC